>NW_022589711.1:19778710-20082934 GCF_004348235.1 Phoca vitulina | reverse complement strand
AAAGAAAGAAAGAAAGAAAGAAAGAAAGAAAGAAAGAAAGAAAGAAAGAAAGGGGAGGAAAGAAAAAGAGCACCGTATTTCAATAAAGGAGAATCACTTGAGAGGGGTAATGAGAAAGGGGTTTATACTTCCCTTTTTCAACAAAACGCCAAGGTCTGGTGAATTAAATAAAATGAGTGCCTTTCGAATGCTTGTAGTTTTTGCACTTACTCTTAATGTTACAAATCCCTGCAGTTCGGACTACGTGCCTGGCACCAGTGTGGCATCTGTTAGCGAAGGCAGAACAGATTAATTTGTAGACTCCCAATAGCAGCTTCAAGGGCCAAGGTTTGAAAATGTATGCCTGGTGGGGAGAAATGTTTATTTGGGCAGAGAGGGGAAAGGACAGTGGATTGGGGCCAACGTGAACAGAAAAGCATAATGGAGCCTTGTGCTGCCACTTAAAGTCTGCCCACCTCCCACGAAATGGTAGCACTTGGCAAGGAAGCACTTCCAATGGAAAATAATGAGCTCTCTCATTAAAAAGTAATATTTTGTAAAGTAAAATTTCAAAGCATAATTAATGAGCTTGTGAAAAGTGCCAAGCAAACAGTAGCTTAAATGTCAGCGTTGAGAGTTACACAAGTTCAATATGGCAAAGGATATTTGCTGGCAAGTTTGAAGGCTTACCCAAAACCTCAAATTATTGTTTTCTTTTATAAAAGTATTTTGCTACCTTCTTTACAACCTATTGTTGATTACATTCCCCTTGGATTTATACTCCAGCACATTATAATTAAAGCTTTTTTAAAAATATGTAGATTGTCACATAAAAGCTATAAAAATGTTCTGCCCTCAGAGCCAATCACTGCATGTCTTAGAGCAGAATGATGTAATTTTCCAGTTCAAAACTTTGGACACATGGTCACTCAGTGGGATAGAATATCTGAAATCAGGATTGTTCCAGAAAATCTAGAATGTTTGGCTACCATAATGAAAAGTTATATATATATATATAAAATACTGAAAATGAAGGGCGCCTGGGTGGCTCAGTCGTTAAGTGTCTGCCTTCGGCTCGGGTCATGGTCCCAGGGTCCTGGGATTGAGCCCCGCATCGGGCTCCCTGCTCCGCGGGAAGCCTGCTTCTCCCTCTCCCACTCCCCCTGCTTGTGTTCCCTCTCTCGCTGTGTCTCTCTCTGTCAAAAAATAAATAAAAAACCTTTAAAAAAAAAAAACTGAAAATGACTTTATTCTTAGATACTGTAGTACACTATGGTAACTACTGTGTTTGTCTGCTTAATATGCAAGGATCTCTTCCTGCTTTTCTGTTGACAAATACAACCCAGTCCCCCATCCCCTGCCAAAAGAATAACCAAGGATTGGTCATGGGAGCCTTCCCCTTCTGGCCTCCATTCACAATGAATTCACAATATCATTCTGGTCGCCATGATTCGTTCACTGGTGGGTAAGTGACTTAACAAGGCCCAGCAGAGTCTCTTCCTGCAATTGCAATATGGACACTGGGGGGGAAAGTGTTGGCTCTCCCATCTTTGAAGATGCGTAGTTGGTATCCTACGGGCCTGATGGTGCCAGCAAAAGAAAGCTGGGAAGCAATAGGAGGGATTGAGACTAACACACACAGAGAGAAACAGCTGAGTAGGAGAGAGAAAGAGATCCTGGAAATATCACTTAAATGCTGGATCTAGTTATACATGGTGCCATTTCCTTTTCTTTTCTACCAGTTGGTGAATCAATAAAGTCCATTGTTTTGCTTAGGCTAGTCCGAGTCGGGTTTCTGTCCCTTATAACTTAAAAGGATCTGACAATCTGTTAGTAGGTAAGATAATCTCTTATAAAAAGTGCAAGGTCTAGCTATGATAGGGAAGTTAGTGAAACTGTATTTAATTAATTCCACAGCAACTGTATACCAGGGAATGATATAATTTGCCCTCTCTTAGTTAAAATAAAGAGGATCTTGAGCAGAAAGAAAGAGAAGATTAATGATAGCTATTTTCAGAATAGAAGTGCCATAGAATAATGTTAGATGTATAGACCACCTGAGAGAGTCTACAGAATTCATATCAGATGAGGAGCTTGAAACTCTAAGACAGACAATAACTGATAGAATAATTTTGTTGGATTTTGGGGGCTTCTGTAACTTTTCACTGTTTATTATTTCAGCGCTCCATAGATATTTCTCCATATTGCTTAAAAGAAAAATTCTCTAAAAGTTCCCTGTCAGTGGCACCTGGGTGGCTCAGTCGTTAAGCGTCTGCCTTCAGCTCAGGTCATGATCCCAGGCTCCTGGGATCAAGCCCTGCATTGGGCTCCCTGCTCAGCGGGGAGCCTGCTTCTCCTTCTCCCACTCCCCCTGCTTGTGTTCTCTCTCTCGCTGTCTCTCTCTGTCAAATAAATAAAAACAAAATCTTAAAAATAAAATAAAATAAAAGTTCCCTGTCAACGTAGGATATATGAAAACTGAGGATATATACGCAAAAGCAAAGCTATATCTAGCGCTGGGCAATGAAAACTTAAAGAACAAAAAAACTTTCAAAGTAATGACTTTAAGGTTGTACAGTCTTCAAGTTTGTTATATATACATGTTGACAGCCCATGCACTTCCTCAGCAGCATAGACCATAACTGAGCCTAGTTAGCAAGACAAATTAGTCAAAGAGAGGAAGCTGCCAGATGGTGCACATTGTTAATAACTCCCATTTGTGACTTATGAAGCTGATTTGCGGGTACATTTGGTGCTTCTTTTCTTGGACAGCAAAGTTGCTAGTAACAGCTTTGCAGAGGTGCCTGGGTGCTCTGGTGGCTTTACAGGTAACTTTAATTTATTTTCAGCCTGGGATTTTGAAGAAAAGTTGCTTCTCTTAGCCCAGAAGGACCAAAGGGGCAAATTGTGTCATTGATAATTGCAGGTTAACAGTGAATTGCTACCCTCTTTCAAAAATCAGGAAATTAGTAAAATGAAAAAGGCTTTAGGCTGTTCAACTGTAACCTGGATGATACAGATATGCAAAGTAACTCAAGAAGCCAATCCTCTAGAGAGAGAAGTTTGGGTCCCGCCAGGAAGCAGAGAAATAAAGGTCCAGGTCTCTCAGTCTGGACAGAGCCTAACTTTGACAATGTGCCAAAAAAGAGAGCCTTCAACACTTGAAGAGATTTGCATGAGTTCTAGTCTCATCGGAAAGGCTGTGTGGAGGTGGCATATGGAGGTTATAGGCAACAGATTTTGAATCTCCAGGTAGATACATAAATGTTTCGGGCTATCTTATCCTGATGTCATTAGACAGCTTGATTCTTCTGATACCTCTTACTCTGATTCCTCACCAGGCAAACTTCAGACTCCAAAGCTGGTCAGTCTATACTGCAGAATTTTCTAATTATCCAAACCTCAAGTATCGCTAGGCATGTGACAGTAAGTTCAAATTTAATCAATAAAGTGGTTGGTTATTATTGTTTTTCCACGTATTAAGTCAAATGTTATGAATTTGTTAATATTTGCCTACTTTTTTGATCTGTAAAACAATACTTTGATAGCTTGGCTACATTAAGAAAATGGATTAATAATACAGACTTCAAAGGGTTTTGTCCACACACCACTTAACTTATTTTGCAAGCTAATCAACTGGAATTCCAGGGTCTACTTCAGAATAATTGGCCTTTTGGTTAAGATAAGAATGTAAAGCTGCCATAGAATCCTGGAAAGTCAGAAATGAAAGGAACCAGATACCAAATAGTCCAATTCTCCAGTTTTACAAAAGAGTAAACTGAAGCCCATATGGCGAAGCAACTTGTTTGAAGGTGCAGAGCTTAGGAGAGTCAGAAGCAGGACTGGAGGCTAGCTTCCAGGAGAGTCATCTTTCTATCATATTATGTTGAATATACAATGTAAAAGAAACACAGCTAAAGGAAAAAAAACTGAACTAAAATAAGGGAGACCAACATCTTGTTTCAGCTCTTCCTTAAAGCTTTAACTGTTTATGTTTTTATTCCTATAAGCATTATAAGCACTGTAAAATGCACCATACTATTAAAACATATGTAATATTCTAGTTATAACTTTAAATGTCTTTATTATAGAAAATTTGAAAAATGCACAAATGTATGCAAAATAATGACTATTATCTACAATTCCACCCACACAGAGAAATCAATATTAACATCTGGTATGTATTTTCCAAAACTTTTTTCTAGGCATATATGTATGTTTTACTTCCTCCCCAGCATGCAAACAGTGCCCAGCAAAGAAGAGGCAGAATTATGCAGATTAAGAAAACAGACTCAGGGCGCCTGGGTGGCTCAGATGGTTGAGCGTCTGCCTTCGGCTCAGGTCATGATCCTGGGGTCCTGGGATAGAGTCCCGCATCGGGCTCCCTGCTAGGCGGGGAGCCTGCTTCTCCCTCTGCCTCTGCCTCTCTCTCTCTCTCTCTCTCTCTCTGACTCTCATGAATAAATAAATAAAACATTTAAAAAAAAAAAAAGAAAAGAAAACAGACTCAGAGCAAAACTGTGGTCTGCTCTTACTAACAATGTGGCCTTAGGTAATTAATTAGAATCTTTTCCATTCCTGAAATAGTCCTACTTCATAATAAAGTTATGAAGATTTAGTGACATTAATATTTGGAAATGCTTTGAATAGCACCTGGAAGATAATAAGTGCTATATAAATGTTTATGAAATAAATAGGTACTCAATAAATATTTATGGAATAAATGAGTATATACACATATGTGCATAATTAAAACTGTAATACTGAATATACAGCTTATACCCTGCTTGTTTCACTGAACATTATATTGTTAGCATTTCCTATGTTAATAAAAGAAATCCTATTTCATCAGATTTTTACTTTCTACTGAATCATTCCTATTAGTTTACATACTGCTCTTTCCCTCCAGACATCTGCATAGCTACCACCATCGCCAAGTCTTTGGTCACACTGCCTTCTCCCTGACACCCACCCTGGTCATTCTGCAGTCACCAAGCCCAATGCCCACTATTGTCTCTACTTTATGTTGCCCTATAGCATTTGTTCTCTTCTATCACTATATAAATAGTATTATATAAATATTTATTTATTGTATTTATATTTACTTTTACCTGCTGGACCATAATCTCCTTGAGAGCAGGAAACTATTTTGCTCACTGATCTATCCCAAGCACCTATAAAATATCTATAACAGAGCAGGTGTTTAGTAAATATTTCCTAAATTGAAAGGGTCTCCCACTTTTTTTCTTTTTTACTATTATAATGTTGTGATGAACATTTCTGTATATAAAGTTTTCTCACAATATCCATTTTTATCTTTCATATTCTAGAAGTGAAATTATTAGATCAAATGACATGAGCATCTTTAAAGTTCCCACTATTTATTGCCGTATAGTTTTCTAGTTCTCTCCTAGGGAAGATAAATATACCAATGTAGTGCGTGTGAGAGAGAGAGAGAGTGTGTGTGTGTGTGTGTGTGTGTAGTGGTATAAATAACAGCAACCCAGCCCTCCTCCATGCTTTTGTTGCTCTGACCACCACTAAGCAAACCCCCTTCCTAAGCAGTGAGGATTTGCTAATCTGATTGATCTAAATCCTGAACATTGATTGGGCAAAACAGTAGTACACGAGGCAATTCTATATTAAAAGATGATACATCTGTGTACAGCGAAGGGAAAAAAGTACTTTTCTTTCAAGTACTTTTCTACATTTGAGCACCTTCAATAATCACAAGTACATACCTCCTGAAGCAGCTAATTATCTCCTTAATTCTTTTGATTCAGCCTATTTTCTTCTATGCATAGGTTCTGGTCCATAATTTGAAAAATTAACTAAAAATCTGAACCTTGTGGAACATACCTCAACATCATAAAGGCCATATATGAAAAACATACAGCTAATATCATCTCAAATGGGGAAAAACTGAGAGCTTTTCCTCTACAGTCAGGAACAAGATAGGGATGTCCACTCTCACCACTGTCATTTAACATAGTACTAGAAGTCCCAGCCACAGCAATCAGATGGCAAAAAGAAATAAAAGGCAGTCAAATTGGCAAGAAAAAAATAAAACTTTCATTATTTGCAGATGACGTGATATTATATATAGAAAACCCAAAAGATTCCACCAAAAATCTGTTAGAACTGATAAATTCAGTAAAGTCACAGGATACAAAGTCAATGTACAGAAATATGATGCATTTCTATATACCAATAATGAAGCAGCAGAAAATGAAACTAAGGAATCAATCCATTTCTAATTGCACCAAAAACAATAACATACCTAGGAATAAACCTAACCAAAGAGGAAAAAGATCTGTACTCCAAAAGCTGTAAAACACTGATAAAAGAAATTGAAGACGACACAGAAATGGAAAGATATTCCATGCTCATGGGTTGGAAGAACAAATGTTGTTAAGATGTCTGTACTACCAAAAGCAGTCTACACATTTAGTGAAAACCCTCTTAAAATACCAACAGCATTTTCCACAGAGCTAGAACAAACAATCCTAAAATTTGTATGGAACCACAAAAGACCATGAATAGCCAAAGCAACCTTGAAAAAGAAAAGCAAAGCTAGAAGCATCACGATTCCAGACTTCAAGTTATATTACAAAACCGTAGTGAGCAAAACAGTATGGGACTGGCACAAATATAGACACATAGATCAATGGAACCCAGAAATAAACCCACAACAATATGGTCAATTAATCTTCGACGAAGCAGGAAAGAATATACAACGGGAAAAAGTCTCTTCAACAAATGGTGTTGGGAAAACTGGACAGCCACATGCAAAGGAATGAAACTGGCCCACTTTCTTACACCATACACAGAAATAAATTCAAAATGGATGAAAGATCTAAATGTGAGATAGGAAACCATGAAAATCCTAGAAGAGAACACAGGCGGTAACTTCTCTGACATCAGCCATAGCAACTTCTTACTAGATACATCGTCTGAGGCAAGGGAAACAAAACCAAAAATAAACTATTGGGACTCCATCAAAATAAGAAGCTTTGCACAGTGAAGGAAACAATAAGCAAAACTAAAAGGCAACTGACAGAATGGGAGAAGATATTTGCAAATGACATATCTGATAAAGAGTACCCAAAATCTATAAAGAACTTATAAAACCCAACACCTCCAAACCAAATAATACAATTAAAAAATGGGCAGAAGATATGAATAGACATTTTTCCAAAGAAGGCATAGAGATGGCAAATGGACACATGAAAAGATGCTCATTACTGATCATCAGGGAAATACGAATCAAAACTACAATGAGATATCACCTCACACCTATCAGAATGGCTAAAATTAAGAACAAAGGAAACAACAGTTGTTGTCAAGGATGTGGAGGAAGGGGAACTGTCTTGCACTGTTGGTGGGAATGCACACTGGGGCAGCCACTCTGGAAAACAATACAGAAGTTCCTCAAAAAGTTAAAAATAGAACTGCCCTATGATCCAGCAATTGCACGACTAGGTATTTACCCAAAGAATACAAAAATACTAATTCAAAGGGATACAGGCATCCCGATATTTATAGCATCATTATGGAAAGATCCCAGGTGTCCACTGACTGATGAATGGGTAAAGAAGATGTGTTATACACACACACACACTCACACACACATACGTATATACACAGTGGAATATTTAGCCACAAAAAAGAATGAAATCTTGTCATTTGCAACAACATGGATGGAGCTAGAGAGTATTATGCTAAGCGAAATAAGTCAGAGAGAGAAAAATACCATATGATTTCACTCATGTGGAATTTAAGAAATGAAACAAATGAGCAAAAGAAAAAAGAGAGAGGCAAACCAAGAAACAGACTCTTAACTATAAAGAACAAACTGATAGTTACCAGAAGGGAGGTGAGGGAGATGGGTTAAATAGGACATGGGGATTACGAGTACACTTGTTGTGATGAGCACTGTGTATTGCATGGAAGTGTTTGAATCACTAAATTCTAACCTGAAACTAATATTACACTGTATGTTAATTGGCATTTAAATAAAAAACCTAAAAAATATTAAAATAAATAAAACTACAAACCTTGAATCCACAGAGATTATTAAATATCTGAATATGCTTCTCATATGACATAGATATGAAATAATCCAACGTTTAAAATTTTCTTCTCTGAATAAAGCTTCACTTGTTTCTATTCCTTTAACAATTTGATATTCAAAATATAATGCAATATCCCAACAAATGTCTGAGCAGAGTATGGTTATCACCTTCCTCATTCTAAATTACATTCTTCTGTTAATGCCCATTAGCTTTATTGGCTGCCACAACACCCCATAGGTTCAGTAAGTTTCCTGCTGAATCCATCTCCCATTTGGCTATTTGTATGGATATCCAATCTCCTCTTTTCTATACTTATGTCCTTGTATTTCTGGAGTTAGATTCAGGGTCTTATATAATGTTGGTACCCATAGAAAAGAGTTTACCATATACCCATGTCAGCCATTTGTTCATTTCTAGACAGTTTCCCCAACTCCATTGTAATTTCATGTTTATAAGAAGTACTGTTCAAAAAGAAAATGAGATATGGTGTATTTTATGTGGGGTATATGCCATACACAGTCAGCAAGGGATTTTTCAGCATTTTCTGTAGCAAAATTCTAAGCCAATTTTAAAGGATGCTGACTGTGGAAAACTGACACAGGAAATAAGTCAGCAAAAGAATTTAAAACACAAAGGACAATAGGAGTACTGAGCACAAAAATGGCCATATGAGGTGGTTTATATATTTGGGGAAATTAGACTGTCATCTTTAAGCACTCATCAGTTAGATTTCAAGCTTGCACCTGTTTCACAGACATAAGCTTTGTGTCTTAATTTCATGTAAACATTTGAAACAATCAGAATATATAATTCACATTACTTTGCTCGGGTTCCACTGGGAGAATTACTTTAACTACATTTAACTCTATTTCAGATTGGTAGAGAGGAAATGTAATATAATAAGGGGAGTGGATGTGAATAAAGTTCAGGTCAGGGATTTCTTATATTCTTGTTTATTTCTTATGTTCTTCCCTCCACTATTAGGCATAATCATTTTTAAGATAAAATACTAGAGCAGTGAACCCAGGAAAACAAGGGAAGCTACTAGTCACTTACTTTTGAAGAAGTATACCTTTCTTTGAAGGCCAGACTTGGTGGATAATTTGTGAAATGACAGATTATTTACCACATTTTAAAATCATGATTTCTGTGTATCTCTCCCTTCTCTCAATGTCATTATCCCTGAACCTCTACACTATCCAAACTTCCTTCTCTTGTGTTTAATTCCACTGGGAACCAGCTAGCTGACTAGCTAGTTGATTAAGAACTTAGCATGAGATAAAGATTGTGACTCTACAGAACCCATGCATGTATCTTAGAAGACTCGGGGAAGCTTTGAGTAATTCTTGAAATTCAAAGTACTTAGGGACTCTAACCTTGTGCCTTAAAAGGAATATCATTACTGAAAATGGTCTATGATACCAAGTTCCGCAGGTCATGTTCAGACACTGCCAGCAATAGCCTTATAGTCTAAAGATACTACTCAGAACAGAACACTGAACACCGGTTAAAAATAAAGTCTGTCTTCAAATTCTAGCTCATCTATTCACTAGATGTGTGATGTAACCATTTCTGGCCTCCATTTGCCCATTTGTATAATGAGGATATGACTACAAACTCAGAGGATTAGGACAAGAATGAAATCATATACTTGCTTGTATACAGAAGGCATTCAAGAAGTGCAGTGATGATTACATTAGCTATCTACTGCTGTGTAACAAATTACTTCAACGCTTAGTAGCTTGAAACAACAAAAAACCTTTTCATCTCATAGTTCTTATGGGTCAGGAGTTTGGAAGCAGCTTAACTGGATGGTTGTGGCTTAGGGTCTCTCATGAAAGTATAGACAGAATGTTGGCCTGGGCTGCAGTTCTGGCTAGGGCTGGAGGATGTACTTCCAAGACAGTTTATTCACAGGGCGATTGGCAGGAGGTGTCACTTCCTTGCCATGTGGTCTTCTCCAGAGGATTGCTTTGATGTCCTCATGCCATGACACCAGGCTTCCCTCAAAGCAAATGATCCAAGAGAGAAAGGCTGAAGCAGTGTTTTTTTATGGCCTACGCTCAGAAATTACACATAATCATTTCCACAATATCTTATTGGTTGCACAGGTCATCCTTATTCAACACTGAAGAGTGCAAAAGAGTGTGAATTCCAGGAGGCAAAGATCCGTAAGAGCCATCTTAGAGAGTAACTGTCATGATGATGATGATGGTGATGGCACAGCCTCCAGGGGTTCAAGAGCTCACAGAGGAAAATTCCATGTAATCATACTCATGATTATTACTTAGTGAAGACAGACTAGGTTATTTATAATTCTTAGTTGTGATATACAAATAGCTTGATTGCTAAAATAGCATGCCATTCTGGGGAGAGAAATAGGGAGAACTGAATATATATTTCCAAAGAATTTCTAAAAGCTAGTGGTCCTTATATCAATTTCCGCTTGCCCGAGGTAAAGACCACTCTTTGTAGCATTAATAGACAAAGAGGGAGAGACAGAGCAGATAGCTACAGAAATCACACTTCTAAGAACAAAATGAAGAGCCTAGATACATCATGAAATAGAGAGATAGCTCTCATTCCATGGAATTCTTTGGAGACTTCCTACAGTGGTCTAGTAGATAGATGAGTGCCTGCCCTAGTTTTGAGCATGAACACCCATGTCCTTGCTGTATGATATTGGACAAGTGTACATGACATACAAAATGTATGCCAATGGCTTAAAAGTAAAAGAAGCTAATGTTAGCTTGCCAAATAAATACAATTTCAACCTCATCTTGCTCTTTATTTAAAAATTATGTATTCCTATACATAAATCATAAGCCCACTAAGCACAACCTCATAATCTAACACCAATCTTTTCTCTTGAGTCATTACTCACATTCTCATCTTTGCAAGAGAATGGTGACATTTTTGCTTAAAAAAGAACTCATTTTAATTTTAATTTCTACCCACCGTGCATTTTAAATCAGGTGGTATGAGCTGTGGAATGTTTGCCTCTGCCTCTGTCAGGCCCATGGAAGCCAGGTCAGGGGAAGGAAAGGGAAAGAAGGGAAACACCTGTCAAGCTCACAAGAGTCCAAGGATACACAGGGTAGGCAGAGAGGCCTCCTTGACCAATATGAGTTTTTGACAGATGTCACATCACCGTTGTCCTCTCCCCTTTGCCAATTTTCAGCTCTTATCATATTCAAGAATCAAATTCTCACTTTGACGAGGGAAAGAAAGAATGGAAACAATGTTTATTCCCCATACTCTTAGCTGTGGTTTGCCAAGTTGATTTCTGAATATGTAAATACTTTGCACATGGATATGCAAAGACTGTCGTCTTGGTCTTGTTAAAGATAGGAATTAAGCCCAAATGATCTCAGGGTAGGCTGGCAGAGAAGCCAGGGAGATACGTAGCTGCTTAAGCTAATTTATCTAGAAATCCTGACAAAATAGCTAAGTACTTTATGATCATTGCTTTAAAATACAGGATGACCTAGGTGGGGGGAGAGAAGTGGGGAGCAAATAAAAGGTTTTAAGGAGAAAATGAGTGCTCCATTGTTGACAAGCTTTTGTTCCAAGGTGACTCACCAGGGAGGCAGCCTGCCAACGTGATGCGTGGGTCCTTGGGCAAAGCATAGGCATCTCCTTAGTGATAATGGGCTTATCGTGAGATACTTGGGAATCAGGCCTCTGAGGAATTTTAATCTCAGTGTCAGAAATTTGTGACATTAAATGTTATAGGTTAAAAACACATCACACTGAGAGAAGAAGAAAAACTATTCTTATAGTACAGTGTGAAATATATGATTAGTACTCGGCACGTTTTTTAAAATAAGGCATATTTGGGGGCGCCTGGGTGGCTCAGTCGTTAAGCTTCTGCCTTCGGCTCAGGTCATGATCCCAGGCTCCTGGGATCGAGCCCCGCATCGGGCTCCCTGCTCCGCGGGGTGCCTGCTTCTCCCTCTCCCACTCCCCCTGCTTGTGTTCCCTCTCTTGCTGTGTCTCTGTCAAATAAATAAATCTTTAAAATAAATAAATAAATAAATTAATTAATTAATTTAATTTCATTAAATAAGGCATATTTGTGCACCAAATTTGGAAAAATGCTAAGTATGGATAAGCCATTTTTGACAGAGATCTTCCAAATAAGGCTGGACTTCCTGGTATATATCCTTTTGCTCTCCAGGCTGCATTTCAAAAGAAACGAGAAGCCCAAATGGAGACTGGGTAGCAAAGAAATGTATAACCAGAATGTTAGAGGAGCAGGATCAATGCATTCCACCACCACCACCATGATCTCCTCAATTCCCCAATTTTTATTCAGGGTTACTGGCACCCAAAGAAGTAAATCTGTTAACAATAATTCTGAGGGACACTTCAGATTTAATGCTTTGATTGACGCTGCTGTTGTATTTACAAATGTGCTGAGGGCTATTTCTACTGGAATTGAGTCAGAAAAACAGGCACAAGCTAGGTCAGGAGATTGAACCAAATATGTTTTCTCACCACAGTTTCTGGATGAGGTTTACTGAACATTCGCTCATTCCTTCCTTTGCTCATTTCTTTGCCCATTCTTTCATTCAACAAGTTCATTGACTATATACTGTGTTCCAGACATTGTTCTAGGATGCCACAGATAAAAGATAAGTATGATAAAGTCTCTGCCTTTAAGAAGCTCACTATCCTGTGGTGCTCCTCTCAAAGCTGTTGGGATTCTGCAAGTTATAAAGATTAAGCCGAAGAAAAATGAAACTATTAAAAGAGTTTATGGACAGAGTGACTGATCTTCTGTCATGGATACTGATACAAAGGAACGGTTCTTTGGGCTCACTGAAAGTTAAAATATATGAATGTGTAAGATTTTCAATTTCCTATAAAATACCAATCGTATGAGAGGCAAATTAATGTGAAGAAAAATGCTTTGTAATAAAAACCACCACACATATATACATATATATATGAACACATATAGACAAGATATATGTCACCTGTATATAGCCTTTTTATCCTTGAACTGGTTGGTGGAGGAGTATCCTGCTTCTGTACTAGAGGGGACTGTAGGATATCTACAGGCATCATTCAGATAGCACCGCTAGTTGAGTCTCCTGCTTGGACATCTAAGGCATAGCAGAAATAGCACTAAATTGGGACTCTCAGTACTCATGTTCTAGTATTAGCTCTGCCACTAACTCATCATTATCAGAACCTTAACTACTCTGGGCGTATCAGCATCCTTAATTGCAAAGCAAGAGGGATAGAATACATGATCCCATTTAGCTCTGAAATTCTACGATTCTTTCAATTTTCTGTTCCTGGAATATGCAAGAATGAGTATAATTAAGAATAAAAAAGAAGTAATAAGATCCAGTTAGGCTACTGCCATTCCCCACTTAAATCCTTGAGGCTTCTGTGCTCACCTCCCTGATAGCAGTTCAACATACATGCTCACCACCTTTGAACCCTCAAAATTACCAACTCTAATCTGTTGTTATTGTGCTCCTTTCCCCTGACCTCTCTGTCACACGTGACTCTAGGGATCAACTGCTCCTTCTTAAAATTAGTTCTTTCCTTGTCAACTCTGGAGCTATCCTGCCTCTTTTCCATTTCTAACTATTCCTACTGACTCAGCTTCCATCCTGACTAAGCATCTGCACTCTGATAGCTTAGCCAGGGCTTTTCATTACATGCATGGTGTGCATACCCCAGGTTTCCATAATCCCTCATTGCTTTTTTCCTCCCTCCTCAAATCTTTCTAGAAGATCCCATCCTACTCATGGCTTAAAAATTCACTTCTATATTGCTCTCACTCATTTGCCTGAAATTTCAATCATTTACCTCCAATTGCCTGAAAAATAGTTTCACTTGGATGGGAAAAACCACCTCAAACCCAACATATCTAAATCAATTATTTGTCCCCTCAAAGTAGCTCTGTTTTTCATTTCCCATCAACAGTAATACAGGTTCACTATCCTGTATCTAACACCCCCGAGCTAAATGGAACTTGAAATTAGGTATTTTCAAATGTTAGAAGAGTAACATGTTACATATACTACATGTTGTTTTTTTTTTAACACTCCCAGGAGTATCGTTAATATTTAGGGAGCAAAAGTACCATTATTTACACGGTAAATAAAGATAGAAATAACTTCTCAGTCAGTTCAGGTAAGGTTTTGCTATCAAAAGACTTCAGGTCAGCCAACCTGGGGAGGGGTTGCTCCTCTCTTCTTCCCACCAAGTTGAGGTGGGGCCTTGCATCTGGGGGGGCCCCAGGTTGTGGGTTGCAGGGGTGGGGACCAGCTCAGGGGCTTCCATTTGCACAGGGGAATTAAAGAAAGACTATTGCTTAAAAAAAAAAAGACTTCAGGTCAGGTTACCAAACGTATTATCAAAAAATTTTTTAAAAATTTTCAGAGCTTTTTGGATTCAGGGATTGTGAATTAAAGAATATTAATGATGACATCAATATTACAATAACAACTATTTATTGGAAACCAACAATCACTCAAGCAATGTGTTAGATATTTTAGGTATATAACAATAATAATAGAAATGTGCTTACTATGAGGTGAATACTGTTTATTTTCCTCATTTTACATGTAGGAAAACTGTAAAGTGCTACCATCATTTTTTTTTTTAATTATCCAGGTTAGAAATCCAGAGTCATTTTCAGTTCCTCTCTCTCTTCCTCCCCTCCATATTAAATTAGTCCTCAAACCCTATTAATTCTTCCTTCCCATCTATCCCTCCCTTTGAAATCTCATTGCTAGGATATGACCTAACTCAGATCCTATGACTGCACAGGCCATGTCTCAGATCCTTAACATAATACAGACCAGACCAACATCCTATTTCCTCCAATTCAACCTTCCCCAAACTATTACTCTTCTTAAAATATTATTATGTATTCATTCATTCTTTCTACCAATGCTTATTTGATATTTACTCTGTGCAACATTCCACTGCTGAAAAAGGTTCAATGGACTGCCATTGCCTATTTAGTTAAGTCCAAAGTCTTTGGATTCCCACTTGAAGTTCCAAAGAAGAACTACATTTTCAACTCTATCTCTTCCTATTCATTTAGTTGAGCTCTGGACTCCAGCCAGACTGCCACTCCATGAATATCTTTCACTGTATGTGCATCTGCATTTCTGTTCATGCCACTCCACCCTCCTGAAATGTCCTCTTCTGTTCTCCTCATCTGGTGACATCCTTCCCATCTCTATAGGTTTAGCTGTGGTCCCCTACTCCCCTTAGCTATCCTCAACATCTCCAGCCTATAATTATGACTCTATCATTTAATAATCACTGTTCATTGGCTTATAAGTATATACTGCCTTCTACCGTGACTTAGTTCTTCATATTTATGTCTTACCTTTGCAGCAACATTGAAAATTTGTTGACAATAAAGGTAACTTCGTATTTCTTTGTACTTTCTACAACACTGAATATAATTCACACAACTGAAAACTACAACAAATTTTCCATTTAAACCACTTGATACAGGAGGGATATCAAAGAGGACCCATACCTTCCTAACTCTACACCCTTTCAATCATTTTTGTCTCATCTGGTATCTTAAGGGGTCCAAGATGATAATAAGAAAAATACAGTAGAGTTTTGTTGTTGTTGTTGTTTTATAGAAACAGGGTATTAAGTACAAATAGTATATAATCAAAATTACCTTTAAAAACTTCTTAGGAAAGTGCTTTGTGGGAGATCTACCAGTTTATCTTCCAATCTTAAAAAAATGTTGTTTCTTCCATTTACCCCTTGATTAAATAATTAAGGGCCATGCTATATAATTAATTTGTATACATAAGTAGTGTAATCATACTCAGAATGGCAAGATGCTTATTAGTAACAGAGGCATGCAGCGAGAGAACATCAACCACAAGTTTCTCATACTTACTACAGTGCACAAACTCACTGAATGTGGAATGGTGAAATGAAATGTGATTCTCTCTCTCTTTACTGTTTCCCAAAACTTAAATGCTTGTTCAGAGGGAATCTGAAATTACATCTTGTGTTATGCAGAATGCTAAGATGGCCCCTAAGATTCCCACCCCCCCATGACCCTCACCCTTGTATAATCCCCTCCTCCTGCATGTGAGCCAGACCTATGAATATGATGAACTATCACTCCCAAGTCTGAGTTGGTGATCAGTTGACTATGAGTTCATTAAAAGGGAGATTACCCTAGGCGGGCCTGATCTAATCACATGAGTACTCAAAGTGACTGAGAGCCTTTTCTGAAGGAAGAAACTGAGAGGATTAAGAGATTTGTAGAGTGCGCAGGCCTATGGAGAGGGCCATGTGACAAGGACCTGCCAGTGGCTTCTAGTTGCTGAGAGTGATTCTAGCCAACGGTTAGTATCAAAATTGGACCAACAAATTGAGAGAGCTTGGAAACAGATCTCTCCCTTGTCTCATCTCTAGATGAGGGCATAGTTGGCTTACATCTTGATTTTAGCCTTTTTGAAATCATAAACAGAGGGCCCAGTTAAAATGTCCTGGACTGCTGACCCATGAAAACTATAAAGTAATAAATTTTAAACTGGTAAGTTTGTGGTAATTTGTGACACAGCAAAAGAAAACCTAATACGTCAGCTTCCTATATATCAGACACGTGCTTAGTACTTTAAATATGATCTTTTCGTTATCTTTACCGTAGCTTAAAGGGATCTGAAGTTTAAAGAGGCATATAATCTGCCCACATTTGAATAACTAGGAAGCAACAGAGACAAGATTTTATATCCAGATTTACCAAAAAGCCCATGTTCTTAACCACCACTGATAGGAAAACTGGGCATTCTAAATTGGCCTTACTGCCTCAGCTAACATTCTGAATACCAAACTCTCTGTGCTTTCATCAAACTCTGTGTGGCTTTTTACTTCGTACTGAGAATTTCCTTACTTTGTTGACATTGAAAAGAACCAGTTAGATTAATTTATTTCATTAAACATTTATGAAATACCTACTGTAGCAAAGCACTGAATAAAGTGCTGGGGGAATTCAAAGACTGATAAGACAGACCCTGACCCTCAAGTTTCTTGCATACTAGTGAGAAGACAACCTTGTACATACATATCACAAAGGAGTGAGTAAGGAGGAGGGTGGGGGACTACCCAGCCTTGAGATTCCAAGAGAAAACATTCATCTATTAATTCACTTGATAAAGGGATAGTTATGGGATAAGATGCAGAGACACATTTATATGCTCACCTCAGATAAGATTTTATATTTATGGGAGTTTGCTGGCTCCGTAAGATTGGGAAATAAATAATAAATACCTAATTGTATGTTTGCTTTGAAACTTTAGATGACACCAATAATAACTTCATGTATTGTCTGTCCTCTTACTACAAGCTAAGCAACACTCAAAGTACTTACAAGTATTATCTCATTCAGCTCTCACAAAAACCTATAAAATAGAAATTATTATTGTTATTCTAATTATTTGATGAGGAAAGATAAGATACAAAGAGGTTAACACATTCCACAACAGGACCATTTTATCTGAAAAGGAGAAGAAAAGCCATGTAGAAAATGAGGTAGGTGAAGGGAGACAGAGATATTTGCTGCAATTGATCGCAGAACTCAGCTCTGTTTCTCAGCACCCAAGGCAAAATGGGAAATAACCTGATTTACACTGTCTTCCTAATCTGAAAACATTCATTGAAATCTAAGAAAAGTTCATAATTAGGGTCCTTACATGGGAAGATTTTGAATACCATAGTATACTATGTCTTATATAAGATTTTTTAAAAGTGTTGTGAAATTAACTTTTAAACCAAGAACAAAATAGTCTATTGAAGTTCCTTGAAGGCATGTAGAAGTGAATTAATATAGTACTGTTATGTACCTTTTTACTTAACTTGACATAGTCGGAATGGCTGGTTAGCAGTCTTTTCAAACCACAGATCACAAACCATGCATGGGTCATTAAATCAACCAAGTGAGTCACAGGCAGTTTTTAAAAAAATTATACAGACATATGGGGTGCCTGGGTGGCTCAGTCAGTTGAGTATCTGACTCTTGATTTTGGCTCAGGTCATAGTCTCAGGGTCCTGAGATCAAGCCCCATGTCAGGCTCTTCGCTCAGTGGGGAGTTTGCTGGAGATTCTCCTCTCCCTCTCCCTCTGTCCAGCCCTCCTGCTCTCTCTCTCTTTCTCAAATAAATAAAAATAAAATAAAATAAAAATTATATATATATAGGGGAGGGGGGTATATCTCAAGTTCAAAAATAAATACAAGCATATCTGGGAGATATTGTGGGTTTGGTTCCAGACCACTGAAATAAAAAAGAATAGCACAATAAAAGAGTCAAATGAATGTTTTGGTTTCCCAGTGCATATAAAAGTTATCTTTACACTCTACTGTAGTCAATTAAGTGTGCAATAGTATTATATTTTTTAAAAAACAATGTATATGTGATATATATATATGTATATATATATATATATATATACACAATGGAGTAATATTTAGCTCTAAAAAAAGAATGAAATCATGCCCTCTGTGAAGACATGGATGGAGCTAAGCAAAATAAGTCAGAGAAAGACAAATACCACATGATTTCACTCATATGTGGAATTTAAGAAACAAATGAACAAAGGGAAAAAAAAGAGAGAGAGAGAGGCAAACCAAGAAACAGACTCTCAACTATAGAGAACAAACTGATGGTTACCAGAGGGGAGGTGGGTGGGGGGATGGGGTAAATAGGTGATGGGGATTAAAGAATATACTTATCATGATGAGCACTGGATGGATGACAAATTATATGACCACCCTTGCCATAAGCAAGGAAAAATGTCCCTGGCCTGGAAATATTAGTAGGGATGAACTGTGTACCAGAGATATTCTATACTTTTACTCAAATTATGATTTCTACATGCTTCTCTTTCTCCTGGTAAACCCTCTGAGACATACTTGTCAGAGGAAACTCCATGTTTTCCTATTCAGAAGTGTAATAAAGACCAGAGAAGTATTTCTCAGACCAAAGTTCACTGAAGCTATTCTAAATTAAAAAAGAAAAAGAAAAAGAAAAATACAGGGGCACCTGGGTGGTCAGTCGGTTAAGGGTCTGATTCTTGATTTCAGCTCAGGTTATGATCTCAGGGTCATGAGATCAAGCCCTGTGTGGGGCTCTGAGCTCATCTGGTAGTCTGCTGGAGATTCCCTCTCTCCCTCTGCCCCTCCTCCCGCATGTTCTCTCTCTCTCCAAAATAAATCTTTGAAAAGTAGAATGGTTCTCCCACAAAGAGGACACGTGAACACATGGTGAGAAAGTAGCTACCTGGGGCTCCTGGGTGGTTCAGCCTTTGACTCAGGTCATGTCCCAGGGTCCTGGGATCGAGCCCTACACGTTGGGGAGCCTGCTTCTCCCTCTCCTTCTCTCTCACTGTTTTTGTCTTTCTCTCTCTCAAATAAACAAATAAAAAATCTTAAAAAAAAAAAAAAAGTAGCCACCTGCAAGCCTAGAAAAGAGTCCTCAGAAAGAAACCTACCTTGGGGCACCTGGCTCACTCAGGCAGTAGAGCATGTGACTCTTGATATTGGGGTTGTGAGTTTGAGTCCCACTTTGGGTTTAGAGATTACTTAAACATAAAATCTTTTAAAAAAAGAAATAGAACGTAGGCATACTCTGAATTATCTGAATGGTCACAATAAGATTCTAGTGCTTAAGGTACTTCTGTTATCGTCAAATTAAAATTAAGCAGTACTGTGTTAATATTTGTGACATAACGTAAGAATCCTAAAGGTGTTTTTAATATATAAATTCTCTATTCATGAAAAGTTGGAGACAAAACGGCATCATAGAACACACAAAAATGATGTGTTTTTCTTTAGCACAAATAGAGAAAATTGGTGGAAGAATTGAGAAATTAATTGATAGCCAAGATTGGCTGAACTCCAAAGCCCTACACCTTAACAGTTAATACCACACTCAGATCTCAAGTGGTGATACAGTTTCAACAGAACAGTGTCATCTGCGATGTTAATTAATGCTATTTGTTTCAACTCTATTTTTCAATTTTTAAAATCTTTATAGGGTTTGTGGATTTTAGAGTTGTGTAAAACAATATGTATACAGAATTTTATACACTGTTGTTTTTTTATTTTTTTTTATTTTTTTTTATTTTTTTTTTTTTTTTTAAGATTTTATCCATTTATTTGAGAGAGAGAGAATGAGAGAGAGCACATGAGAGGGGGGGAGGGTCAGAGAGAGAAGCAGACTCCCCGCCGAGCAGGGAGCCCGATGCGGGACTCGATCCAGGGACTCCAGGATCATGACCTGAGCTGAAGGCAGTCGCCTAACCAACTGAGCCACCCAGGCGCCCCACACTGTTGTTTTTTTAAAGGTTTTATTTATTTATCTGAGAGAGAGCACAAGTGGGGGTAGGGCAGAGGGAGATGGAGAAGCAGACACCTCCCCACTCCGTGCTGAGCAGGGAGCCCAACGTGGGGCTCGATCCTAAGACCGTGGGATCATGACCTGAGCTGAAGGCAGACGCTTAACCAACTGAGCCACGCAGGTGTCCCTATATACTGTTCAACTTTAAAATAAATAAGAAAACACTGGAGCCTCAGAAAATATTTTTGCTCTTTAAAAAGGGGGCTCTCATATTACAAAAATTTGAGATACATTAGACTGAAAAACATCATGCTTTGGTTTTCTATGAAAAAGAAATAGAAACAACCAGGCTTTCTGGCATCTTGGCTTTACAGAAATGCCAGTTTAGCAAAATGAATGTAACTGCCAAGAATATGAACTAACATGGGCAGTTGTCCTCTTCAACCAGACTCTCCCATCTGCTTCTCCCTTGTCGATGCTTTGCCTACTTAGGTCTCACTCTTCTATTTATCAACTCCTCCTAGACTATTTTGGTTCACTACCATCTATTTTCGCTCTTGACTTTAGTACACAGTATTACTCTTTAACTCAATCTCAGTTTCAGGTCAGAGAACTTTATAAAAAGAGAAGAAACTGGACCAAATAAGATAACAAGTATGTAAATACTTAGAACAATGCCTGCAATATTGTAATGGCTCAAAACATATTCACTTCCCTTAGAGATAATCTATCTTACTTTAAAAATTAGGCAACCAAGATTTAGAAAGTTAGAGACCTATTTAATGTTACAGATAAAGTTAAAGGCAGAAGTAGTTCCAAATCATATTAAAAAAAAAAAAAAAAAACTCTGGAGTAACTGGTAAGTTTATAGAGAGTAAGATTTTTCTATAGTTTCTGCAAGTGCCACTTTAATAATCTATTTTTGACTGTCCTTGATGTGCTGAAGTACAATTTCTTTTTCTATTTTAAGACATTCTCATCTGCTGTTCTGCCCTTGGATATTCCTTGTAGGTTTGAAGTATCCTCTAGAAGACAATTATGGATTTATCCATTGGCACTCCAACCTTCTTATTGAGCCTATTTCATTTTAAAATTTTCCCACACTGTATGCATGCCTAAGCATGTTCATAATATAGTGGATTCTCTATTTAATTTACATCTCAGTCCAATGCACAAGCTTTTGAAAATGATTTGACTATTCTTTCAATTCACTATGGAAAAATCAAGTATTGCAGCCTAAAATATGCCTTTATTGTTTTCAGATAAGAGTACAAGAACAAGAAGACTATATTCTTAAAAATCTAGATCACTTTGAAAAAAAAAAAACAACAACATATCAGGTTCTCTAGTAGAACTCTAGCTAATTATAGAGTGGAGACACTTGCAAGTTATTTAAAGGATATCCCAAACAATGAGCTGGGACACTTCATACATTATGGTATTGGGTTTCCTTAACATGAATATTCAAATTTTGATGAAGTTAACAAGGATGGAATTGTGTGTGTGTGTCTGTGTGTGTGTGTGTGTGTTAAAGAGAGTGAGAATGAGAGAGAGAGATACAGATCTCAAAATGAGGACCTAGCATGAAATACTAAGGGCTCAGATTTCATCCTGTAGGCAATAGGGAGTCATTTAAGAATTTTTTTTTTAAAGATTTATATATTTATTTGAGAAAGAGAGAGAGAGAGCATGAGCAGGAGGGGCAGAGGGAGAGAAAGAGAGAATCCTAAGCAGACTCTGCGCTGAGCGCAGAGCCCGACTTGGGGCTCAATCTCACGACCCTGAGATCACGACTTGAGCTGAAACCAAAGAGTCGGAAGCTTAACTGACTGCACCATCCAGGCACACTCCCCTCCTTTTTTTAAAGATCACTGAAGAATTTTAAGCAGGGTAATGGGATGGGATTTTATTGTAGGAACAGAACTTCAGCAGCAGTAGAGAGTGTGGATTGTGAAGTGTGAGGCAGGAGGCAGGAAGATGAATTGGAAAGAAAATTCAATAGTCAGGTGGCCTTAACTAAGGTAACACCAATGTTAAGAGAGAACAATTTAAAAAGGTTAAGACTTGGTTATTATCTGGAGGTGAGAGTGAAAAAAAGGAAAGAGAAAAATTGAACATAGCTCCCAGGTTTCTAGCTTATAAGGCCAGATGGATGGTGGTACTTCTAAATAAAATGAGGAGTATGCATGAGGAAAGATTAAGGACATTCACTCTGATGGCCATAATTTTCTCAAGGAACTAGGAGGCAGGAGCATCTTCCGAGAGAAAAGAGGAGAGTGTTTATATAGTACAGTTGCAGAAAATAGTGGAAGTTCAGAAAAGTCACTAATGGGAATGGAGAAGGAAGCCGGCCAAAGAATGGCCAAAGTTACTGAGCAGTGTAAAAGTCTTAGGGGAGGCAGGGGAACGTGAATCTGTAGTGAAATCAATCTGCACAGGTGTATGAACATGTAGTGACATCAGTCTGCACTGCTATATGGTTTCTTTTTTCCAAACAATGCTCAGCCATCTAGATATGACAGAGGTAGATGCAGGAACTACTGGGCTGATCCAGAGTTGCAATTTTAAATGTCAGATGCCATAGAATCCAAAAGTATGAGGAGATAAAAGCACTGTCAGAAAAAAGTTTTAAGGCATCAACCATAGGATTTAGGATAGATAAGGAAAGGAGACCATGAGAGGAATGGACAGTCTCAGAGGGAAAAAGGTTTAAAAACTACAGGTGTCAAGGAGATTGGACTGCAGTTTTAATGAGAATGAGAGAGTAAGAAAGCTGAAAGGATAGAAGATACTGAGATTAAAGTTTCCTAAGTCGAGAAATTCTAGATCTATGCTGTCCAATATGGTAGCCAATAGCCACAGGTGGCTACTTATATTTAAATTAATTAAAATATAAATTATGTTCCTCTGTCACACTAGCCACATATCAAGTGCTCGGTAGCCATGCATGGCCACCATATTGTCCATATTGCACAGGGCAGCTAAAACATTGCCATCATGTAGAAAGCTCCATTGGAGAGTGTGCCTCTAGCTAACGCCAAGTTCTAGGAAATGCCCAAGAATGTAAGATACTGAAGACAATGAAGACAAAAGCCATTGAGAGAGAGGCAGTAAAAGAATCAGAAAGGTAGGATATTGGATGGGCTTTCCATAAAGGTGTTGAATCCAGCCTTTGCCAGGAGTTCCAATGGAGAAAATATGAGCTAGACACTGAAGCCCTCAGTGAATGCAGAGGGTGTGACCAGATAGATGAACACATAAACTGATGTGCTTCCTGGCAGTGTATCCTACAATCCTTTAGGACTACTGTAGTGTCCTTTGCTTGCAAGCATGCTTGACTGATTCAATCTAGACCCTACCCCAGAGTGATATTCCAGATCCCACTTAAACCGCCTCTGAACCATTCTCCTGGTTCATAATCACCTCTTGTGAAACTCCATCAACTTGCTTCAGCCAACTCAGTACTGTGGGATGAGAAAGGAACCTGTTAACTCCGAATGGTCAGGCTAAGTAGGTAGTTGAAAATAATGTGTCTGTGGGCACAGCTATAGCTTCATATAGAATATTTAATAGAGATTATCTGTGGGAGAATATATGACAAAAGCAATCTTTTTTTAATTGAAGAACACAGGTTGTGTATGTCTGCTCTGTTTATTAAACACATTTGTTAATAATTTAGGACTTAAAGTGTTTTTTTTTTATAATCAAGTCAAGAAGGATATCTATTTGTAGAAATGTGGTATAGCTAGTTGGCTATTCATGGCTGTATCATATAGAACAATTTCCCGTAGCATTAGAGCTAATTGCCACCACCATGTCCCCTTTTCCTTTTTTTTTTTAATTTTTTTTTTTTATTAAAGATTTTTTATTTATTTGACAGAGAGAGATACAGCGAGAGAGGGAACACAAGCAGGGGGAGTGGGAGAAGCAGGCTTCCCGCGGAGCAGAGAGCCTGATGCGGGGCTCGATCCCAGGACCCTGGGATCATGACCTGAACCGAATGCAGACGCGCAACGACTGAGCCACCCAGGCGCCCCCCCCTTTTCCTTTTTCTTAAAAGTTACAGTTATGAACTACAAGCCCACACTAATCCATCCCTACTAACAACAGTTCATGAGTCAGCACTGGTTCCTTGGTCTTCTCATTTCTCCATCCCTCACCCCAGTGATTAATGTAATGCCAGGAGAAAAAGGTTTACTGTTTTGGAAAGGTTGTTAATACCTTGTTTGGATGAGTGGATGAATAATCTTTCTCTCTATAACTTAGTCATTATAAACTGGAATAAGCTCAGTCCCCTTTTCTATCACCAGTGCTAATCCCTCTTAACTTTGTCCATTCTTGTTAATACCTGCAATTGTACCTTTGTTTGTTTTTAAGAACTAGGAAGAAACTGGGTCCTGCTTATTTTTCAATAGGCTATATGTTTTTTTAGTCTCTGTTGATTCTGCTAGGTTGTACAGTTATTTGTGTGTAATAGGCTCTTCCATAGCAATATGCAGCAGAAAATCCCTTTTGACAAGCCATAGCAAGTTTGAGTCATGACACATGCCATCAAATAGCTTCCAGTGAGGCAAAAAGTCCTTTTTCTAAGGTAGCATATGCTTTCACCCAGTTTCAACATGACTATATGATCTCACATGACTAAGGAAATTACTTTCTTCATTTGTGAAAAGTTACAGAAAGGTAGGAGTTAATACTTGATTGCGCTAATTAAATTTCAAAGAGGTATATGCTTTACCAGGCTTTCTTCCTCCTTAGATTTAGTGAAACCTATTTTTTAGAAATCTGAGCATTGAATTACAGGTCAATTTCTTGTTTTGTTTTTTTATTCTATTGTTTAATCATTCCCTAATAAGAATCCCAAATCAATTCTTGTTAAATTTTCATTTTATTTTAAATGTCACACAATAAGTAATATTAATAGAAACTATTCTGTTAAGATAGTATTTCTGATTCTCTCCCATTGACTTTGCAGCCTGAAGCCATTCCAAATACTGACATTACTTTTAATGTTTTCAGGACAGATGCTGGTTAGGGCTTTCAGCACAAGTAGTAGGTTATCAGCAGACATTAGTTAATTTGTGAACCTTCATCTGAATATCCTTCAGATACCCATGGGATCTGGGTGATATTATAACTCCAATGTCAGCCTGAAAAGTAACATCAGTAATGGGTACCATCCTTACTTACTCCCCAGTGCAGCAGTAAGGCAAGGAAAGGGAGATTGTAAACCATTGATTTGAACCATATAAATGGGTTGTGCTATATGTTATATTTGTCCCCAAAGTCAAATATACCTAACACATAATACAAGTAGTCCCATTCAACTGCATCAAAGGACTTCTTTGCATCTAATAAAACTGTTGCTATTGGTTCCTATTTTCTCTTTGTATTCCAGACGAGTTGCATCAGCCTATGCAGATCATCTGATGCTTATCTTCCATGTATAAAGCCTTCTTGGATGAGGGCCTATTAGATTTGTGATTACTTTATTTAGTCATGTAGCAAGTGTTCTGGTACCTATTATTTTACACCTACTCACATTGTATAAAAGGATATTTTTCACAATACTGCTAAGGGAGTAACATGCAATCTTGCATATGAGGCTATATGGATACATATAATAGGATGAAGTTCTGTAGGCCGCCTTGACTTCAACTCACAGATAATATCAAATGCTTTAAAAATTCAGTATAAACCACTTAAATGCATTACATTTATTCATAGCCTATTTCTGAAACTAGTGGCTATTCAGTGTGCTGAAGGCAGAGAGAAGTTAATGTGTTGGTAAGCAAACTAAATTTTTATAAAGCTATTTTGAAAGTAACTCAATGCCACAGAAAGTAATATCAATTACTCCTTGCTTTTCAATTGACATTGCAAGGCTGCTCCAAATTTGTTCTTCAGTTTAGCATCTGCAAAGAAAAGAGAGGCACAGAGCACCTCCATGGGAGATCTCTGAGTATTGCAATCACAAGGAGTAGTTCAGAACACACCCTGAAATACTGCAGTTTTTCCCCTCAAATATTGATTAACCCTTTGATGCTCTGTGACTAAAGAATTGCATATAAGTGAGAACCTGAGTGATGGAGAATAAGGGAGGGCCAGCTGGTAATCTTGGGGGTTCCTATAATCTCTATCTTGTGAGACAGCATAGTATAGTGAGAAGGGCCTGGCCTTTGGCCCCACTCTTTACCTACCAGTGTAGCCTTGGCAAGCCACAAACAGCACTGAGCTAGGCTTTCTCATTCACAAAAGGTGGTCATAATACTCAAGTTGTTTTAAAGATCAGAAAAGATAACATATATATGAAGAACTTAATCAAATATTTAATGCTCCATAAAGGCGAGCTGTTTCATTATAATTAATGTTAATAATAAAGTAAGCTATGTATGTATCTATATTTGCATTTTTCAGTAATCATAGGAAGGTCAAATCCAATGGCACTGAGTATTCAGATTAGGCTTCATGGCAGCATGTTGGAAAAATAATGACATTCAACAAGGACACTGTGAAAATTTACTTTGTGATTAACCTACATAGAATAAATGCACTTTTTAACCTACAGTATCTGAAGACAAGGTTTTTTGTTTTTTTTTTTTTCAAGATTTTATTTATTTATTTGAGAGAGAAAGAGATAGGGAGAAGAGAGCAGAGCGGGGAGGAGAGGGAGAAGCAGGCTCCCACTGAGCAGGGGGCCCCACGTGGGGCTCGATCCCAGGACCCTGGGATCATGACCTGAGCTGAAGGGAGTCGCTTAACCATCTGGGTTATTACCCAGGCGCCCTGTGAAGACAAGGTTTAATTTTTTTATTTTTTTAAAGATTTTATTTATTTATTTCAGACAGAGAGAGAGAGAGCACAAGCCGGGAGAAGGATCAGAGGGAGAGGGAGAAGCAGACTCCTTGCCGAGCAGGGAGCCTGATGCGGGGCTCAATCCCAGGACCCTGGGATCATGACCAGAGCCGAAGGCAGACGCCCAACCAACTGAACCACCCAGGCGCCCCGAAGACAAGGTTGTAAATTGAAAGAAACAAACCAACAAATAAAAACTTAAATAAATAAATAAATAAATATATTTTCCATTATCTTTAATCTTCTGTATTAATCCGGTATATTTCATTGAGTCCAAGAGATCCAGTTTTTTCTTTCCCAGCTGTAAGAAACTGGTTATATATGCTTGTTGAAAACAAACAAACAAAAAAAACAGTTCGGGAGAAAAGAGTCTCTGGTTTAAATATGCAGAATATAGTAAACAAATTCAAAAGGATTCAGCTTCAGCAGAATTTCCTATTTCTATAGTCAGTTTATTTTTCTTAAAGTTAATTTCCAAATAGATTATTATCTTTTGAAGTATGCTGCATAATTTTTCTTAATAGTTGGAAAAGTACCTTTGGACTCTAAGTGAAGCAATTTCTAGAGAAAACTTTACATGATCCAAACCTGAAGCTAAAACCCTAAGTACATATACAGTAATGTACCCAATATTCCCAGGATATATGTAAACAGGGAGAGCCACATAGTAAATGTATTGGGTTTTGGTAATAGTATAATCCACTCTCATTAGGCATCTCCCTCTTGTGCATTAATACATGACATCATACTCTCATATAACATTTCATAACGGAGTGAAATAAGAAGCTCCTCCAGATTGCAACTGTAAGATAATCAGATTCTGTAGTGCTCATTATGACTGCAATTATGTAACAAAACTCTCCAAATATAGTTCAGTTATTGCAGTTATTAATCATTCTGGTTTTGTTTCAAGTACTTGTTTTATAGCCTGCTGGATAGACTCCATTATTCGCGAGCTGAATGTCGAAAGTCAAACTGTGCATGTGAATCTGCTGTTCTAACAGCATTTCAACATAATTTACCCTTTCAATTTGTATTTGTGAATACAAAAAAAAGTGGAGAAATAAAGCTAGTGTCAATAGGGTCACTGACCTTTGCAGTAAACAGAAGATAGTCCTTAGTGGAAAACAAGGTGGCAAATAAGAAACCTATTTTCTAGAACTAGAAATAGTGCCGCTTAAGAAGTTAGTCTCAGAATACTAATCAGTTCTTATGGAAAAAGGTGGGGGGGGTGGGACTCTGAAAGAATATGTATATTTGATAAGGAAAAAAATTATAAAAGGGCCAGCCAAATGTGCATTTTTAAAGGTTCAAAACACCAACATCATGGATAGAATGTATTCCTAAACATATTATGCATAAAACCATATATTCTGATTTAACTACAAAATGCCAACTAAAAGACAGCAGATTTATTATACAGAACAAACACCATCTGCAACACCTGAAACCAGTGCTATAGATATATTTCTAGGAAAAAAATACACCTGGAAAATTCTCAAGCCTAGATTCTGAGATGCCAAGTATTAAGTAAAACAGGATTCCAAACAGACCCAAGGAAAATGACTCCATAATTATTTAAATGTTAACACCTAGAGAGCCCAGGAAAATAAATATAATAATACACTGACGTGGCTTACAAAATGTGTATCACCAACTTCACATAGTCCATGATTTCTTCAATTTGGCTACATACATTGGGCCCCAGGCTTTGCCCTTATCTGGAATTACCAGAAGTCCACATTCCTGGCCAGTGGGAGCAAATGTGAGGTCTTGGGAGCAAGTCCTTGCCATTTCCTTAATGTCCACAGGCATGATGTTCGTGTAGGAGTTTAAAATTTCACTGATGACATCTTGATTTTCTGCCTTGGAAAGTGTGCATGTAGAGTACACAAGTAACCCTCCAGGGCGTAAGGCCTTAATTGCAGACCTGTGTGTAATCAGGAAAATGGAGAAGTTTGGTTAGATGCAGGAAAAGGAAACTATGAGGTCAGAGGGCAAGGAAACTTATACTTGAAACTAACTTACTGTGACTTAGGCTGCAATAACTCTGGATGTTTTCTAGCCTTACAACTATTTCTTTCTAATGTGTCCCTGGATGACTCAAAAAATGATAATCAGATCAATCAACATGGGAAAAACAGAGAATATGTTTGGCTGGTTCTTTGTTTTGTTTTTTAAGGATAGGAGGTTGGGGGTAGAACATGATTAATGGGTTTGTCTTTGAATATACTGAGTGGTACTGAGTTGGTGGGAAGAAAACATCTGAACTTCAGGAAAGGAGTTAAGGTTCAGTCACAGCTCAAGTCATGGGAGTAAATAGGATTTCCCCAGAAAAGAGCAAGAAAATAAGTGGACTAAAGACAGACACTAAGAGAATACCTTTATTTAAAGGGAGACAAAACTCAGAAAGGAAATAACAAAGGCTTCACCCGATGAAAGTGCAGCTTTGGGAAAAGATGGAAATAAAGGTGTTTTTTGTTTGTCTGTTTTGGCTTGGTTTTTTGTTTTTTTTAGGGGAAGACTTGAACATATGTATAAATGCAGATCCAGGAGAAGAACAGACCTAGGGCTTCAGACAGCTAATGGAGGAGTTAGCTTCAGAAAAGATGGGGTCCCAGCACTTCATCTGAAACAACATGGGAGCGTGAACAGGGAACCAGGATGTTTTAAGATAAATAAAAGTTCATGATAAAAAGAAAGCCTTGATAATAATAGTGGAGTGGGAGATAAGGTAATCAATGAGAGAGAAAATAGAGAAGTTTTAGTCCTGCTGCTGTGGTGATAACCCCTGAGCAATTACTACTCGAGGTTTTTTTTGTTGTTGTTGTTGTTAAGAATCCATGTTCTAAAACCTCTACCGGATTTAAGTATACAGAGAGCCCCATGTCTCAATCTATATTTTAACAACCTAGACTACATGCCAATAACGGAGATTTATAATGAAGATACACATCATCAAAGTAAGTTCAAATTCTATTCCCTAAGTCCAATTATTAAAGGATTAAAGAATCCTAATTCAAGACAACAAACTGATGACAAAGTTTTCTTTCCTCAAACATCCTTAGGTGACACTGTGAAACATAAGGTGAAAAATATATACATATATTTTCAAGTACTAAAACTGAAAACAATAAAGTAAATAGGATAGAATTATTAACTAATAACAGATTTCAACACATTTCTGAAAGATGATATGCAGATGGAGGAGTAGCAGCAGATTAAGAGAGTGGAGAGAGCTTCTCATGGTGAGGACAACAGCCACAGAGGGCATAATTTGGGGAAATATAGAGAAGTTTGGGAACTGGAAATGCCAGATATAATGTGATGGGAGTAAAAAGTGAAAACAAGGATATTAATTCAGAGCATATATAAGAAACCATGGATTCCATACTCCCATATATGGCAAGTCAGGCAGCCAGGTAAAAAGTTTGGAAGGTTTTCATCTAAGAAAGTTGAATAAATTATTTGGGGAGACCTAGGTCAGCCACTGTCAGTATTTGCCCCCCAAAACCAATGACCTCCACATTCTACCTTGAAGGGAGCCTCCAGAGTAATTACCAGCTCATCATAAAGTGACATCACTAGGCAAAAAAAATCCCACCCCTAAAATAAACCTATTTTTTATTGTCCCATTAAATAAAAATGTATAACCAAGGATTGCCAGATAATTTTGGGCGAGAAATGCTTAAGCAATGTGTAAGAGTAAGAACAAAATAAACAAAAAAATGGCCTAGGAAGAAACAGAAAATTCAGAAAACAAGAGACATAATTAAATGCAAAAAGATCAGCAAAGATATAGCACCCATAACACAATAACAGAATGCCATGAAACAGGACCAAGAAAAGGGCTCATAGGAGTTAAATATATGTTTAACAAAATAAATAATATTCTGTAGAAGTTTAGAAGTTAAGGTTGAAGAAATCATCCAAAAAAGTAGAACAACATATTGACTAAAAATGAGACAAGTAAGATCAGTCAAGTAGGTCCAAATTTCAATTAACAGGAGTACTGGAAAGGTAATATAGAGAACTGGAAGTGGGGGGACACTAAATCAGTGAAATAATAAGAGAATTTTCCAGGGATAAAAGGAGTGTTCAAGATGAAAGAACTCATGAAGAGGCTAGAACACTATTTATTATTTATTGAGCATCTATTATGTTGCTGGGCATTGTTCTAAATGTTAGGCATATACTAGAATAGAACAACAACAACAAACTCCTTGCCTTCATGAAGCTAACATTCTGGCTGGGGGAGACAGAATATAAAAAATAATAATAATATTGACAGTAAGTTTGTCATGAGCTAAATTGTGTCCCCCTTTCCCACAAACTCATTTGCTGAAGTCCTAACCCCCAGTATTCCAGAATCTGATGGTATTTGGAAAATAGGATCTTTAAAGAGGTAATTAAGTTAAAATGAGGTAGGCCCTACTCTAATATAACTGGTGTCTTTATAAGAAAAGGAAATTTGGACCCAGAGTTACAGAGGGAAGACCACATGAAGACACAGGGAAATGACAGATATCTACCAGCCAACCAGAGAGGCCTGAAGAAACCAACCCTGGGGACCTGGGTCTCAGACTTCTAACCTCCAGAACTGTGAGAAAATAAACTTCTGTGATTTAAGCCACTCAGTCTGTGGTAATTTATGGTAGTCCTAGAAAGCTAATACTAAGTATATACACACCAAAGGACAACGTGTGTGTATGTAAACACATACATATACACACATAAATACACACACACACGTATGTGTTTCTGTATTTTTTCCTCACCACACTATCCTCCCTCCAATTCTCTGAAAACACTGACTGCATGTCCAACAATTTAACTCAATTCTGACACTATTCACCTGGAGTTAGTGTCAGATCCCACAGGTTAAGGGCTAAGTCCTACAAGGCTGCCCTTCAGATGCCAACTGGAAATCTACGCCTCTGGTACTTCTGACTGACCTGCCATAAATTAAGGGTTCCCACAACCCCCGTCCTTGGGTTCAACAATTTGCTAGAATGGCTCTCAGAACTCAGGAAAAGAATTTACTTATTAGACTACTGATTTATTATAAAAAGATACAATTCAGGAATAGCCAGATGGAATGCATAAAACAAAGTATGGGAAAAGGGGTGCAGACTCGCTGTGCCCTTTCCAGGCATGCCACCCTCCCAGCACCTCCTCACCAACCTGGAAGCCCTCCAAATCCCTTCAGTTAGGGTTTTTTATGGAGGCTTCATTAAGTAGGCATAACTGATTAAAACATTAGCCATTGGTAATTTAACTCAATCTCTCTGGAGGGGGAGGCACAGGGGAGGGGTGCTGAAAGCTCCAACACTGTAATCACAAGGTTGGTTCCCCTGACATCCTTAGAGGCTTTCCAAAAGCCACCTCATTAAAATATACTAAGGTGTGGCTGAGAAATAACAAATGTTGCTGCTTTCATATTAACAAAAAGCAAATATTGTAACAAAAGATGGTCCTATCTCTCATATCGTTTAAGAAATTACAAGGGTTTTAGGAGCTCTGGCCTGGATGCAGTAACAAAGACCAAATATATCTTTACAACATCACAGTTTGCATATATATATATTTTTTTACTTAGTAATAGGTTTATGAAGAAAATTAAATCACAATAACAGGATTAGAAGAGCTTAGATGGTGGGGGGCGGGGAGGCGGATTACAATTTTACATGGGGTAGTTAGAATAGGATGACATTTCAGGAAGCGACATTTGAACAAAGACCTGAGGAGGTAAGGAAGTGGCCATGCAAATATCTGAGGGAAGAGCATTCCACCAAAAGGAATGGCCAATGCAACGACCCTGAGGCATGTTCAAGGAAAGAGGAGCCAGTGTGGCTGGAGCAAGGTGAGCAAAGGGGTGGCAGAATGAGATGAGATCAGAGAGTTAAGAGGAGGGGGTGTAGAAGGTCTTATATTAACACTGTAAGCACTTCAATCTTATAATGAATGAAAAACATCCATACTTAGATGCATTATTATTAAACTTTACAACTTCAAGAACAAAAGATGCTAAAAGCCTTCAGAAAGAAAAATGGGTCACCAATAAGGCTCCAGGAAACAGACTGGCATCAATGGCATAGCTCACTTGAAATCCTGGAAAAAAGCAATTTAAAGTGGATTCTATTTACTGCCAAACTGTCAAATAAATATATAGGAGAAATACAGAAACGTTCAGATATCTGATGACTCAGAAATGTTACCTCTAGCAAAATGAGGAGGTAAATCAAGAAAGGGGAGAAATGTGATACTGAATGTAGTAAATGTAACATAGGAAAGCAGTGGAGGGAGTGAAATCTCAGAATGATAATTACTCAGAAGCCCCAGAGGGTAACTAGTCCAGATTAGAATGAGAGGGAGATCTTTAGAAGGAAGCGAGAAGGGATAGAATAGATGAAATGACTGAAAAGTGAGAAAATCTTGAAGATTTGGTATATGTAACTGGGCTGGGGTTGGGGGGAGGGAGAAAAAGAGGAGAGAGAGAGATTTTCCCATCAAATTTGACTGTAGGAACATTTTCCTTTCAGCACTCTATCATAACACTGAACCAAAAGAAAAGGAAATGCAATTCTAAGGTATCTGCAGTGAACAATATTTACAGAATTAAATATATACTGATTATTGGTCTTCAATGTTCAGAATCATTCCATAGACTGATCTTAGTAATGCTTCAGAACAGATCTGTACATCTCAGAAAGAATACTGTGGACTGGACAGTAAAGGTGCAGTTGTAAGCCACTGGGAAGTGGGGAGGGAGAAATGGAAGACAGGGTAGGACTGCAAATATTCTTATATCACAAAAAGAGAAACCAAGAGATAGTGGCCTCATTATTTCAAAGAAGAATAAAGTTGGAAGTGTGTTCAGAGACCCATTCCACTACTAACAGAATAAGAAGTGTAAATCTAAGCGTGTAGTGCTGTTTCTGAACTGAATGAGTGAGAAACTGAGAACAGGGTAAGAACTCAGGGTGCAGAGTGGGGTGAGGAGGTAAGGGTGGCATAGGTGAAAGAAACGCTAGCAAGAAGTCAGTAGTCAATGTCTAAAGTTGATAAATTAAAAAATAAAAGATAAACATACTAGTTAGAAGTTTGGGAGCAACATGCAGAATAGGTAAAGAACAGAAGTAATTAGAAGTGGTTGCCTATGAGGAATAAGACTAGGGAAAGAGTGGGGAGTGGTAGGAGTAAATCTCTTTTAACTAAAAGTTCATTTTTATTTTCAATTTTTACCCATATGATGTATTTCTATGATAACACAAATTAAAGGGGAGCTATGACAGTAGGATAAATATGAAAAATGTTCCCACAGATGTCAGTTAATTTTTGTTTTTGTTTTTTTTACTCTTAAGGGATTAACTCTCTAGAAAACTTATTCCCTGAGGTTCCAGATAACTAAAATTTTATGGTATTCAGAATTTCTAGTCTTCTCATGTATTCATTTATTGTAAAAAATATTTGGGGAAGTGCCTACCACTGAAGGCCGACTTAACCTTTAGTGTTTGTTGGCAGTCTCTAAAAAAATTTTTATATGTATCTTACTTTTCACTGTCCTCTAAATATTCCCCCACAAAAACAAAAAAAGGCTCCTATCTAGACACCAGAGATGTGAACCATTCATAGGTTCACATTTGTGAATAGCCTGTGGTAGGAAGAATAATGGCCCCCCAAATTGGCCATATCCTGATCCCCAGTACTTTTAACATGTCACATTACATGGCAAAAGGGTATTTGAAGATGTGATTAAATTAAGGAACTTGAGATAGGAACACTAAATTGGATTATCTGAGTATGCCCAATGTAATCCCAAAGATCCTTACAAATCGAAAAGGGAGGCAGGAGAGTCAGAGAAAGAGGTGATGACTGAAGCTAAGGCAGGAGTGACAGGATTGCTGGCCAAAGACTAAAGCCAAGGAATGTGAGCTGCTTCTGGAAACCGGTGAAGGTAAGGCAATTCTCCATCTTAGTCCCTCTGGGCTGCTATAACAAAAATACCATAGACTGGGTGGCTTAAACAATAAACATTTATTTCTCACAGCTCTGAAGGCTGGAAAGTCCAAGATCAAGGTACCAGCAGGTTTGGTGTCTGGTGAGGACCTGCTTCCTGGTTCACTGATGGCCCTTGTGTCCCCACAGGGCAGAAGGAGTCGGAGAGGTCTCTGGGGTCTCCTTCATAAGGGCACTAATCCCATTCATGAGGGCTCACCCTCATAACCTAATCACCCCCTAAGCCCTACCACCTAAAACCATCGCCTTTGTGATTAGGATTTTAACATATAAATTTTGGGAGGATACAAACATTCAGTCTATAGCACTCACCTAGAGCATCTGGAAGGAATTGCAGCTCTGCAGGACCTTGATTTTGAACTTAGAACCTCCAGAAGTGTAAGATAATAAACTTGTGCTACTTTAAGCCACTAACTTTGTTGTAATTTGTTATAGCAGCAATAGGAAATTAATACACACCTGGTGATGGCTTTTTTGTTTTATATACAGCTAACATACTAAGGCATCAGAAGATTTTGCTGAAATTGTGTAAGTTACAACTACATTCATTTTGGATTATTTTCTGACTATAGCAATGGGTTTAAGATTTCCTTTAAAAAACTTAGATTACTAAGGAGGGGATGTACACAGTTTGAATACAGTTTTTTTAAACCTCCGCTAAAAGGACTTATTTTGCTCCTACTTCCACAATTAGCAAAGCCAATGCCTAATCAAATAAGTATGATTCTTATTACAGTTATACAAAAGTACACAGAAGCCTTATCATTTACAAACAATATGTTCCTGGCTTGATGGAAATTTAAATTAATTTCTACAATGTTGGCTAATTCTCCTGGTTTGTTTTCATTCCAACATTCATAATTTATGTTTCTAAAATTAGATTGGTATAACTTAACTGGTCACATTAATTTCTAAACAAGAAAATTGTGTGTGGCAACACAAAGGCTTTTTTACAAACTGGGTTAATCTCAACACCCTAGTGCAAAATGTTAGGGATTTCTGTCAAATGGTTGTTGTTTTGCTGCTGATGATTGTTGTTTAAACACCATTTTTTGTCCTTTTGCTTATAGTAGTTATAGATTTCATAAATACTGTAATTTTGTATTCACAGATCAAGGAAAACAGGCATGTGAAGAAAACTCACTCCCAGGGTTCAAACAGCTGAGAATTATTAGAAAGTATAAAGATATCTTTATAATTAGCATTTATCAATACATGTAAGAGTTTCTTCACTTTTGATACATAAGTGGCAATAGGTACTTAATTTTAGTTAAGGCTACAGAGTATTTAACAACTCTATAGATTAGTCAATGATTTAAAAACCAATACTTCTGGTATTGGCATTCCAATAAATTAAAAGATAATTTAGTGTTTTACAATATACTAAGTGATAATTAACACATTTCTAAAATATAAGTACGTAAACATGCACTACTTTGCCTACTACAGTGGTGTCTAGAATAAATCATCTGCTTCCATAATTCAGCATACTTTGAAACAGCCCGTAAGAACCAAGTAATTATTATTTCATCCACATCATAAAAAGACTATATATATATATATTTAGAATAGTTAGACAGGAGGGTGTGAGAAGGGTGTGATGCTTCAGGACAGAAATAATTACAATCAGAATAGAAGAAAGATATTGCTTAGTAGGTCTAACAAGCCCAGTAAGAAACTTAAAATTCTGGAAAGGGGAAAAAAAACATTTAGAAGTCAGAGAAACTTGAATAATACAAGTAAAGTGGCAAAGTTGTGGTCATGACCATATAAAAATATAAGTCAGGATTAGAGAAGAAAAATAAGACATGTTGGATCTGAGGTCTGGTAGAAGGCAAAAAAGGTTCTCTCTACACTTATGTAAATTTCTGTACCATGCAAACTTTTTTTTTTTCTTTTTTTTTTTAAATAATAGGAAAGAAAACTAAACAACTAGGCAACATCCACTTTGGCATAATGGTATCCTCTAACTTTCTCCAAATGAGCTGTGGCCCCTTGGCTTCTCAATGACTATAAATTTCATCGTTTAACAAGAACCTGAATAATAGGATATTTTTCACCTATGCTATATCACTAACTATACTACATGAAATTACAACAAACCAAGTTGTATTAATGGCATTATTTACCATTGAATTATAACAGATGCTAGAGAGATGGTCAGCAGAGCTTTCTAATCATACTTGCCAGCAGCAGGCAGAAAAAGATGTCATGACTAACTACAATAGATGGAGCAAAAGTATTATTTCGATCAGATTAGGTGGAAGGCTAACCTAATACTTTAAATTGAAATAGAAACTAGTAGACATTATCTTGTTTTATACATTATTGAATACACAATGCCTAACTATAATGCAGAACCAGGGGAAGTACTTCAAAAGGAAGCAATTTGCCACATAATACAGTCCCTCTATCATTAACTGAAACATACATTCTCCTCAGAAACCCCCTACCTAAGTTGTGATCAGGCTTAACCCTACTTTAAATCTGAAATAAGATTCTATCTCACAACACTGCTGTAGTTTGAAATAAAGCTGGTGTTGATTAATAGTACAGCATAAAATAAAATGGGAAATGCTTTTACCTCAAGTATTCCTAACAGAAAAAGAATGATGACTTTCTTTGCCACAGAACTTATGCTAGATAGCCTGTTGCTTTATGGCAGATATTGGCTATACAAATTTTTCCAAATCTTTGGTTGTCTTTCAGCATATTACGGAATAGGATCAGATGCATTTTGTGCTTGAACCACCTCTTAATGAAGCAGCTAAAAACAAAACAAAACATATTCTTAAAAAAAGAAACCATTAAATAGAATAAAATGTTAAATTAAATTTTCCTGTTTACAAACAGAAAACCTTAGTTGATTTCTGGCAATTCACAGAGTAGATCTGAATGATAGGTCTACTGACCTAACTAACTGAGATCTGAATAAGAGGTCTACTACCTTTTTTTTTTTTTAAAGATTTTATTTATTTGACAGAGAGAGACACAGCGAGAGAGGGAACACAAGCAGGGGGAGTGGGAGAGGGAGAAGCAGGCTTCCCGCGGAGCAGGGAGCCCGATGTGGGGCTCGATCCCAGGACCCTTGGATCATGACCTGAGCCGAAGGCAGACGCTTAACGGCAACCTACAGTTTTTTTTCTTAAGTTTATGGCAGACTCATTTGGCCTCAAAATCTGACCTAAACTCATGTGAGGCTATTTATGGTCAAGACTTAGCCCATGTGATATAACTATTCAGAGGTTTTGTTGAAAACATATTAATGTTTGATGACAGGGTGCTGCCTTGGACCCTACTGGGGGAAGTGGGTAATGTCTTCTACCAAATATCTACTAGATTACTTTTTAAAATCCAAACAAATCAGAATTCTGAAACATATCTGGCCTCAAACATTTTGAGTAAGATTTTGGATGGTATTTTAGATGCAAATGAGTTACAATGCAAAGCTACATAAAATATAGTCTGTCTTATTATCTACATGGTAAACTAGCCATATAGTTAACTGATGAGAGCTAAATTTAATTACTTTTAAAAGTAAACCATTTAAATCTTAACTTTAAAAAGCACCAGATAGGTAAATCTGCAATCTATATGCAGGAGTCCGTCAGTGTTTTCCTATTCTAATACAGAGTAAGCAAAAAAACTGGATTGTTTTGTGTTCTCTCAATACACCAAGGATTCCTCCTTCCCCCCAAAAAGTGTTTTGATTGGTATGTGTATTTTGTTTATTTATTTTGTATTTTTTAAAGAACACTTTGTACAATCAATAAGAAAGCCCTTTTTTTCAGGAGTTTATTCTGTCATTTTGTTCAGTGCTTTTCCTTGAATTCCTCCACCCCTGAAAGATCTGCTCAAAGAAAAACATAGAATTAAGCCCCAAGAGCCATTTAAGGTACTGGCTCAGAAATACGATGAGAAGATGCTGGCATTCCCAGCACAAGAAGGGAGACCACCTTTACATTTCCAGCTTGGTCCACATAGTTTTCCAACCCTCAAGAAGTAAAGTATAATGGTTGAGGGGAAAAAAAAATGATTACCTGACCTTAATACTTTGAAGAAAAAAGTATTATTACCTTCATGAACACAAGTTCAATGACCTTAAAAAACTAAAAAAAGAAAAAGAAAAAAAGACCCCAAAACAAAAACAAACTAAAACATCTTGGAACCCTGGCAGCTATCAAGGTTCCAAAGTAAAGGTATTTCAAACTTAACCAAAACTGAAAACATGATGCAGGGTGTCCTGTTGTTCCTAAGGTAAAATCTCTGAATCTCAGAAAATGTTATTTAAATAGCTACTAAAACAACCTAAGACATTTTTAAAATATAAATTCCATTTTCCTGGGCTATTCTTCTGTTCCTTGATTAGAAATCTGGCATTCTGTTGGGAGGGTCAGTGTTAACTAGATCACTAAATTTAACTGTTTTCTGCATTTAAAAAGACTGAAGCAAACTGCAGAAGAAAACAATCAGCACAGCAATAGTGCCATCTTTTGACCAAAACAGAAAGTGATTCTTTTCCCCTTTAATTCCCCATGATTTACTATCAGGAGATAAACAACATCTTTTTATGTCTTCCTTGTAACATGTTTGAAGTTACAGTCACCATCCCTCCTACAACAATTTCTGGTGTAGAAGTAAAGCAATCACAGATGTCTGTACTTTTGAAAAATTAAGATTACAGCTAAACATTATTAATGATTAATGTATTTATTCTTCATCTTTCCTCAAGTCCCTTCTATCAACGTTAAAGCATTAAGGCAATAGCTACCTTTTCTTCAGATGTAAATATGGGGAAGCAATCAAGTGAAATAGACTTAAAGATTCCTTTATTGCCACAATATTCTCAATCTTGTTGCCTTCATCTTAGAAACGCTTGTATTAAACATTTTTTTAAAAAAAAAACCAAGTAAGACTGTAGTAACTTTAAAAATTTTAAAGGGGCATAGGAGCATCAATCCTGCAATTGGTCCCTTGTAACCATTTAATATTCAATTAGCATTTCAGAGGTTCTATATAAGGCTACTTTATAAGGTTACTTTCAACTTACATAGAAAAGAAAAACATTTATATAATTAATATGAAAGATGTATGAAAACTACTGGCAGTCTCTGTATCTTACTACTCAAATGACAAACTAAATCCCAAACTGAAAAGGTTAAATGCTTCCAGAGGACATTGCACACACAGCACATGTTCCTCCAGGAAGAAATTTTTCCTTTTTCTTTCGAATAAAATAGAAGATTCCTGTATCAACAGGAATATGGATTTGGTCCAGGAATCAAATGAGATGTGATTCCTATATGATTCCCTATATTAGCCAAGTGAAGGACAAGCAATCAGTCTAATTAGTCATGTTACCTTATGTTTATTTTGTACTTAAAGAGCACCTCACACATGGAGTCTTAATAAAACCTTATGAGGGGGCGCCTGGGTGGCTCAGTTGGTTGAGCGGCTGCCTTCGGCTCAGGTCATGATCCCGGGGTCCTGGGATCGAGCCCCACATTGGGCTCCCTGCTCAGTGGGGAGGCTGCTTCTCCCTCTCCCTCTGCCTCCCCCTGGCTTGTGTTCGTGCTCTCTCTCTCAAATAAATAAAATCTTTAAAAAAAAAACCTTATGAGGTGCACCAGGTAAATAGTCTGACCCAATTTATCAAATGGAGGGTCACAAAGACTCAGTGACTTATTCAAAATTACACAGCTAAATAATGCAGCACAAAGACTGCCACCCTAACCTAATACCAGGAAAAGGACTGCAAGCTTTACCACTGCTACATACCCTGAAGCAAATGTTACCACTACTAAAATAAGTATGGAATCTAGGGCAATAAAACAGAGGATGCCACATTTTATCATCCCAACTGTCCCAAATACTCACTGAAGGTAAGGGGTAACTATATACTTCCAGGCATTTTTAACATAAACTAAGAATTAATAGGTCTGACCCTATCACCTGAGAATCTTGGCTACCTGCTCCTTTTATAGAACATACAACCTTCACCTCTTCAGGTGATACAGCACAGAATTTATGATGAGGTAAATGAAAGCAAATACCTCATGTTGAGACATAATTTGAACCTCTTCATCACAGAATGACATCTAGTTTTGAAGAATTTTAACAAACTACACTCAACTGTTAGAACCTCTAAGTGAGAACCTCCATTAAAATTCCAAATAATTTGGGGTAATTCAGTAATTATTCCGAATTCCAAATCATCTGGCAATTCGTTTAACCAAATTTTGTTTCCATAACTTTAAATAAAAAATACGTTTTCCTCAGAAGCTTGTTGATAAAATGAGTACAAAACCAGCCTAAAAGGTTCATTTTCAGCCTTCATCTAACTATACTATTTGATTCTGTCATTCATCCTCGACCTCAAGAAACGTTCTCCCACTGCGGCTTCCTGGACACGACTCTTCCTTTGCTCACATCTCCTTCTCTGAAGTTCCCTTTTAGCCTCCTTAACCACCTTTCCTCTTCTTTCTATCCATTAAAATATCAGTCTTCCCGAGAATTTTATCCTTAGGTTATTTTTTTTAAGATTTTATTTTTAAGTAATCTCTCCACCCAACGTGGAGCTCAAACCTACAACTCTGAGATCAAGAGTCATATGCTCTACCGACTGAACCAGCCAGGTGCCCCTCCTTGGTTTATTTTTTTTTTCCCAAAGTTGGGTGTTTTACATGTTATCTCATTCAATCTTTCAATTAAGTTTTTAGACATTAGTTATTATTCCCACTTTGCAGATGAGAAAACCAAGGCAAGAGAGTTAAGCAACTGCTACAAGGCCACTCAGTAAATATCCAAAGCAAGAATCAAATCCAGACAATAGAGCTCTATAGCTCATGCTGTTAACCAAGGTGTTATCCTTGACACTTTTTCCTTCCCACTCCAGAGCCAATCAATCACCAAGTTCTATTAATTCTCCATTGAAATTATCTTGCAAATCTAACCACATGTCCCTATTTCCCTATCATTTACTTCATTAAGGCCTTTGTCATCTAATTCTTGACTGTTGTAAAATTTTTCAAATTGGTTTTCTTGCTAAAGGATTTTCTTGTAAATCTTCTTTGCAACCTCCAATGAAATCCCTCCAAGGGATTTCCAATTTGTGACAAACACTTCTAACTGTTCCTCAATACCAGTTTTCCCTTCCTTCTGTAGTAATACAGTTTTTAATTGGGTATAGCTAAGGCTAATTTCCAAAACTGCCTTTTACTAAAGATAGTCTTATGACTAAGTCTAACCCATGAGATGTGAGCAGAAGTAATGTGAGGTATGTTCTTTTGTTCCTTCCTACTAGTTGCAATGCAGATTAGGCAGCAAGAGCTGAAATAAGCCATCCTAGACCACGAAGTGGAAGAAAGTTGGGGCCTGGATCCCTGATGATTGTGGAGTCTGGCAATCAAATGATTGCCAGGACAACCCTGAGAAACCTAGTCAGGCTTTTACTTATTTAAGTCACTATTACTTTGAGTCTATTTCTTTCTGTTATATTAGAGGAAAAATTATCTTCACTTACACTGAATTTGGAACCAAATGTGGACTTGCCTTAGCAGCATCTAAAATGTAGAACTGGCTTAGTAAGCAGGCAATAGAGAGAATATTCAAACAAATAACTACTGGCTAGAAAGCCAGTGACTATTAATTTTATGTGTCAACTTGACTGGGCCATTGTGCCTAGATATTTGGTTAAACAGTATTATGGATGTTTCTGTGGTGGTATTTTTGGATAAAATTAAATTTAAATCAGTGAACTTTGAGCAAAGCAGAATGTACTCCATAATGTGTTCGGATCTCATCCAGCCAGTCACATTTGAAGGCCTGAATAGAACAGAAGATTGACCTCCTTTGAACAGGAATTCTACCAGCTAGGATTATTCAGACTTGAACCACAACATCAAATCTTCTCTGGATCTCCAGTGTGCTGACTCATCCTACAGAGTTTGAATTTGCCAGCCTCTATAACTGTGTGAGCCAATTCCTTTAAAAAATCCCTTTCTGTATATATACATACATCCTATGTTTCTCCGCAAAACCCAGATTAATACAGCCAATAACCCTTATTATGCCATGGGATAACATTTAATAAATTCATTGTTTATGATATCTTGGAAGATGGACTACATGCTAAACAAAGCTTATATAACTCTAAGGTGACTAGAAAAAAAATCTCAAAATGTCAGTGCATATTAATGAGAGAAGGCTCAGAAAAGATCCTAGGATTTGGAAGAAGAGATGGAAGGAATACAGCTCTGCTAAGGAAGGCGCTCTGCCTGTAGATTATATTCTAAATCGACAAAGAATTCAATAATTTGGGCCTTGTTAGGGTTGAAAAAGTCAAGAGATTCTGTGCCCCAAAGTAAAGTAGTGATAAAAAGGTATCCCTGAATAGGCAGCTCTTACAGATAAGACTGTGGCCTCAAGCCTTGCTCAAGCACTTCTGAGTAAATGTTCTTATCCAGATAGTGGGATTTAGTCCCAAAATAAAGATGTTTCTCACTCAATAAAATGGAACAAACCTCTGATATACACAATATGAATAAATTTCAAAAATGTTATGCTGAGAGAAAAATTCCAGATAAAAAAGAATGCATGTTGTCTGATTACATTTTCATAGTTTGAGAATAGGCAAAGCTAATCTATTAGTAAGAGAAGTCAGAACAGTGGTTGCCTTTGGTGAGAGAAGCAAATGGATTCTAAGGAAGCACCAGTAATCTTTCTGGGGTGATAGAAATGTTCTCTATTTTGATAGGGTTGTGGGTTACACATGCCTTTGTAACTGTCAAAATTCCCTAAAACGCACATATGGCCTAGTACACACACATGTCGTTACAGATCCAGTGGCTCAACTTGTAGGTGGGGTGGGGGTAAGCTCCTCCAGCAATCATGGGATCTTCCTTCAGCTTCTCTGAATTCTAGGCCACATTCCTATGCAGCTCCATAACGAAATGCACCAGCTATTCTGCAGACCACCCACATCATTAATATCAGATGCTCAGAGGTGATAGGAGACCTATGAAGGTTCTGGTGATAGAAAGACATGGTTCCTCTGTCCTTCTGGGTTATAGTCTGTCTTTGTTCTCCCCCACTTTGTGTGCTGGTTACTAGCCCTGGCTAACTTCAGGTCCCACACCAGAAGTAGGGGCACAATTATATAGAACTTCTACAGATTGTTTAACCAGCTCCCATGATTCAGCAAGATCTAATTCCTGTAAGATCCCTTACATCACTTAGATTCTTCTCTGACCAAACCCTGTCAGTCTGTAATACCTCTGCTCCTTATAGAATGAGACATTGTGTGTAATTAATTCTCAAGTCAAGGAGTTAAAATACATTCTTTGCTTCATCTTTCTAGATGTTTAGCAAGTTCCAATGCTTACATAATTATTTTCCAGTTTCTTTTTGATCAAACTGTCATTCATCCTTCTAGACTTACTTCAAAGTTCATATAACCTCTAAAACTTTCACTGACTTCCCATGGAATTCCTTCCTCTTGTTTTTCCCAAACAATAAATTTTCAGCTCCTTGAAAACATGGTTTATATTACATTCATTTTGCCTTGTTTATATATAGCACAACTGGAAAGTATGTTCTCAAAATATATTTATTAAATAGTGAATGAATGAATGCTACTTAATTAAAAGGTAGGTCAAGCAGAGAACTTTTCAGTGTAAAACAAAAGGAACATATTTCATTGCAACTAACACTCAAAAATTCTGAATAGTGGGGTGGTTCAGTCGGTTAAGCGCCCGACTCTTGGTTTTGGCTCAGGTCATGATCTCAGGATCATGGGATCAAGCCTCGCATTGGGCTCCCTGCTCAGTTCTCTCTCTCCCTCTCCTCCTCCCCCCCATTCATGCTTTCTCTCTCTAAAATAAATAAATAAAATTAAAAAAAAAAAAAATCCTGAATAGCGAACAGCTCAAGCAACCTACAACTCTCACGTTATAGAACAGATGGAAATGTTAGCGGCCAGAGGCTTTATTTGGGAAAAAAAAAAAATAATAAAGTTTTTGCCAACAAGTAATTTATAAATACGAGAAAGAAGATTTTTTTCCCTTGCTAAACGGGTTGTGGATAAACTCCTAAAAGAAAGTAAAATAATCTGTTAATGAAGGTTACTACATAGCAATTGTGGTCTCAATTCTGATTGAGTGGAATAGTTTAGTAACTTTTAGCCGGGAACTTGACTTTCCATAGGGAAAACCATGGTCACCACTTTAAAACTGAGATATGTGGTACTGTGATCTTGTGATTTATAATTTCATATATATATATATATAAAATCATATATATATGGTCTTCATTCCTTTTTCTGGCACAGGGCTCCGAAAGCTTTGAAATTTCCTAAGAGATGAGAGTAACAAAGGTATCTTTTGTTGCACAAATCAGGTGAACTTTTGAACACCAACTAAGGGTGGGCACTGGTTTCCAGAGGCACCAACATGTGACCAGGTTAGAACTTTCAGTCTCACCCTCCAAACCTCTAGGGAGGCATGAGGGGCTGAAGATTTAACAACTGCCAATAGCCAACAATTTAATCAGGCATGCCTATATAATAAAGCCTCCATAAAAACCCAGAAGGATAGGTCAGAGAGCTTGTGGGTTGGTGAACATGTGGAGAAGCTGGGAGAGAGTAACATGCCCACAGAGTGCATGGAGGCTCTATGCCCTTTCCCATATACCTTGCATCTTTTCCATCTGGATATTCATCTGTATCCTTTATCATATTCTTTAATAGAATTGGTAAATGCAAGTAAATGTTTCTCTGAGTTCTGTGAGATGCTCTAGCAAATCAAAACCAACAAGTGGGTCATGGGAACCTCTGATTTATAGCCCATTGGTTAGAAGCAAGGTGACAAACATGGACTTGTGATTGGCTTCTGAAGTGTGGTGACAGCAGTCTTGCAGGACTGAACTCTTGACACTCCGGGTAGAGATTGTCAAGAACTGAGTTAAACTGTAGGACACCCAACTGGTATCACAGAGAACTACTTGGTGATGGTGGGGGAACCACCCCCACCACCACATTGGAATTGGTACCAGAACCCTTTTAGGCACCAAAAATGCCATTAAGACACATTTAAAAATGAAGGTTATTCTGACACTGTTTTTCTGGTAACATAAGAAATTTAAAAGAGAAAGTTAGTGTGGAAGGCAGGCAATCTGATTTAAAAGAAAGAAAATAAATCCAGTCTTTAAAAAAAAAAAAAATTAACCTAATTTGATGTACCAATAGAAATATTTTAATTACTACAAAATAATTTAACAAATAATAAAATGACAACTTTAGCCAATTGTTATGAGTTCACAAAGCTTATATGTCTAAATTGTTCCTTTTTTGTCCCCCCACCCCCAATCCTAAATGTTTAATTCCTCTACATTTTGTCTTTTTTTTCCTCTAAGTATTGCAGGGGTTTCTGTTTGATTTATTTTTCCTTACCATTCCATATTTTTTTTCCATGTTACATTGTTGGCTTCTAGTATTCATTTCAAATTTTTCTACTTTTGCTCCTTTTCAACAGTTCCTATTTCTTTCATTTTTCCATGGCCTGTTCTTTATCACTTCACTCTGTTTTTATCAGTTTACTATTTCTGCTGGTAAACAGCAGTCTGGCGAAGAAAGCAAATACTACTATTATGTACTATGACCAAAGAAAACATTAAGGTGAAAAGTTGAAGCTCATGTACAATCTATCAAATAAATGCAGATTCAAAATTAAATTTCAGGTACCATAAGAATCTAAAACACAGATATTTCTAAGTTGATAGTTACCCAGTGCTATCATCAGTTTTAAAAGTATTATTTTACAAGCCTTGAGGGTACCCTTCACTATGCTCACAGTAAGTAATCAAATTTCTAGATATCAAACTGTTTATTATCAAAGAAGTTCTGTAAATTCAAGATAAAGAAACACGACCGACCGTGCTATTTTCAGAGATGCCATACCCAGCAGCTATTCCTTTGTCAGCCTAAGAAACAAAAACAATGCTGATAATTATCTTCTCTCCACTGGCAGTAAGTTTTTTCCTTGAAGAAGGAATATTTTTTATATGGTATTTTTATATATGGTAGAGCAGAGTGATAAATGATGCTAGCTACTCCTGAAATAGATTATAAGTGACAAGTTTTAACATATTTATTTCCAATTCTACTTGGAAATCTTATGTTTAGTATACTTTCCCACCAACAGTTAATACCTCATTAAGATTGGTATAGGAGGATGGCTTAGGGATTAAAAGCTCTCTGCTAAGACTGAATATAAGAAATGCAGATTTGTGTTGCTTAAGTTAGGAAGAGTGACAACAGATTACATTAGGCCTGCCTTTTCACAGGATCTTTAATCTACTATCAAATATTGTCTCTTCACTCATAAAGAAAAAGAACTAAAAAGCTTTCAAGAAAACCACCAGAATTACTTAATTTTGCCCATGGCAAATGTGCTTATAAATGAAAAGAGATTGCTTATTACTGATTTAAATGATTTTTTAAAGTTTTTTCAAACATTATTATTATTTTTTTTAAGTAACAAGAAATTTTCTTCAAATGACATCCCACAGGTTTAATGAGATGAAGATATCACACCTCTAGCTGGATCTGCTGTGATGAACTAAAAGGCTCTCCTGGTCATCCCTTTCCCTTCCCTCAAGATGGCTCCTACAACAATCCTACAAAATCCCTATGTCTTTACAGAGCAAAGTTTAAAAACCACTATCCTAAATAATTCTTTAGAAGTAAACAACAGGCTGATATAGCATATGTTCTCTGATCACATAAAAATTAAAGACTAATAAGATAACCAAAAAAATCCCCATATGTTTGGAAATAGGAAGCAAACTTACAATAAAAAAGATGAACAAAGTTAAATACTGGATCCTGAAAAGTCATAAAAATTTTACAAGCCTCAGGCAAGACTGATTAACAAAAATAAAACAGAGGACATCATTATAAATCTTGCAGACACTAAAAAGATAATAAGGAGATACTATATACAACTTTATGTCAGTAAGTTTGTAGACTTGGATAAAATGGGAAAATTAGTCAAAAAACAAAACCCTCTTAAACTGGTTCAAAAAAAGAGAGAGAGAGAGAGAACTGTTAAGAGTCCTGTAACTGTGGGGTGCCTGGGTGGCTCAGCTTTATCAGTGGGGAACCTGCTTCCTGCTTCTCCCTCTGCCTGCCACTCCCCCTGCTTGTGCGTGCGCGCTCTCTCTCTCTGTGTCAAATAAATAAATAAAATCTTAAAAAAAAGAGTCCTGTAACTGTTAAAGAAACAACTAAATCAACGGTCAAAAATTTCCCCACAGAACTCCAGGTCCATTATGGCTTCAACTGCAGTTTCTGTCAAATAGTCAAGGGAAAAAAATAATTGCAATTTTCCATACACTGTTCCAGAGAACATAAATGAGAACCCACTCCTCAGTTCATTTTATGAAGCCAGCATAACCTTAATTCCAAACTCTAATATGACTATTTCAAAAATGAAAAATTACAGGCCAGTTTCACTCATGAACACACATGAAAAAATCCTAAGCAAAATATCATACAGAATCCAGAAAAAATTACCTATATATTTCTACATATCACAGAATTATGAGGGGTTTTGTTAAAAATCCAAAAGAATCTATAAATTTTAAACTTAACAAATTTATCAATATTGTGAAATAGCAAGAAATGTCAAAACTCTCTAAATTGATAGGTTTAATGTAATTCCAATCAAAATCCCTACAAGTATTTTATGAAACTTGAAAAGCTGATTCTAAAATGTAAAGATGCAAAGGAATCGAAAATAGCCAACATACTCTTAACAAAAAAAAAATGAAACAAACAAACAAAAGGGAATATTTGCACCTACATATTATGACATTAATGCTATGGTAATTAAGTTAGTGTAGCACTAGTTGGAGGATCTGTAAACAAAGCAATTGAATAAACAGAAATCAGACTGATGTTAATGTGGACATCTGATTTATGACAGAAGTAGCACTACAGAGTACTGGTAAATGGACAGACTTTTCAATAAATGCTGTTGCGGGGCACCTGGGTGGTTCAGTTGGTTAAGCGTGTGACTCTTGATTTCGGCTCAGGTCATGATCTCAGGGTCGTGAGATGGAGCCCTATGTGGGTCTCCGTGCTCAGCTGCGAGTCTACTAGAGATTCTCTCTCTCCCTTTGCCTCTTCCCCCGTTCTCATGTGCTTTCTCTCTCTTTCTAAAAATAAATAAATACATCTTTAAAAAAATAAAATAAAAGCTGTTGGGACAATTAGGTATTCATGTGCAAGGTTAAAAAAAGGAAGGAAAACGGGAAGGAAGAAAAGAAAATAGATTCCTACCTTACACTACTAAACAAAAATTAGCTGAGATGTATTATAGACCTAAATGTAAAAGTTAAAAAATAAAGCTTCCAGAAAATAACACAAGAGATTATCTAAGTTATGGAAATATTTCTTAAACAGGACACAAAGAAGCATTCATCCTAAGGGAAGATAGAGATATAATATATTTAAAAAGCAATAACCTTTCTTTATAAAAACAAAAACAAAAAAACCAAAACACTAAAAAGAGTAAAAGGTAAGCCACCAAGCCACAATATGGAGAAGATATTGTACCACAAAGTCAAAAACTGTGAAGGGACTGATATTTATCTTGCTTGTAAGCTAAAAAGGTAGCATGCCAGTTTCAGGGATGTTGACAGAAGTCATGAAATTCCTAAATCAGTAATGATGGACGGTTAATTACTTACAAAATAATGGCAGCCACGTCAAACAAAATTTGAATCTGCCCTGTTTCACCACTGGTGCCCAGAATATAAAAGGCACTCAATAAATACTGAAAATACAATAAACAGAAAGAATACAGTTAGGGGAGAACTGTCACTATCCTTGCATCCTGTTTCTATGAAGGAGGAGGAGATTCTTCCTCCTCCACCTACAAGGCAGGGATAGGCATGTTGCTGGAGTAAACAATTCAAGACTCTCTCCACCTATTTACTTGAGCCTCTGCAAACAAGGAGAGAAGTAGCTAATGTAGTCAATGAACAGCATCCATTGTTATTATTTTTACTAATGAGTGGAACCAAAATGGAAAAATCACTATTCGTGGAACATCACAAACTCTCTTATTCTCCTGGAACTGCCTGAGCTCTGGCACAACAGGCCCTACCCTTTCACTTTTTTAATCATGTTTCCATGCACAGGATATAAAGGGGGAGGGCTCTTACTTACTGTCCAGAGCTGTCTGGATTAGCCGATTAAATTTCAAGATTTAGATGTGGGACTGGAATAAGGTTTCATCAGAGGCCCCTGGGTGGGGTTTAGGGGTGAGCTAACACAAAGGACTGGATTGTCAAATCAGATTCTCATGAGCCAGATATCTTAGCCATTATCAAGCTTTACTAATAATTTCAAATATACAAGCAATCAAGTGGCATAAAAGAGGCAGGGACATCCAATGTGGCTATCTCAGTCTTGCTTATAGCTCAGAATGTTTTCTAGCTCAGATAATAGATGAGTTCTCTAAGCAAAGTTCACAGGTCACCTCACACAATGGGGAGCATCTCCAATATATCTTAGGGAGTTGAATACTTGTATGACACTCTCCAGGAAGCTGGGCCTCATAAATCTAGATTCTAGGTTGTGTTTATCATGGCAATCCTAACCAGGGATAGTCTGCTCAAAGCATGCCATAAGTAAGAGTTCTCCTCTCAACAAAATTCATTAGTCTATTTACCAAGGAGGTCAGTTATCATCATGTTTAACTGGGTCACCCGCCTTCTTTCTTTCCATGGGACTGCCTCCCTAGAAATCAAGAGAAATGGATCACAGGCCAGCTGCTAACTCCTTCCCCAAAGAGTTATCAAACTCTTGCCTGGATCATTGAAAAGGCTGATATTTTAATCTCCACTAGGAGGTTTTTGTACCTATTTCTTGCATTAATGAGATCCTATCAGTAGAAAGTCTTTGATACTCCTAGCTACCTGAATACATGTGAATGAATGGAGTGATTTAATATGATGTAGCCATTTCAAAAGTATATTTTCAAATACTACTTATTAACATGTTCATAATAAATTAAATAGAAAAAGATAACAAATTATATATCACTATGATTTCTATTATTGTAATTACTATATGCAATCAAAGGAAGTAAGTCAATATAAATTTCTTTCAATGGATGGCTTATTTTCTTCTTTATATTTCTTTTTATATTTCAAATGCTGTATGAGACTACATTATTTCCATGTTAGGAAAAATTATTAGAATAAATATCTTTAGCTTAAATATTTATCTGCTGCTTATTTTGTTAAAATATAACTTGTAAACCCACACCCCATCCTTAACCTGACCAAAGCCTAGTGTCCCCACTCTTGCTACCTCTGTATTCTATTCTGTTACTACACGTTCTTGCCCCATGTTATGACAATTGCCCTGAGAACAAAAAGCATTTCGTATATATTTTAGTATCTGCAGTGCCTAGCAAAGTTCTGATGCAAAATACTTAATAAATGTTGGATAAATTCATAAATGCTGATAAAATCTCATTTTCAAGATTTTATTTCATACTCTCAATCTATATTTGAGATATTTTTAATGTTGAAAATACAACAGCTACAAACTATGGATGTCTCCTCAACCTTTTACAATTCCATTTAATGTGAAGTATTTGGATCTGCACACTCTCATTAAAAAGAAGTGTGTACTTTGCCCAAATTACAGATTTTTAATCTGAGAACCTCTGACTCCTGCCATTTAACTTAAAGAAAAAAAGAAGAAAGAGGAGGAAGAAAAGTATTAGTAGTAGTAGCAGCAAGAGTAGTAGTATTAATAGTGGTTTGCTTTCGTTTTCTGGATTCCAAACATATGACTAAGCATATAATGATAGTATGCAAAGCTAAGTGAATTAGTTGACCTTTAAAAACAAATTATATACATAGCCAAAACAGTGGTGAAATCTTCCATTCTAATAGAACTGTATGTCCAAATATTTTTCCAACATGAACACATCAATATTTTGGTCACTATGATGATGAATGATGAAGACTCACGCTCCATAGTCACTAGGTATCCCTTATCTCAGCTCAAGAGCATGACAGGAGTTGTTGGGGATTTTTTTTTTTTAATGTTTCTTTTAAAACACAGTTCTTGCTGTCAGAGCACCACTTTTTAAGGATAGTTATCTGGATGATTTATACAAATTTTCAAAATGTAACTGAATCATCTAAGCTTCCTTTTTCAATGGGTTCACAAATTGGATTTTACTTGTCAACTAGTGAGAAAAGAAAACCAGAAGGGGTCAGTATTTTAAATGTGATTGATTTTCTCTGAGGAAATGGATGACATGATACATTACTGCAATAACATACCAATATTTTTGTTATAAATCATACTCTTCAGTTCGTGCTTTCCCACCTAAAAATCATGTAAACTTCTTTTGCACAAACACCATGGCCACTTTCTAAAAAGACTACATGTGTGTTATTTTCAGCATATTTTCTCACTCTGTTTTTCCTAATACATTTAAATTAAAATGAAGCAGAGAATCTGATTATGTAGTATGTACATACATAGTATGTAACAGAAATGACTGGTCTCAGAAATTATTTTGAGAAATAAAGTAAAGATATACTTTCAAATGGTACTCCATTAATAGAACTGGCTTATGTTCAATTATTCCTTATAATGTTGTCCCACATTCTTATCTTCTGAAATGGTTTTTGGGAAGATATGTGAGAGAGTTGTATATAATTTTATCTTCATGTTTTATAAGTTAAATAGAAGATTCTAATTTTTCCACTTCTGTATGGATAAATCAAAGAGTCCTCAATAAGTGTACAATGAACTCATATGCTTTGGAATCTCTCTCCTGTCATCATTGTGTCTTCCAAGAAGCTTTCCATGGTAAAAAGAAAAATCAGGTTAGATTACTCTTTTCATGATTATAAACATATATTAATTTTTAAAAGAATTTTAAAAGACTTACATATCTACTAACATTACTCTTTTTCAAAAATATGTAACATCAACAAACTTCTATTATGTTAAAGTACTGAGATGCCTGGGTGGCTCAATCGGTTAAGCGTCTGCCTTTGGCTCAGGTCATGATCTCAGGGTCCAGGGATTGAGCCCCACATCAGGCTCCTTGCTCAGCAGGGAGTCTGCTTCTCCCTCTCCCTCTGCCCTTCCCCTGCTCTGTGTGCACTCTCTCTTAAATAAATAAAATCTTTAATAATAAAGTATCAATTTTAAGTATCACATTCATAAAAACGTGTTAAGAGTAATATTTGGTTGTACAGTATTGTGTGTTTTCAAAAGCTAAAACTGTGAACACTATGCAGACTGCCTAATTAATATAAATATGAAAAATTTCTGGTGAGGTAAATGAATATACAGCCACAGAGGGCATAAAGTATCTTTGAGTACCGTATCTGTCAGCTGACAAATGCAAATACTAGTCTTCAACAAAACAGTACAAAAAGGTTTCCTTATTTGCCTCTCAATTATCCATTCCACTCCTTTTCTCCCTTCTGAGTGCCATCATCTGTCCACAATATCAAGCTAGGCAATATTTGCTTTCTTGCTTTCATTGCTCTTTGCAAATGAAAATAAGGATCTACTATCAATCCTTTATACTTTTGAGTAAAAATCACACATCAATATATTTACTTTCTTGCCTATGTTTGCATTTGAAACCTTTCATTTCTTATTGTGGAATAAAAGGATTACCTTTTGTTAAAGGAAGGTAAGACAATAACTAGGTGAGAAAGATTCCAAAGAAAGTAAGAAATTTCTTTGTATGTGGCACGGTGAGTGATAGAGCTATCCCTGATGAGAAAATTACTATTACTATATATTTCATTTTCTAGGGTCAAGGACAGGAGGTAAAAGAGAAATTGTGGCTGGCATTATCATTTTTTCCTTCATCTTTTCAACTCCCAGACTTGTAGATGTCAGGGAATTAGAACCATTCTCTGTGCCTATAGCTTGGGTGTCCTACTCTTTCCCCATTATCATCATAACCACACAACCAAGGGACCCAAAGTTTCAACTACTTTATTTAGGTGGCTCCCAAATCTCTCACACAGACCAAGCATCAGAGACAGGAAATGGAGAGTAGCTGCTCAAGGAAAAGAATAGGAGATGGCTGGGGTGATGGTCTTCCCCATCTGATTACATAAAAATCTACACCTGTAGTGAGTGAGATGTCAGTTTTGCACCTTGTTAATATGCTACTAAAATGATGTAATGCTAAAGCCATTCCTTTTGGAAAATAAGATGATGGGAGAGTGGAGTGGCCACTAAGGAAGAGGCATAGTTGTTAGGGCATAAGTAGGTGCCTATGTGAGGTTTATATAAATGCATGACCTTTACGACGAGGACTGAAATGCTAAATGAAGTTAAGAGAAATGTATCAATTGGAGGAAAAAAACTAAACTGAAACTAAAACCATGCTTTGGTTATATAAAAGCAATACAAATCAAAATAAATTACAGAAATGCTTTATGTTTATGTCTAATTACTATGCAGCACAACAGTGATTATATCATCTTTGGCAGATTAACTTTGCTATAATTTTTTTTTGGTGCCAATTAAATAGTTTTATTTAAGACATTGCATTTTCCACTTAACAATACAGTGTTTATAAATGCAATGCTTATTTCCTTTCCCTGTGCACGTATTCCATATTCAAGTATCAAGAATGCCCAGTTTATTTACTATAGCAGCTCAACATTAAAACTGCCATGGAATTTGCTACAAATTTGGGTCCTTCGAATATTTTGTGTGGAACAATGCTAGACCTATTCTCAGGTTGGCTTAATCAACCTCTTCGATGGTGGGTCCAGAGGAGGCACCACCAGAGGGAGCAGCTCCACCACCAGGGAAGCCTCCAGGCATTCCTCCTGGCATGCCCCCTGCACTCTGGTACAGTTTGGTAATGACAGGATTGCAGACTTTCTCCAGCTCTTTCTGCTGGTGTTCAAATTCTTCCTTCTCTGCAGTCTGGTTCTTATCAAGCCAATTGATGATTTCATTGCACTTGTCAAGAATCTTCTGATTGTCCTCATCATTGATCTTGCCCTGAAGTTTTTCATCTTCAACAGTTGCTTTCATCTTGCCCTGAAGTTTTTCATCTTCAACAGTTGCTTCAACCGTTGAATGCATAAGACTCAAGTGAATTCTTGGAAGACAGCTTGTCCTGCTGTTTCTCATCTTCAGCTTTGTACTTCTCTGCTTCCTGGACCATGCGCTCAATGTCTTCCTTGCTCAAGCGGCCCTTGTCATTAGTGATGGTAATCTTGTTCTCTTTTCTTGTGCTCTTATCCACAGCAGAGACACTAAGGATACCATTAGCATCAATATCAAAAGTGACTTCAATCTGAGGAACGCCACGAGGAGCAAGAGATATGTCTGTGAGTTCGAACTTGCCAAGTAGGTTGTTATCCTTGGTCATGGCACACTCACCTTCATACACTTGAATAAGCACACCAGGCTGGTTGTCAGAGTAGGTAGTGAAGGTTTGTGTCTGTTTGGTAGGAATGGTAATATTACGCTTGATGAGAACAGTCATGACTCCTCCAGCAGTTTCAGTGCCAAGAGAAAGTGGAGTGACATCCAAGAGCAGCAAATCTTGAACATTTTCAGATTTGTCTCAGGAAGGATGGCTGCCTGCACAGCTGCACCATAAGCAACAGCCTCATCAGGGTTGATGCTCTTATTCAGTTCTTTCCCATTGAAGAAATCCTGTAGAAGTTTCTGAATCTTGGGGATACGGGTAGAACCACCCACCAGGACAATATCGTGGATCTGAGATTTGTCTAGCTTGGCATCCCAAAGGGCTTTCTCTACAGGGTCCAGGGTGCCACAGAACAGATCAGCATTTAATTCTTCAAACCAGGCACGAGTAATAGAGGTATAGAAGCCCATTCCTTCATATAGAGAATCAATCTCAATACTGGCCTGTGTGCTGGAAGAAAGTGCACGCTTAGCACATTCACAAGCAGTATGGAGCGACGAACTGCCCTCTTGTTTTCACTGATGCCCTTCTTATGTTTGCGCTTGAACTCTACAATAAAATGGTTGACCATTCTGTTGTCAAAGTCTTCTCCACCTAAGTGGGTGTCTCCAGCTGTGGATTTGATCTCAAAGATCCCATCTTCAATAGTAAGGATTGACACATCAAAAGTGCCACCTCCTAAGTCAAAGATCAGCACATTCCTTTCAGCACCAACCTTCTTGTCTAAGCCATGAGCAATAGCAGCAGCAGTTGGCTCGTTGATGATTCGAAGTACACTGAGACCAGCAATAGTTCCAGCATCTTTGGTAGCCTGACGCTGAGAGTCACTGAAGTATGCAGGTACTGCGACAACTGCACTGGTAACAGTCTTCCCAAGGTAGGCCTCTGCAATTTCCTTCATCTTCATCAAAACCATAGAGGACACCTCCTCTGGATAGAAACTTTTTGTCTCTCCCTTGTATTCTACTTGGACCTTGGGCCTGCCAGCATCATTCACCACCATAAAAGGCCAATGCTTCACATCAGACTGGACAACAGCATCATCAAATCTACGTCCAATCAGGTATTTGGCATCAAAAACTGTGTTGGTGGGGTTCATCGCAACTTGATTCTTTGCAGCATCACCAATCAATCATTCGGTGTCCGTGAAGGCGACATAACTTGGAGTGGTTCGGTTTCCCTGATCATTGGCAATTATTTCCACTTTCCCGTGCTGGAAGACACCCACGCAAGAGTAGGTGGTGCCAAGATCAATGCCAACTGCCGGTCCCTTAGACATGGTTGCTTCTGTGTGGGCCTGGCTCGGCTTGAGAAGAAAACAGCTGTCTGGTGATCTAGCCCAGCATTCAATGAGAGTAACTTTGCTATAAATTTAATTACAGATTTAAATTCTAAATACTCAGCCCTTCTAATTTAGTGTTTTAAAACAATTATTTGCTGACCTCCTTCTACATACCAGACACCAAATTATGTATTAGCAGTAAAAACAGTAAGACTATCCCTGTTCCCATGGGGCTTATAACAGTCTTGTTGAAGAGAGAGATAAGTACTAGGCAAATGTTAAGCAAAGAAACTGACAATATATTTTTAAATGAAAGTAAGGACATGAAGGGAATATCAATCCCTGACCTCTTCTTATTGAAGCCTTACCCTACACTCCCTAGTCAGAGCTAATTTCTAATGAATCCAGAGTTAGCCAAGAGAAAGGGGAGAATGAGTAAGAAGAACCCTCAATCAAAAGGAACAGGAAATGCCCTGGCCTCAGAAATGACATTGTAAGGTGAGTTTGAAGAACTGCTCCAGTAGAATACAAAGCAAGAGAAGTCCTGAGACAATGAGGCAAATGAAGTAAGAAGGAACCATATCCAAAGACGGCTTGAATATCATACTAAGGAATTTGAAATCTTAATGGTAATGGGAACCACTGCAGAATTTTAAAAAGGAGAATGACATAATCAGATTTACATTTCAGATCAGATTTGCTTTACTGTGAAGAGTGAAGTGAAGCTCACACCTGGAGACATGCAGGGCAGTTAGGAGCCAGTTACAAGGATTCAGATGACAGATGCTGGTGGCTCAGGTTAGACTATTCAGGATGGATAGAACTGGATGGACTTGAAAAATACGGAACAGGTACAACTGAAACATCTTAGCAATTGACTGAGTACAAGAGAAAGGGGGGTTGGAGGTGGATTTCTGACTTAGGCAAATGTATGATGGTATGGAAATTACTGAGATACAAAAGAGAAAAAAAGAGGTAGATTAGTGGGGTTTCTATTTGATTTTTTGTTGTGTTGATTTTGGGGGGGACAGAATAGCATTTGAAATTATGAGTTCTTCTCTTGACAAACTGAGTTTTATGTGTCCAAGGGGCTTCCAAATGGAGATATGTCAGAGATAACTGAATATATAGGTCTGAGGCTAGGGAGAAAGATCTGAGCTTAGATACATACTTGGGAGGTAGCGTCTTGTATCAGTTGAAGCCATCAGATAAATAGAGAAGAGAGCAAACATCAGCAGCCTAAGGAAACCCAGAAATTATGGGATGAGCTGGTTAAGGGTAAATTAAGAAAATAAGTAGGAAGAAAACCAGGAAAGCATATGATCAAAAAAATCAAGGGAAGAGAATACTATGAGAGAGAACAAGCAGGGGCGCCTGAGTGGCACAGTTGGTTAAGTCTCCGACTCTTGGTTTCAGCTCAAGTCGTGATCTCAGGGTTGTGAGATCGAGCCCTGTGTGGGACTCTGTGCTCAGCATGAAGTCTGCTTAAGACTCTCTCTCTCCCTCTGCCCTCCCCGCAAATAAATAAATCTTAAAAAAAAAAAAAGAGGGAACATGCAGTCAATAAAGTCAAATGCAATAGAAAGTATAAACTGGTATAGCTATTTTAGAGAACAATATATCTAAAATGTTTGATTCTCAATTCCACTTCTTGATATTTAATCAAGAAAAATGTTAGGATCATGTCCAATGAGACAAAGGATGGTTTGTAAAAGTAAAAAAAAAAAAAAAAAAAAAAAAGGAAATAATATAAGTATTCAAAAAATAGAGGATTAATAGAATATGATAGATTGATTCTATTTAATATTTCACAAAAGTTGAAGAGAACAAAGTAAATCTATAAGGAAAAAACTAAGAAAAATTAAGTACAAAAAAAGCAAGTTTCAGAACAATATATACACAGTGATAGCAATTATTTTTAAATGAATTTCTCTATGCACACATAATTGTAAAAATCGCTAGAGAAAAAGTTTGGAAATTTTTTTGATTTGGTAAGTCCACACAAGTCCACTAAACAAGTCCAACAGATAACTCAGTAAAGAAAGCTGGTATTTGGTTGGGTCCATGGCCAAGAGGGCCTTTTGCTTCATTTTTATTATTTGAGCTTTTTACAATGAAAATGTTTCCTTGTAATAGTTATATAATAAAATAGATTTTTAAAATGCTATCAAGAGATCAAGTAAAATTAAAACTGAAAAATATTTGCCAATTTAATAGATCTTTAGTAACCTTAACAAGCATAAATTTGGAAGAATAAAGGGAAAAGAAAATAGATTACAATGAACTGAGACAAAATGGGAGGAAAAGCAACAGAATATAAAACACAGAAAGCTTGGTAATGAACAGGAAGAAAAAGAAGTGAAGGGAGGATTTTTCATGAGAGAGAAAGAAAAATGATATTCTCAGAAAGCCTGGTTGCTTAATCACAGTTTAAAAAAAAAATTAGAGGTCACAAAGCTAATAACCCATCATAAAACTTATTGTCTGTTACAAGGTGTAAGGTCAACAATGGCAAGGCCCAGAGTAGCTGGAATAATTAACTAAGAAGCCAGATCGAGAAAATTTAGGTGAGAAAGAAGTCTTATAGCAGGATCTATGCAACATGCCAAAGCTAATAATCCAAAAGGTAGAAGGGGAAAGGTGGTATAAAATTCTCAAAATATCTTAGGGTTTAGTAGATGAAAGGCTGACACTGGAAGCATATAAATAGTTTAACTGCCAGATGAGTAACGTTTAGAAGAACCCTCTGGTAGGTACTACCTAGAACAGCCATATGAGCTGATTTCATAATCTGGTACAAGAACAAGACTACATATTAGTTGGTTGTACTACTTAGGTAATGGCATGTATTGATTGCTGTGTATCAATCAGAAATTGGAAGTAAACCACGTTGTCAGAAGTGCATAAAAAATGTTAATCATTATCATTCCACATGTAAGAGGTAACAAGTGATAATACATCATTAAGTTATATTTTAAAATATTCCAGAGAATTTCTGTTCTGCATTGAACAACAGGAATTACTTGGGAGTAGAGTATAAGTAGAAATCTCTTTTGAAACCAGGACAGAATGTCCCAAAATGCCTCTGTTCATAAGAAAACCAGGTATCTCTTGGTGGTCACATGCTTCTGGAAAATTCTTCAAGGGGAGGTAAGTGCTAACAATGAACTACAACTTCCTAGGAGGCTGACTCATCCAAAACAATGTATCCATTACCAAAAACATACATCTTGGTCCAAAGCTACTATTATGGGGGACTGTTCAGGTTCTGGTGAAAGAATAGGGTGCTGAACACTAGGTTTTTTTTTTTTTTTTTTTTTTTTTTTTTTATTTTATTTATTTATTTGAGAGAGAGAGAATGAGAGAGAGCGAGTACATGAGAGGGGGGAGGGTCAGAGGGAGAAGCAGACTCCCTGCCGAGCAGGGAGCCCGATGCGGGACTCGATCCAGGGACTCCAGGATCATGACCTGAGCCAAAGGCAGTCGCTTAACCAACTGAGCCACCCAGGCGCCCTGAACACTAGGTTTGAGACGGTCCTGATAGGCAAACAACTTTAAACCACAGTAAAATCATATGTATCCTTTAAAAGACAATGCACAGCAATAGTACATTTCATTGAGGGGGTGGGGGAGGGGGCAGTGGGGTCTTACAGCATGAGAGCTGAAAGGAAAGAGGTTAAGAATTTTCTGGATACAGCCTTTGGAGGAATAATTATCAACACCTACACAGAAAACCCTCCATTTGGGGAATCCCGTGTCATGATTTGTCATGCCTATTTAAATTACATTAGAAACCAGAGTAACTTTTGTATTAATAGCCCTCACCTTAAGAGTTCTACCTGCAGAACAGGCAAATTCCTCCTTTGGCTTATCCTACAGGCTGCCTTCTGAGAATCAGAAGAGAACAACCAACTTCGATCATTTGAACACGGAGCATCAACTAACACCTAGAGAAAAAAAGGATATATAATGCAAACATGCACTGAAAATATAGTCTCAGATGTAAAATACATGGAGAAGCTATGTAAAACATGACAATAAGCAGCTAGTAAGTAAAGACATTTCTTTTAAAACCAAAAATATACTATGGTAAATTCTTCATGACATTTCTTCACTAATACTTTACAGGAAAATTTCCTGTGCACTTTCAGTGTTTGGTTTTTTGGCAGGGAGAGGGAACAGGAGGACTAAAAGTCTACTAATGTCTACTCATATTTCATATTCTTGATGACTATAGCAAAAACTTTTACAAAAGTTACTTGTTTTAAACAGACATTCTATATTTCTGGATTCTCAGCATTTATTTTTGAGAACTAATATTTCAATTTTGGTTTGCTGAAATGTTCTTTTTCTTCAACTGTCATACTCTGATATGAAATGTTACCGAATTAAAGCAATTATATAGTGTACATGTTTGTGCATTGACCCAAGTAACATCTGATCTTTTCCTGAGTATCTCTGAAGCACCTGGAAATAAAAAACATTCAATGGGGCGCCTGGGTGGCTCAGTCATTAAGCGTCTGCCTTCAGCTCAGGTCATGATCCCAGGGTTCTGGGACCGAGCCCCGCATCGGGCTCCCTGCTCCTCGGGAAGCCTGCTTCTCCCTCTCCCACTCCCCCTGCTTGTGTTCCCTCTCTTGCTGTCATTCCCTCTGTCAAATAAATACATAATATCTTAAAAAAAAAAAAATTCAATAATCCCCAATCCCAATGTTACTACCGCTTCCTTTGAACCATGCTGACCATCAAATGAAAACTGCTTCCTTGTTCACTTTATCAAAATTTCCCAGAGTACTGAGAAATTGTATCAGGCTATGTCTGGAAGCAGATGGAAGACAACAACAACAAAGCAACATAACAGTGGTATCACTGGGAGCCCATCAGTTTGTCACAATGTAATAACTATACCTTGTCAAACATTTCAGGCTGGGCATCTCCCATTTCTCTGCCATCCAATTCAGACACTTTAATTACGTTTACCAAAGGCTGTGGGATGAAAGATTCTAATGTCTGCCTCAGCCACCTCAATCTCAGACTATCGTGTTCATTACAGTGAAGGTAACCTAAACATAAAGGATTAAAAAGTTTTAAAATGAATGCAATGGAATTGTTAAATTTCCACTTTTGATCAAATAAATTTCAGAAAGAAATCAATTCATCATAATTATGCAGAAATAGGGCACAGAGGTAAATATAATGATCTTAAGTTTTAAAAACAGCAATACACACACACACACACACACACAAAACATTCACAACAGTCTTGCCTACATAGCCTGTCAGAAGCTCTGACCATTTATTCATTCAAATTTAATTATGGATTCCTAAAGATATGCTATACAACCAATACCTCATGGTATTAGTAAGACATCGCTCAAAGTATGAACTGTCATAATTCCCATAACTGGGAAGTTACTTAGCTCTCAAGAGTCTGTTTCCCAAATTGAGGGTTGCTGGAGGGGAGGGGGGTGGGGGGATGGGGTAACAAGGTGGTAACAAGGAGGGCACGTGATATAGTGAATACTGGGTGTTATATACAACTAATCAATCACTGAACTCCACCTCTGAAACTAATAATACACTATATGTTAATAAAAAATGTTCATGACTTCATAAAAAAAAGTCTCCGTTTCCTTATGTGTAAAATGGGGATTGTACCTAGTAAAAGGATTCAGAACATGCCTCTCCAAAATATGCCACTTTGGCATGTTGATAGTATTTTGAGCAAAAGGCACTTGAATAATAGCAGATGCAGGAAGGGCATTTTTACCTTCCTTTTTTTTCCTAAAAGGAGATGAAATCCCGTATGAAAAGTACTCTCCCTACACCAGAAGGAAAGAAATATTCTTATCACCAGAGATGGTGAGTCAGGGCCAAGAGAAATCTGTACAAACAGACCTTATTAAAAATTCTTCCTGGGGCGCCTGGGTGGCTCAGTCAGTTAAGCGGCTGCCATCGGCTCAAATCATGATCCCAGAGTCCGGGGATGGAGCCCCGCGTCAGGCTCCCTGCTCAGCAGGGAGCCTGCTTCTCCCTCTGCTCCTCACCTTGCTCACTCTGTTTTACTTTCTCAAATAAATAAATAAATAAAATCTTAAAAAAAAAATTCTCCCTGTCTTCTCCCCCACATATTTTAGTTATTTTCCACAACTGGCACTCTATGTTCAACCTAGTATACAAGCACTTAACGATTGGCCACTTTTGTGGATCTTCCACATTCACATTGGGCAGGTGTAGGAGTTGTCCTGGCTTAAAAGCTTCATGTCCCACAGAAGACACCTCTTCTAACAACTTCATAGGCACAGCTTTCAGGATCCCCATGAGGATGCCCAAGTTACAAGAGGACTGCCCAGTAACAAGAATCAATGCACTCAGAAAGACCCAATCAGGGCATCCCTATTGGGTCTCTGGGGCTTATTTAATCTTTCTCCCAGTGCACATGCATTTTTACCCATCAGGGTCTTTTTTATCATGAGTAATGTTGCCTGGAAACGTAGTGACAATCTGTCAGGTTACCAGGGAAACAAAGCTAGAGAACTACATGAAGGTGAAATTGTAATGTAGAGGGGGAAATATTTTTGTAAACCCTTTGCTCAAATATATATGTATAAATATATATACATCTACATATCTCTCTCTCTCTATATATATATCTATACATGTGTTGTTTTCTCTGATTGTCAATCCATGATTAAAAACATTTAATGACTTCCTATCATACAGTAAAATTCAAACTATTGATTTATTTCAAGGTCTGTGATAATGAGACCTCAAGACAACCTTTCAATTTTAACCTCCCACTGTTTTACCAACATACTCTGTGCTCCACCAAATCTGACTGACTTGTCCACTTCTCATACATACTTTGAACCACTTCTATAGTACTTAACCATATTTTACCACAAGAGAGATGTTCATGTGCATTGCTTACCCTTTCTACTATCACCACACCACAATCTCTATATGGAAGGCACTTAGGAGATGGCATCAATTTTTTAGGGGGTTAAAGGAATAAGAAATCACTTTAAAGCTACATTTACACAGGTAGTATACTCTTTTTTAATTTAGTTTATGTGTTTACTTCAGGGGCTTTTAGAGGATTTGCTAATGCAGCTTACGGACAGTTGTCTAAAAACCTAAAATCACTAGAAAATGACCTAAGGCAAAAGTTAATGTTATGGAGGAGGTGCAACCACAGGGAAACTAGAGTGAAAGAAAAAAGGAAGTAAATCATACAAAGATGGAGCACAAATATAAAAGGGGTTGTAATCAAGCTGGCTACAGCACTGGTCAGTCTCTCAGGATATGTCCATAGTCTGAAATTGCTAAGCCTTGGAAGAAACTATGGGGTTTAGTGGAGTAAGGAGGAAGAACAAGTAATCTGCTGTCATCTTCCTGTCTCCTGCCTCTCATTGGTTAAAGTCCATTCCAAGAGTTGATAACTTCCACACAGTTCAGGTTTGTGCTATCTGGCCCCTACAGGCAAGCCAGAGTCCCAAGGCCAGTAACAGCAACCATTCAAGTGTGGTGATTTTTGCTTGTAAGCTGGAAGCTATCTGGAGGCTCCTCAATTTGTGGCAGTAGTAACATCAGCAGCAGATAACTGCAGGAACGGCATGAATCTTTTCTAGGGTTTCTCCAATCTGGAAACAATTCAAGGGTCTCAAGCCTTTAAGGAATGGGAGTAAAGGTGAAGCCAAAGACATATGTGGTGGAGCATAAACTGGGACCAAGAAAGCTCCCCAAAGTCACACCTTGTCCCCATCAGACACTAAGAGACTCAAAGGAAAGACCTGTGTCTTAATTATTTTTCATTCCACTTCTCCCTTTTTCTGGTTTAAATATTTTATATTCCATTTCTATTATTTTTAACATGCATATATAAACTTAAAATTTTTAACATGCATATGTAAAAAAAATATAAGGTTAGTCAACCTTACCATTTTCCCTAAAAGATGTAAGAATCTTTTAATTCTCCCTCCCAAACTAGATGCTGTTACTGTATATTTGGGCTTACATTTTTTAACTGCACAAAACATTATCATCATTGTCTTCTATAGTCAATGACTTTTAGATTTACCCATATATTTCCCATCTTCTTTGTTCTTCATTTCTTCTTGTTATCTTTTATCATCCATCTACAATGGCTTTCCTTTTTCCTGAAACACATCTTTCAGAATCATTGGTGACAAACTTATATTCTCTCTTTTTGTCTAAAAAAAAACACGTCCATTTCACTTTCATTCTTCAGGGATATCTTGGTGAATATACTTCTGGATTTATAGTCATCTTTTCTTAGGACACTGAAAACATCATTCCTCTGAATGCTAGTTTCCACTGTTACCCTCAAAGGTCAATCCTCATTCTATTATCTTTTGGAGGTAAACTATCTGTCCTCTCTGGCTGCTATTAAGATCTTCTCTTTATTTTCAATGTTCTGCAACTTCACTATAATGGTCTACACTGGCTTAGCTGTGCTCACACAATTTCAGAGGGTATTTCCATTTCTCCTCCATCATCAAAGTTGAAAATAGACAGTTTTCCTTTCAGTTCCTTGGGATAGGACAATTTCTTCTTAGTTTACCTTACATGGAGGGTATACCATTTTATAATCTCAGCTTTCTGTAAGTTAACCTCCTAGTAGATTATCTCTTGGGCAAGCTCTGGCTTTGTCTTTTATTCCCACATTTTCATGAAGCAATGAAAATCAACATGCAAGTTTTTCAGGTTAAGCAACTGCTCACAAGTGAAAAGCTAGCTTTGATGCTCAACTGATCTTCTAGGTTCCCATTATCTCTTAGATTTTGGTCACTGAATATTTGGACATCACCAATGCATTTAAAGATTCTGTTTTTAATATTATATCCTACATTTTTTAGTTGTTTTCAGCAGGAGGGTTAGTTAGGAGACCTACTTTGTCATTCTACAATGAACCAAAATCTTAGTTATTTCTGCATCTTTCACAGTTCCACACCTACCATCCAAAGCCTTGCACACGTAGTACGTGCTCACTAATGTGGCTGAGTTGATTTGAAACATGGCATTATAATAAAGAATATTTAAACTGTTAAAACTGAAAATCAGGTCAGCTTTTCATTAAATTACAGCTTTAGTCAAGATTCTTAATTCAGCATTTTAAAATAACTTCATTAAAATACAGCTTTATGTTATATTGTTGTTTGGCCTAGATGTAGATTTTATTTGAAATTGTCTTAGACTGGTTAAACTTTTCAAAATATGTAATATAAGACATCACAACCCAAGTTTCATATATATATGAAGACTTACTACATTGAAAAAGAATTAACTTCATGTTTAAATCGTCAAAAATAAACCAAATCTTGGTATTTCTTCATCTAAGCAGGAAAGGAGTGAATTTAAAAAATATATGAAAAAGTCATTGAGGCTTTACATCTGTGTAAGGCAGCCTTTGGTCCATGGAAAGAAACTGGGCTACTAGTTTCATTCGTTTATTTATTTTGGTGCAACTAACTTGGAAAAAACTCAATTCTGCCTATTTTCAGTTCTGTTAATTACTCCTTACTTAATTATCTAAGGAACACAGTGTGACTATCACTGATGCCATAATTATGATTATGATTATAATTATGATTATGAGGAATTATATGCCCCCCAATGTAAAAATTGGAATAATGATATTGTCCATATATTAGAAGTGATATGAAGGCACAATTATAACACAACTCCTACCATTTCCATCATCTTATCTAAAATAAACAACAGCATCTCCATTTATAAAAACCATCAAATAAACAAAAACTAGACAGAACTGATGCTGAACCCTGTCTTACCAAGCTATAAGTAATATTTACCCACGGAAATCTGAAATAATTTTTTAAAAAGTCTTATTATCTAATTAGGAAAATAATTTATGATGTTGGTTGACTCATTACTTTTAACAAATATTTATAAAAATGTACATTTACATATATTTCATCATTTTTATACTAATAATGGTAATGATAAGTTACTTCCAAAAAACTTTTTAAAAAGTCTTTTAGAATTGCATTATCTAGGGGAGCCTGGGTGGCTCAGTTGGTTAAGCATCTGCCTTCGGCTCAGGTCATGATCCCAGGATCCTGGAATCAAGCCCCACATTGGGCTCCCTGCTCAGTGGAGAGCCTGTTTCTCCCTTTGCCTGCTGCTCCCCCTGCTTGTGCTCTCTCTCTCTCTTTCTCTGTCAACTACATAAAATTAAAAAAAAAAAAAAAAAAAGAATTGCATTGTCTAATATCATACCCATTTGCCACATGTGGCTATGAGCACTTAAAAGGTAGCTAGTCCAAACTGAAATGTGCTGTACAATACATGCCCATTTTGAAGACTTTGTAAGAAAATAAGAATGCAAAATATCTCTTTAATAACTTTTGATTACATGTTGAAATAATATTTTGGATATACTGGGTTACAATGTATTACTAAAATTAATCTCAACTGTTTCTGTTTTTAATGAGTACTTAAAAATTTAAAATTTTATATGCACTTCACATTATATATCTATTGGACAGAACTGCCTTATAACCTTATGGTCTAATGATACAAAAAATGACTTTAAATGTGTGTATTTTGTTGCCCAGAAGTATAATGAGATGTCAATACAAGACTCTCAAGTATAAAAGTCAATGATAAAATAAAAAATCTTTGTTATTGGCTTATCAGGATTCATATTACCTGACAGATTTAGGTTTACAAAATGTGGTAGTTTTGTTCAAAATTATCTGCTAGTATGTAGCTGAAAAAAAAAAAATTACACTGATTTCTTAGCTAAAACTTCCATTCGACATACTGTCCTGGTTTTTTCAGATTTTCAAAGTCTGCAAACTCAATCTTACACTTCTTCTCATATACTTTAAAAGTATTTTGTAATATATGGATATTTAAAAGCTGTCAATTACTGAAAGAAAAGCACACTACCTGGATAAGCACACTGCAGCAGAGCTATCGATTTGCCTCCAGGAGCAGAACACAGATCCAGAACCTTCTCCCCATCCCTTAATTCCAGAGCCAATACTGGGAGAAGAGAGGCAGCATTCAGGAGATAGTATTTTTTTAGAATTCCAATTTGGTGTCTTTCTGAAGGCATTCTATCTGGAGTTCTGCTAAGGTAACACTTCATTGATTTAGGATAGTAGGGTAAAGATCCTTGAAAGAGTGTGTGATAGCCCTTTAAATGTAAATCTTTTTCCAGTTCAAAGGAATAATTGAATCTGTTAAGAAGGATAGCATATTGCCAGCATGATGGAGATATCAGTATATCCCTAGAAATAGAAAAACAAAAGAGTATTAATATTACATATACAAACACAATTTTATATTACTAATCAAGTGAATGGGGTCCTAGTTTCACACTTACCTGTGATTTTTTTCAGAGTCAGGATTAGTATCACTGACTTTGCCCTTTTGCCATAGGCTCCAATATGGCTCAACCTACCACTGTTACGACCCTGCCTTTATTTAAAACTTTAGTATTTTATTCATCATGGGTTTTCTTTCTTTTGTATGAATTGTGCCCATTAAAGTATTATTTGATTGTTGAGTTTTAGGGGCCCCTTAAATTCTGCACCAGAGAGGAATGCCTCACCTGCCATTCAGCCTAGTCCCTTCCTGCAGCACATCTTGCCAAAAACACATGGCCTGTCTTTATATACCTCTGAATACATCAAAAGAGATGTCAGTCTATCACTTTGCACAAGTGTTTTTCAAAAGACAAAATTTAAAACCTGAGACTATTAATATTGGAGGGAAAAGTACTATCATTAAAGGGTATTTAAAGGAGTGAGTGTTAAAGTCTTCCTCTCATGAAATAAAAGTATGGAAAACTATAGTGAACCCTACAGTAACAGAGTTAATGAGGCAATCAGTGGTTCAGATGATACAAAACCAAGGATGGTTTAAAAATCACTTATGGATTGACAGCACCGCCCCCCCCCCCACCCTCCCGCCTTCACCAGAAGATTCTCTTTCCTAATTTTTTATTCGGTCCAACAGTTAGATCTCTTAACAGTCAGAAGCTCACATCAACTGACAGATGATATAGCAGGAAATATTTAATTTATTTACAAGCTCACCTTTCTAGCTATTTGGGAGCCTCATTAACCATGGTCAATTAAATAAATCCCAGCTGCTACTCACCCTGGAGTTTCCTAGGTGAGAAATGGCTGGACTGAAATGTAACACCTGCGACTGGAACTGTGCCAGGTGAATTTCAATTGCGGGCTAATATGTGAAACTGCTTTCTCCTTCACTGCCTCTTACTATGATGGTCCACCATCAGAGGAGCCCAGTGCGTCTGTTTCAGGAATTTTGGAGGATGACAACCTCTTTTTTTAAGAATGTACTCTGCAAACTTTAGCAGGCATCAAGTGTCTGTAAAAGACTGCTAAGCTCTACCACAGGATTTTCTGACACAGTAGGCCAGAAGCACGGCCTGAGCATTAGCATTTCTAGCAAGTTCTCCAGTGATAATGATGCTGCTAATCCTCAGGACCACACTTTGGGAACCACTGCATTAAAACAGACCCAAAGGGGAGATCTGCAAATGTCACTGCTATAACTTTTATTTCAGTCTATCCTAATCTTACCCTTCCAAACTGGATGAAAATCTACCCAGGGTTTTGACTCATTTAACAGAGAAATAATAGTCAGAAACATAATTTAATTAATACAGATTGGAGTGGCTTGTTTCTTTAGCTAACAAAGGTAGGACACTTTCAATTGGTTAATATCTGACACAGCAAATCTCTTTTCTTTTTTTTTCCTTCAGAATTTCCAAAGCTATTTTAGAATGTTTATTCTTTCAGATGAACTTTAGAATCAGTTGGGTCAGTTAAAAAATAATTTATAAAATATTTGTGTAGATAGCAGAAACCTTGACTAGAATTATATTAAATGCAGTAAATCTGGGGAGAATTAATATCCTTATTGTATTTAGTCTTTCCAACCCTGACTACATTGTTTCTCCATTTAGTCACATTTTCTTTCAGATCCCTTAGTAAAGGTTATTAATCTTGCATATTTCCTTTTAACCTTATTGTATGTTAGTTTAGGAACAGTATTTTTGTGTATTATACAATATGTTAAATCTTGAAGGATGAGGAGGAATACCATAGGACAAAATGAGAAGGGAAATTCAAGGACAAAGGCAATAGCCCAGGCACAAACGTATGAAGGACAGTGCATTTGGGTAATTAAAAGTAGTCTGGTGTGGCTCATGGCAGATTATATGGGTCAAATATAATATGATAAAGTTCACTAAAGGACTCTAGGGGAGAGAACCTCATTGCATTTAAAAACATATACTTATTGGGGCCCCTGGGAGGCACAGTCGGTTAAGCATCTGACTCTTGGTTTCAGTTCAGGTCATGATCTCAGGGTCTTAAGATCAAGCCCCACGTGGGGAGCTCAGCAAGGAGTCTGCTAAAGCTTCTCTCCCTCTCCAACTGCCCCTCCCTGCACTCACTCTCTCTCAAATAAATACATCTTGGAAAACAAAACAAAACAAAACATGTACTTACGGCAGAGTGAGTCAGCAATCTTCACAAATTATTCTCATTCTTTAACAACTAGATAAAATAAGAACTTGCTTAAACAAATTTTCTGACTCCTCCTAACCTATATGCAGCCTTACTGAAGTCCTTGAACATCCTGGAACAAGTTTTCTTTAGCCTTTACCAGTCTCAGGATAAACTGCTCCCTCTGCCCAAAATGACCTTTCTTCTGACCTACAATGGCCTGGCTGACTCCCCTACTCTCTGCTGAGGGGCCGGTTTAGGCTTTATCTCCTCAGGGAAACCTTTCTACCTACAAGCGAATCCACCTGCTCCACCTCACCCTGATATTAATAATAAAAATTACTGATCATATGTTTACAATATGCATTTTGCCTGCTTAGCTCATTTAACAATCACTACTGTGAAGGACAGCTATTACCCCCATTTTAGAAGTTAGGTAACTGAAGCTTTCAGAAATCTGGCAACTCACCCAAGGTTCTATCACTATTAAGCAGAAATACCTGATTCAAAATCTGGCTGATTTATTTTTTTTTTTTTTTAAAGATTTTATTTACTTATTTGACAGAGAGATACACAGTGAGAGAGGGAACACAAGCAGGAGGAGAGGGAGAGGAAGAAGCAGGCTTCCCGCCGAGCAGGGAGCCCAATGTGGGGCTCGATCCCAGGACCCCGGGACCATGACCTGAGCCAAAGGCAGACGCTTAACCATCTGAGCCACCCAGGTGCCCCAAAATCTGGCTGACTTTAAAGTCTAACGAAGTGTGAGCCCTTGGTACTGTAGCACTAGCGGCATACCACAGGGGAGAGGCAGAGAATTTTCACTCCAACCCTCGCCTAGTGTCAGTGCCCTGGCCTCCCACTGCTCCTAACAGTGGGAATAGCCTGATACACGCTGCCCTGAGCACCTGCAATGGGACCACTTGATGAAGGGACTGCTCAGATTGCTCAGGCTGGTGCTTCCTACCCCTGAGAAAGCAAAACTGCATATTAATGTGGGTCTCAGCACCCTACCCATCCTGCCCCACCCAACTACCAGTGATTTCCCCTCTCCTTAGCACATGCGCACACAGACACGCACACACACTAACACTCCAGTGCACTGGCAGGATGATGCCCCTGGGGCTGGCAGGCCAATGGCTACTCAAGTCCAAAGCTCTGACTGGATGGACAAGTAGCCCAGCAGACAATACTGGGAGCGTACATTAGAGGGCTTAAGACGACACTCACCAGGCACTACACTCCAGGACTCCTCTGAAGATTCATGAGGGGTCTGAAGCTGTTCCACTTACTGGTCTTCAATGACAGAAGTTTCAAGTACATCAGCAGAGAGCAGAACTGGGACCCACAAGTGACCTGAAGATGTTTGCTAGTACCTCCACTGACCATTTTGAAAAAAACTATGTACCCTCTGGCACGTTTTAAGTTGACATCAAAATCTTAACCACAGATTAAGAACGTAATTTCCAGCATACTATAAAAACTGACATTTTAAAATATAAATTATACCACTTTTTAAAATGGTATATAAAATGGAACCTAAATACCAGAGTGATTTTGAAACCCATCATTATCCATTTAAAAACTGTCATGAACTGACTCTTCCTGAACAGGTGAAAATTTTACAGTTCCCTTTTCTGTTTACATTCTATTTCCCCATATAACTTTATCTTAACACATTTTTTGTGCTTGAAATCTTTTATTACCCTATCGTACTTCTCTGCCATAAACACACACACACACATACTAAATTTGTTTTCACTATGGCCTAAATCTCTAAGTGTTAAAATGGTAACTTCTGGATTCAGTTATCAGTAAAATTATTAGTATAAAGTTGATCAAAATATTTACCATAGATTTCATAATTATTAAACATAAAAAGGAAAAGTGTCAGGAAATGGATCTCAATGAAATGAGCTTCCCCCTGACCCTGGTCCCCATATATCCAGAGATGAATATTACCTAGGGCTGTACCGAGTCAGGGTCCAAATCAACTACATTCCTGTTTTGTATTCTTACAAGGGCTGAGAAAAACCTTCACTTAAATAAGTGGGTAAGAATTAAATATATTTTGTTACGGCAATGTCTCTCTTTTTGACTTCTATTTCTTTCTGAGTTATATTCCCAAATCACTTAATGATCTATCTTCAAAAATATTTTAAATGACCTGTTAGTTGACAACTCAACTGGAGCTCCTTTACTTTTTGTTAAAAGCAAAACTTGGAAACCACCTGAACTGTCAAAGAATTTGTTAGTCATTAGTCATTTACTTTCTCAACCCTTAAAATGACATTCCAATAGTCTCTGACAGGTAGAGGTGTCGTCACCCTGGAGAAATGCAATGTGGAAGAGTCAGGATGGTGAAAGTGTGTCCTTTTTTTGGAAAGTGGGAGAAAGACAACAGAAAAGCAGGTTGGGAAAGGAGAATAAGTACTCCCTTAGGCACATAAGGATCAGAGTAGTTTTGTGAAAGAGAAGACATGAAAACTGAAAATCTGAAAATCTGGAAGTTGATTGCTGTAACTTGCCTGTGCACACATATCCCTTGAAAAAATTGTATTAATGTATTATTTGGACAATGTTATTTGACATTATTTTCATTCAGTCACAGGCCTGGATTGGCCATTAAAATTGGTACTTTTTAACTTCTGACTTTTAAGGGGGCTAAAAGTTACTAATTCACAGGGATTTGCACAAATTAAGGTTGAATATTTGTGTAAAGCTAACATAAGGGACAAAATTGAAATAGAGATACTAGTTCATTTCTGCTTTCTCCAACCACCCCACTCCATCCCATTCACAGATTCTGCTAATGCAATCTGCTATATTTTTTCCCCTCATAGTCAACTATGTGAACTCTGGAGAAGAGTGTCTAAATAAAAAAATATTCACAGACAGGCCAGACTTAACTGAGGCTCTTTTGTTTGCTTTGCTTTCTACAAAGTGCACACAAAATTTCCAAAGTTCATATAAAGATTTCCAATTAATCCTCCCCTCATATATATTTGAGGGCAGAATATATATAATCCATCTTTGTATCCCCAGTGGTTAGAACAGTGCCTGGTTTATAAACACTAACTTGTGAATAAGTAGATGACTTGCTCAAGTCTTAAGGTATTGGTTCTTCAAGACCCTCCCTTGTCAGAAAAAATAACAATAAATTATGACAACACAATCGTGAAAGAATTACAATAGCTGTTATCAACAAAATGCAATGGAAACACAAAGGCAGAACTAATTTTGTCAAGGGTATATGGGAGAATTGGTTAAAAACAGTAATAGTAGGGAAAAATGAAGGGGGGGAATCGGAGGGGGAGACGAACCATGAGAGACTATGGACTCCGAGAAACACTAATAAAGGGGATACAAATGAAATCCAAATTAAGAAATTTCTCAGGAAGAAGGAAAAGCATTTGGTGGGCATTTAGATTTTGATGGAGACAGAGTAGTGGTGTACGGCAGTCCACAGTTTTGGAGCCCCCAAACTGTCAAGGTCACTCAAGGTAAGAGGTACATGGTGCAGAGCACAGGAAAATTCAAAGCATGAAGCTTCCAGGTGTCCTCTCCAGTGGAATCATGAGCAAGGACAACTTTTCCCTGCAACAATGTGTGACCATATGCATAGGAATACTGACGAGTAGGAAGGCTCAACAAAAGCTTGGCATCTAGATTTTATTGGGGCCCAGTCACACAAACATGATCAACTGGCTAATCTTTATTCTCCAGCTCCTTTAGAGGTCAGAGGTGGGAAGCCAAGCTGATACCATGACCCACAGCCCCGACCACAAATCACACTGTTAAGACTTTCCAGTGTGGCCTAATGCCCCAGGTAAACAAAGTCACTCTTGGGCAGGACATTCCAAGGGCTTAGAGGTAACCTCCCAGGAGCTGAGGGTAAATGTCAGACTTATTTTTGATTAAGTTTCATTCTTTACCTTGAAGGTGTGGAGGAGAAAAGAGGAAACATACTGATGGTGATACCTTCAACAAGTGAGAAAAAACATGCAAGTGGCAAATGATAACATAGGTTTAGAAGGGAAAAATAGCATGCTTCTGAGACTGCCTAGTACCAAACTAAGTGAAGTTACCAGAAAATACTGAGAAGAATGTAACAAATGTAACAAACAGTCCTTAGAGGGGACTGCACAGCTTGAGATGGCAGCATAGTGAGGGAAGTTCAAAGTCATGCCATGAATGGGCTTACCTGAAAGATAATGTAGGTAATGAGCAGTGCAAAACTTGAACCCACTGTAAACAACTTTAAAGGCCTGCTCAGAGGGTAACTTTTAAAAAAGGTTATTACAAAACAATAAAATTTAAATAAATACTAAATCTTCCCCACTATCTAAATCTCTTAGATAAGACAGGAAACTAAAAATAAGTAAATCCCTTTCTAGGTAGAAGACAACAATGCACTCACCTTTCCCTGGAAGTAAACAGACTCCGCAAGCATGACATTATGTCTTCCAAATAAAAGTTAAATATATATATATATATATATATATGTTCTTACTTCCCCATGCCATCTTCCATGCTCAGACTACTTTCTAATCTCAGCCTTTATTTTGCCCATGGCAAATTTAGCACATTTATGCAAAATTTAAATTACCATGAAAACCCAACAAAAAGGTAGATGAAGCAGAAGGCACACCTAATTAAATGGATTTGAGGTTCACTGCTCATTTTGTTTAGGGTCAAACAATACTTTACAAATCTGTCTGAGCACATTAAATAGAAAAATAACTCATTACAGGGTATGGGTAGCCAGACTACTATAAAATCTGAAGACAATATACCTTTTAAAACCTCTTTTTTTTTTTTTTAAAGTTATCCATGAATGCCTAATTACACCGCAGGTGTGAGATTAGGGGTTAGCAGTGGAAATTCTTGAACCAGAAAGCCTAGACACAAATCCCTGCTCTGGCACTTACTAGCTAAGTAAACTTGGGAAATTACTTAAACTCTATAGTTTCATCATGTGAAAAATGGGAAACAGACCTCAGAGCTTTGTTCTGAGGATCACATAAGGCCAATACGATCTGGCACATAATAAGCATGCAGTAGGTGTGTGGTTGTTTGGCTATTCTACGTGAGTAACTTTACATACAAAAACATATTGAATTTATTATACTTCACTATCATCCTTCTTTCTTCTCTGTGACAGAAGACATCCATTTTAAAATCCAGTTTTGAAATAGAAACCACAACCATAAACTACTTTTTCATATTACAGTATTTACAAGTTTCTAAGACAGTGTTATTTGTCCTAAAATTATCTCAGAACCACCTCAGACTTTATTATCAGCCAATACTTAATCTGTTTTAAAAAAAATGCTTAAAGCTGTCCTTTGTAAATGAGAACGTGTTACTGAGTTGGTCTAAGAAGAGATTTAATAAGACAACAATGTGACTAAATTCCATTGTCTACAGCTACATAACCTTTTTTTACTGAGCAAACTGTATTGGGCTTTTGCACCCTAGCTTCAGAAGCACCCTCTTCTTTCAGCCTCAGTTACCTGGTTCTTTTTGCTAAGGTAACTCCTGTTAAGTCACCAAGGCCTGGCTTCTCCTCAGGTCTTTGCTGGCACCCTCAGGCTTTGTTAAATAAGACAAGGTTCTCCTGCCTATTTCTATCAGGATATTTATGGAATTAATAGTTTATATAGTTTTAACCAGCTGCCTATCCCCCAGGAACACCAGACTGCAGGCAAACTGGATATGGGGACTGTCTTGCTCTCTGTATTCTACGGGGAATGGAATGTACTATGTAAGAACTCAATGTAGGCAAGAGAGACAAAAGAAAAAATGAACTATGAGGACTTCATCAAGACAAAAAACTTCTGCACAGCCAAGGAAACAATCAATGAAACTAAAAGGCAGCCTACAGAATAGGAGAAGATATTTGCAAATGATGTATCTGATAAAGGGTTAGTATCCAAAATATATAAAGAACTTATAAAACTCCACACCCAAAAAAAACAATTAATTCGGTTAAGAAACGGGCAGAAGACATGAATAGTCATTTTTCCAAAGAAGACATACAGATGGCCAACAGGCACATGAAAAGATGCTGAACATCACTCATCATCAGGGAAATATAAATCAAAACCACAATGAGATACCATCTTACACCAGTTAGAATGGCTAAAATTAACAAGTCAGGAAACAACAGTTGTTGGTGAGGATGCAGAGAAAGGGGAACCCTTTTGCACTGTTGGTGGGAATGCAAACTGGTGCGGCCATACTCTGGAAACCAGTGTGGAGGTTCCTCAAAAAGTTAAAAATAGAACTACCCTATGATCCAGCAATTGCACTATTAGGAATTTACCCAAAGGATACAAACATACTGATTTGAAGGGACACATACACCCCATGTTTATAGCAGCAGTATCAACAACAGCCAAATAATGGAAAGAGGCCAAATGTCCATCGACTGATGAATGGATAAAGATGTGTACACACACACACACACACACACACACACACACACAGGAATATTACTCAGCCATCAAAAAGAATGAAATCTTGCCATTTGCAATGACGTGGACATAGCCAGAATGTATTATGCTAAGCAAAATAGTTCAGCCAGAGAAAGACAAATACCGTATGATTTCACTCATACGTGGAATTTAGGAAACAAAACAGATGAACACAGGGGAAGGGAAAAAAAAAAAAAAAAGAGAGAGAGGGAAGCAAACCATAAGAGACTCTTAACTATAGAGAACAAACTGAGGGTTGCTAGAGGGGAGGTTGGTGGGAGATGGGCTAGATGGTGATGGGCATCTGTGCTGAGCACGGGGTGTTATATGTAGGTGATGAATCACTAAATTATACTCCTGAAACCAATATTACACTATATATTAACTAACTAGAATTTAAACAAAAATTGAAAAAAAGAACTCAATGTAAAGAACCCATGAAATAACATTCTGACCAAAGGCAAAAATCACTAAACATACAAATCAAACTTATCTCACTTACTTCTATGCATGAAACATTTATTTTCAATAATACATTCAAAGAATTTGTGTGTGTGTACACGTGTTCAAAACACAGCCTGCCAAAAACACAGGGAAGAAATATGATAACCAAATAAAGTGACTCTAGCTAAGACAGAGCTGTGCCAGCTTTAAAGATTTATTATTTTCTGAATTTCAGAAACTAGTTAAATACCCTCAAAAATTTAAGATTTTTCTGTTACAGTATAATTAATTTTGTCAAACTGGTGGGATTTCCTGTTTCAAAGATCAAAACAATTGCTCAAGGCAAGGCCATAACAATTTTTTCCTTACTATTACTACAAAGATTTCTTTCTCCCCTTTTCATTTTCCTATGATTTTCCATCTATTTCTTCACAGTTCTTCTCTTCTGTAGCCTCTGTAGGAAAAGGGCAGCCAGATTTAGATTCCTTTATCTTTTATACTCACAGCACCCCTCCCCCAAAAAGGGTTTATTTCGTGTTCTATGATAAAGCATCAAGAGATGAATTATACCAACCTTACTGTATTCCAGGCATCTCCAAGTTCTTTGGAATACTGTTTTTCAAAATGATCCAATACAACTTTGCAAATCTGTTTTGCAAGCTTCCTCTCTGATTTTGCTTTCAGCTATGACAAGAAAACGCTGTTGACACAATCTGACACTACAAATGTATTAAACTTCAAATAAGCAGGTTTTTTTCTTAACATGTTTTACGATTATTACTAGTTCTTGCAAGGGAGCATTACCTCAAATGTAACAAAACTGTATTTATGATAAAAGAGGGTTTCTTCAAATAATTATTGCTCAAATGTAAAGCAAAGGTTAAAGGATTTGTGGCGTTAAAAAAAAAAGTGGACTTAACAGAAGCTGCGTCAAAGGAACAAAATTAAATAAGCCACTCTAGGTGTTAACATTTGGGGAAACTGAGTGAAAAGCCTATGGAAGTTAGTATTATCTTTGCAACTTTTTTTGTAAATGTAAAATTATTCTAAAAAGGTTATTTCAAAAAAAAAATCACTCGTTTCCTGTGGAAACTTCCTTGCAATTCTATTTCATTTACTCACCCAAAGTTTAGCGAGGTATTACTATGTAACATTGTTCTAAGCTCCCACAACGGAGCAGCTGACAGTCTCAGGCCCTGTGGAGCTTGTATTCGGCTCAAAGCTTAAGGGAATAGGTATTCAAGTCTGCAGTTTGGATTACAGACAAGTTACGGGGGGCACAGGTGAGTCTTGGGAGAAACCGACAGAGAACGCTCACGAGAAGGCGTTCGAGCATTCAGCATTTCTCTAGGACTTTGGACTGTGAAGCCACAGAAACCAACAGCTCGCGAAGTTCCCCCATCCCGACCCCCTCCCTCGCCACCTCGGCCCGTTAAAGTGTCTGATTCAGTCAGAGGCTCCCAGTCGAGTGCCAGCCCTCACCCGGGTCAACATGATCCCTCCGCGAGATACCAAACAAAAGGTCTACACCACTGAGCATCTAAAACCTCCAGCAAATCAAAAGCACAGCTTCACATCCGAGGTTTACCCGCATTCACTTCTACCCCTCGCTTTTCCGGTTCAACTTCCCGCGAGATACTGCTTTGCCCGTGTCGTCGAAATCTCGCCAAAAAGAGGTGTAGGTCCCGCGAGAGGCACGCGCGCGCAAAGTTACTTCCGCCGGCCCCTGGTGGAGGCGGTGCTTACTCCTGAGGGCGTAGCTAGACCCTTGGGCGGAGCTTGAGTGGCTGGAGCTTCAAGTGAAGCCTTGCGTTGAACAGTGGTTGCTGCGTGCTGGTGGTTCAGTAAAAAGAATTGTAACTTTGCCACTATTAGATTTTGTATAATGATCATTGTAAAATGTTCTCAGAGGCTAAGCTAGTTACTGAATCTACCAAATTTGATAAGTTCCCTTTAGCTCAGATATTTAGAACGAAGGGTAAAAGGGATGGATATGATGAAGAAATTAGGCATGTTATTTCCTAGAGATGAACAATGGGGATAATCTCTCTCTTTTAACTGAGAGAGTTAAATGATTAATTGAAATACACAGTATAGCACTTAGCACCAAAGGTAGGAAACAGTAAACGCCCAAATGTTAGCTGCTGCTGTGTCTTATTTTCACTATCATGATCTTCAAAATTATCATCACGTTCTGATACCAAATACCTGAAGACCAGAATGACCCTAAGCACTAGCCTCCCACCCTTTACTAGGGGCAGTGTTACATGTTCTGAGGAAAGTACTACACCCATTCTGATACGAACGGCAGTTTATTTGCTCTTTTAGTGTTACTTTTTAGTTGCTCCCTTGTAACAGCAATCAGCAATTCATCAGGAAATCAGTGCTTCATATGGTCCCCGATATTTAATGAGCATCATTTTGAGACCTTTGATGTTCAAAATATCAATATAGGCATATACCATAGGTACAAATCTTAGAACCATGTAAAAAGAAAAATATCGCCACTAATGTGATTTGAAGCTTAATATATTTACTTAAACAAGTTCCCCAGTAATCTAAAAATGAATTTAGCTTTGGTGGAAAATAAAGTATTAAGGAGTGAAGTGATTAAATGCATGCAGTTCGTTAGTTGCTTAGAGAAAAGTCATTAGTCTTTCAGCCTCTGTACATAAGAGATTTTATAAATTTTTTTCTGTGCTCATTATGTTGTATTTATTTAATTAATAGGGTAGTATAATTGCAAAATAGACATTTAAAAGGCTTTTAAGGAGATAGTAGAAATCATATACACTATATTTCTATTAGGGAAAGGGGATGTGTAATGCTTGGAAAGAGGTCATGTCATATTGGTTCTATTATATTATTTTTGCCTTTTTTTAGCATGTTTCTACTTTATGATTTTAAATAAGCTAATGCTTACTGAAGAAAGCGTAAAAACAAAAGCCTATGAGAATGAAAATTGAACATAATGCCACTAGAAATCATCAATATTGACATTTTGATGTATTCCTCTAGTTTTAAGCATTTTCAAGTTTGATCAAATAGTACATATAATGTATCCTATTATTATAAGCATTTTCTTATATTAAAAATTCTTCATATACATCATTTCTAAAATTTGCATAGTATTCCAAGGTATGGAGGTCACTATACTAACTTACCTTCTTACTGTTGATAAACATGCTTGTTCATCGTTCTTTGCATGTCTGATAACCTTATAATTTTTTTATGTTCTTAGTTTGAATAGGTTTCAAATCGTACTAATTATGTTCTTTTGTAAATTACCACCTCATGTCCACTTATCTATGTCTTAGTGCTATTTTTACTTACATTTATTTTAGAGATGTTAACCATATCACATTTTCAAGTACTTTCCCATTTTTTCTTATAACCCTTTAAATGTAAAAATATTTAAAAATTTTATGCAATCAGTTCTTTGATTTTGTAATTGATTCCATTGCTTTCGGCTTGGAAATTTCTTCCCACAGATGCAAGCAATTATTTCTGTTTCTTTCTCCCTTTTTTTCCTTACAGTTTGATCATTAATATTTAACCCATTAACCTATCTAGAATCAATATTAATGTATCATGAGAATGTTAGTGGATTTCCCCTACCTTATACCAAATACCTACTGAAGAATAAACAAAGTTCCACGCTTTATTTTAAAAATAGAAACTGTTACCAGACTTGTTTTAAACCACTGCAGATATAAGAAATTGAGCTGACACAAATACCAGAAATTATATTTTATTATTACTATTTTAAAGAATAAAGCAGCTTAATATGTACAAAGGAAAATAATTTTTACATACCTAAGCAATTTTATTCTGAAGCCATTAGATATAAGAAGTGTTTCAGGATGAGTATACTTTATAGACTTCTGTGCATTTTATGAATTTTCATATTTACATAAAACATTTCTCAAAACCCTTCACATTCATGTGGAGGTTTATGTGTCAAAAAGATAAAGACGGACTTTGTAGTAAAACAATCCAACGTCAAGAGACTATTAGCTCCTTAAAATGAATGGCAGAAAAACACAACAGAGAAATCCACCATCAAAGCAAGGGAACAAAGCTTAGTTACAGGCAAACTTGAACTATCATTTCAGAATAGCTAATTAGCTGAGGTTCTCATTTTATTATTTTAGGCCTCCAAAGTGGTGTGTACAAACTCTATCAGACAATCCACTGGGACTGGGAAGTAAATATAACTTGTATTTTTATTTAATTTTATCAAATCTTTTAAAAAAATTTGGGGGGAGTATATGTACAAAGTGCAATAGAAAATGTATGTAACTTATGGGCTGAAACTTATCCCCTCAAACTTCACATGCTGAAGCCCTAATACCTGAGAATGTGGCTGTATTTAGAAAGTCTTTCCAGAGGTGATTAAATTAAAAAGAGGCCTTTAGGGTGGGCCCTAATCTAATCTGACTAGTATCCTTATAAAAAGAAGAAATTTAAACCCTGAGACACTAGGGATAAACACACACAGTGGAAAGACCATGTGAGGAAACAGGGAGAAGCAGGCCATTTATAAGGCAAGGAGAGGGGTGTCAGAAGAAACCAATCCTGCCAACAAGGTTCCAGATTGATCTTGGACTTACAGACTTCAGAACTGTGAGAAAATTAATTTCTGTTGTTTGATCCACCCAGTCTTTGGTAGTATGTTATGGCAGATCTACCAAACTAATACAATAACTTAAACATTTACTGGAAAAGATGTATTATAAAAATCTGGAGGGGCGCCTGGGTGGCTCAGTTGGTTAAGCGACTGCCTTTGGCTCAGGTCATGATCCTTGGAGTCCCTGGATCGAGTCCCGCATCGGGCTCCCTGCTCGGCAGGGAGCCTGCTTCTCCCTCTGACCCTCCCCCTTCTCATGTGCTCTCTCTCTCATTCTCTCTGTCTCAAATAAATAAATAAAATCTTAAAAAAAAAAAAAAAAAAATCTGGAGACCACTGACTCATTTACCTAGGTCATAAATTCTGTTTACTCATTAGCACACAGAAAGAATTTACAGCTCAGGCTCTAAACAAGCAAATAATTTTCTTCCTATTTTTCCTTCAATAATAAGCTGATCCCCTTCATTAAAGGTAATGCATTTCTGATTTCTTTCCCCCAAAAAACAGGTTTCCATTATTGTTTCCACAAAGCTAATGGATTACTGTTATTTTGATAATTTATAATCATACTTTTTTTAAGAATTTATTTATTTATTTGAGAGAGAGAAAGCAAGAGAGATCACAGAGGGAGAAGCAGACTCACCACTGACTGAGCAGAGTCCCGATGCAGGGCTCGGTCCCAGGACCCTGAGATCATGACCTGAGCCGAAGGCAGATGCTTAACTGACTGAGCCACCCAGGTGGCCCTATAATCATACTTTAATGTAAATCTTCAAATATATGAATTTGTTCTTTGGATCAGCTGGAATATATTTCTTGATAAATTAAATAGTATTAGCAGAATCTCAGTTGCAAAGTCTACTCCACTTAAGAGAAAAACTTAAGTATTAAACAAAGGGTAATAAAGTTTATAAGCTACAGCTTTATTTGTATAAGCAGTTTCACTTTTGATAAGCTTTTGACACCAAAAAGTATTATATTTCTTCAGTGCAGAATGGGAGAAACTGCATAACATGAATAGCATACCATATAGAACCGAGTATCAAATAAAATAAAATATTATCACAGTAAAAGAATACTTAGGGATCAGCTGCAAATAAAATGGCATCTTCTACAGATAAATGTTTCTGGACTATTCAAAATACATTTTACAGGGGCGCCCAGGTGGCTCAGTCGGTTGAGTGTCTATTGGCTTTGGCTCAGGTCATGATCTCATGACTCCTGGGATCCAGACCAGTGAAGGGTTCCGCACTCAGCAGGAGTCTATTTACTCCTTCTCACCCTTCCTCTGCCCCCCAACCCTGCTCATGTGCACGCTCTTTCTCTTTCAAATAAATAAAATATTTAAAAAAAAATAAGTTTTACATGTTAAGTCCTTCATTGGACACTTAAAAGACCATTTAATTTTAAGCTTGCAGAAAGCATGGCACTTAATTTTTACCAAATTATATGTTTGACTCTCCCATTATAAAATAAGCAAAATTTGGGGGCACCTGGGTAGCTCAGTTGGTTAAGCCTCTGCCTTTGGCTCAGGTCATGATCCGAGGGTCCTGGGATCAAGCCCCGCATCCGGCTCCCTGCTTAGCGGGGAGCCTGTTTCTCCCTTTGCCTGCTGTTCCCTTTGCTTGTGCTCTGTCTCTCTCTCTCTGTGTCAAATAAATAAAATCTTTAAAAAGTAAATAAATAAAATTTTAAAAACTAGTTTGAAAAATTGAGGAAAACACACAACCAGTAACTCTAAAAAATTCATTATTAACATTTTATAACATTTCTAGTGTTGCAAGGAATATTTTATGTATGTCATATATGCCTTTTGTGTTAGAGGCATATAGAATTATCTTTTAAATAAGTAAAAATATATCTTTGGGTCAGTAATTTTAATGTAACAAAAGACAGACATTGGATCATCTAGGATCATAAGGTGATATGATATTTTTAGCTGCCTTTAAAATGACAATATTCTTTTCCACATATATGAAAACTTGTGCAGAGAAAAAAGGTTTCATGTAAAATAAAAAGTCATTATTTTTATCTATCAACTTAAGATTTCTTCCAACAGTCATATTTGAAAATTCCTTTTCTATTTTCTTACCAAAAAGAAATCATTTAAATTTATCAAATGAAAAGCAAAACCACATACTGATATAAATTATTTTTATTGTGTGAAAATGTCATAATTCGTGAAAATTAAGAATAAAAATGCAGCATATAACAAAATAGGCATTTACTTGTTAAAAGCAACCTGGATTTACAAAACTTCTTTTAAAATATCTTTAGGATACTTTAAGAATACAAATCAATTTTTTGAGAGATATATAAAACATTTATTTCACTTTATCATATATTTAATTTCAGAATTTTTATTCATTTTTAATAAATGAACTCAGTATTATTGTACACTACAGTAATCACTTACAGGAAACAAAATTTTTAAACTTTTATTTATTCTCAAACTAGATGAAAATTAAAAGGATGACAAAAGTATAAGTTTAGTGTATAAAAAAATGAATAAATGTAAATGTTACAAACAGGAACCAAAAAGATGTACAAATAAGTTTTTCTCTACAATCCAGTTCAAAATTTACATTCTGTCTCCTTGTGTTGCTTTTCCTTATATTTCAGCCACCTATCAAATTTAGGCTGTTATGAATTTTATATCTGAAGTAGAATGCTTTTTACTCAGTGTGCCTGGTGTCCTATGCACGAAACTTCAAAAGACTGCATTATGATACTGACTACAGTAATAAGTGACCCAATTAATGAAAGTTCAGGGACTTAAAAAATGTGACTAAATGTGATGCTCCAAAGTAAAAAAATCATATTAAACTGCCTTAGACATACTTAATCTTGTTATTGTCAGATACAAGTATATGTTTGTTGTCAGTACAAGTTACCAAACTTACCAATTTTATCAAGGTAATAAGGATTCATGTTGTTTATAGCATTTCACCTTGCTATAAATATATATACTTTCAATTAAATGCAACATTATGAATCTAATACTCAAAATATATATCTAAGAGTTTGCCTAAAAAGAGAATCCATATGGATGCCATTCTTCAGTGCAAGGGAAGTGCTATTATTTTAAATTGAGAAAGGAAGTCTTTCTGTATAAAAGTAATTTTAAACCAACATTTTTATTCTTATTGATTTACTACCCAAGCATTTCCTGGTTATAAAACCAAGTCTCTGTACCCACTGTGGCTTTTTCAGTCTTTTTGCCTTTATTTTCAAGACACAAAAGAATTAGAATAACCCAAAAGAGTCACTTCAGCTTCTGAGAGAACGAGGGAGTGACAACAAGCACCTTGATCTGAAAAGGTCTATCCCATAAAAGAGGTGTTCATTGAAAATTTTAATATCTCACATAGCATTTTTATTAATATAAAAAGCATTTAGATCAAGAAAGTATTTCAAGCCTCTTTCATTTATTGTGATCATCACCAAAAGAAAGCAAACAACAACAAAATGAACCCTCCTTGGGTAGTGTTTTCAGATAACATAATTTGGAAGAATAAAGATCTAAGAATCTATTTTAAAAAGGTATTATTTTAAAATTAGGTACAATTAGGATGTACACTTCAAGAACAATACTATCATAAAACATACCTGAAACCATATAAATTTGTCCTGTTTGTATAGTTCATGTTTGTCAACTCCATTTCCAGACACAATTTAAACAAAGCATCTATAGAAAAGTGCAGTCAATATCATAGTAATTAAAATTCTTTTAAGTTTTAGAAAAATATAAAAAGTTAAAAACTTAGGTTATAAATTTCCAAGAGTTCCCCTTCCATGCACGTGTATCTTACAAAAAATGTGTAAGATACAGTAACAAAGACTATTAAACAAATAGTAAAGAAAGTGTGCAGAGTCCATTGGCTCTTTTTCTGAAGAGGTTTTCCTTCAGGAATATGCCCATGAGTGGAACTGTAAAATCCAGAGTCAACAGTAACTCCTGCTAACTTGATTCAAATGCTCATCCCATCTACTGGTCATTTTGCTTCCTTTTTTTTTTTTTTTTTTTTTTTTAACAGTTAATAACATGGATAATTGTCAGATCAGTCAGGTCTTTGGCTATTCATCTCCTTACTGAAATTGCTATGGTTATCTTGCCCCAGTCATCAATGTTTAGGGTTTTTCCTCTCTGAGAAAGAAGGTCCTCTAGTTGATCTTGCCTGCATTAAAAGAGTGCACGCACGTGACTCGGTTACGAAACCGCATCGTGAGAGTCATTGTTAGGTCTCTGTCGCACAGCCAGGGGAGGCAGTGGCTTTCCGTAGAAATCTACATAAAGAAGGAACACCAAAAAAAAGTCATGGTAAATCAGAATTTTTGATACAATTCATTATTTTCCAAGCAACATGTTTAAAAAAGAAAGGTGCTCCCACTTGATGGGTAAAATAATGGATGAAGAAAATAGACAAAAAAAATCAAAATCCAAGAAAACTTGAATAAATTCAAAACATAACCACTAGGATAAATTCCTAACTCTAGATTATAAATTAATTTCTACTTGATTTAATAAAAAGCTGTATCTAATATATATATTATTTTTATTTTCAATTACATGTTCACATTAGAATAAAACAAATAACAAATATTCAAAAATCTATGGATCCTGTTGCCAAGGCCCTGATAAGTCAGTATTTGTACCATCCGTGTTCTCATCCAATGGTTATTACTTGTAGGTATTTTGAGAAAAGAATTAATTAATTATCTTAGTTTTCTGGTAAGTAGTAATCATTTACAATGATGCTTCACTATAATTCAGTGATTTAAGGCATATATGAAACAAAGAAAGTCTTATTTTACATTTCATAATAAGTTCCTGTCCCTTAATTATTATAAATTGGCTTAAATTTAATAACATATGTAAACCTTCAGTAAGTAATTATTTTCTAGCCTATTACCTTAAAATTATTCTAGAAGCATAGATTTTTAGGATCACTTGAAATAAATATGTTGAAAATGTATTAGAGGCCTGTTCCAGTTTCACATATCTTGAGAGTTTAGCTAACTAGCCCTTCATGCAAATAAGCACATGCCCTAGAAAACAGGCTGCAAAGTCACAAGTAAATGTAAGTTCCTGATATAACTTACCCAATGCCCTTTGTGATCAACAGTCTCCCTCACCTGCCACGGTCTTCTGTTAGATAAGACCCTGGTGGAGCTTACAAAACTACATTCTTTTTGTTTTGAATTCACCAGTCTGGCCTTAGCATATGGCCCAGATTCTACAGCTCTCTGCCTGCACCCTGCCTTGATCTCCCCCTGTGGAACCCTCAAGGTATGGCATATACTTCCTCCAGGACCTGTGAGTAATAAACTTTTCCTATTTCAATTTCTACTGTGGTTTTTTTTGAACCACGACTTACCATCTAGCATCCAGGGGTCCTACTTAACAAATATTAATTTAACAAAGTCATAACACATTTAAGAGATTGGAGGTCACCACTCCACCCCAACAAGAAGTAAAAAGCTGAACAGACTACAAAATCAACAACTCATCTCATTTCCATAAGAGGGGAGGTCACAAGACACACCACTGCCCCAATACTGGACACAGGCAAATATAGGGAGTTTCAGTTTACCAGAGCATATATTCATAAATGGAAACTGCCAAAGGAAGGAAAACTGCCTGGTAGGAAAACCTGAACTTTCATGAACTGCTGGAGGCTTAGTAGGAACAAATCGGAGAGTTAAAAATTCCAAGGAGACTAAGTCATAAGAGAATCCCTGCGATATTGTGAAATTTATCTCCAGGAATGTGAACAAATTCCCACAATAAATACTGAAGAAAAATCCCCCTCCCACTTCTGGCAGGGGAGGAAAAAAAGAAACCATTTTGAAATACCCCAGAGCACTCTGTTCTGGGGAACAAGGCCTGCCCTCAGGGGAAACTAATTAACTAGAGCCTAACCTACCATGGTATCATCAAACCCTAACTGACCTGGGGAAGGAAATCACCAATTCCAGCTGGCACTATCCATTTTGTCCACTTAATGGGGACGAAATAAAACTAAGAAACCCTTGTGAAGTTCAGAGTCCAGAGGCAGAGACTCAGTAAAAGACTGAGATCTAATCAGAGAAATATGGAACACTTCTCCTTCCATCACCCATCACCACCATATTACTAATGGCCAATTTACAGCAGTTCCTTTCACCTGGTACACCATGTCAGACTATAAAACAAAACAAAACAAAAACAAGGCATTCCAAAAAGGGCAAAAAACCCAAGATCCAAAGAGACAGATCAAGCATCAGAAGATATGGCAGGAATGTCGGAATTATCAGGCCAGGAATTTAAAACAACTATGATTAATAAGCTAAGAGCTTTAGTGGATAAAGTAGACAGCATGTAAGAACAGATGGCAATGTAAGCAGAGAGATGGAAATCCTAAGAAAGAACCAAAAAAAAAAAAAAAAATAGCTGCTAGAGATAAAAAAAAAACCACTGCTACAGAAATGAAGAATGTCTTTGATGGGCTTATTAGTAGACTGGACACGACTGAGGAAAGAACCTCTGAGCTTGAGAATGGATCAATAAAATCCTCAGGAACTGAAAAGCAAAGAGAACAAAGACTGGGGGGGAAAAAAACAGAAAAGAATATCCAAGGGCTTGGGACAAGTACAAAAGGCATACCTTATTTGTAATGTGAATACCAGAAGAAGAGAGAGAAAAAAGAACAGAAACAATATTTGAAGCAATAATGACTAAGAATTTCCCCCAAATTAATGTCAAACATCAAAGCACAGATCAAGGAATCCAGAGAACACTGAGCAGGATAAATGCCAAATTCTATCTAGGCACATCATTTTCAAACTACAGAAAATCAAAGAAAAGGAAAAATCCTGAAAGAAACCAGAGGGGAAAAAAACACCTTTCCAACAGAGGCTCAAAGATAAGAATTACGTCCAACTTTTCCTCAGACACCATGCAAACAAGGAGAAAGTAAAGTGAAATATTTAAAGTGCTCAGAGAAGAAAAAACAAACAAACAAACAAAAACACCAACCTAGAATTCTGTACCCTGCAAAATTGTCCTTCAAAAGTAAAGGAAAAATAAAGACTTTTTTCAAACAAACAAAAATTGAGGGAATTTATTGCGAGCAGATTTGCCTTGCAAGGAATGTTAAAAGTTCTTTAGAGAGAAGGAAAATAATATAGGTCAGAAACTCAGATCTACATAAAGAAAGAAAAAGTATCAAAGAAGAAATAAGTCAAATGAAAACGTATTTTTCTTCTTAATTGATCAAAAAGATAAGTTTGTTCAAAAATACTAATAGCAACAATGTGTTTGATTACATATATGAAGGTATATATCTTATGAATATGTATATATACATATATACACTTATACATGCTTATATATGAGTCAAATGAATGACAGCAATGACCAAAGAACACAGAGAAAGGAATTAGGATTATTTCATTATTTTAGGTACTTGCACTACCCATTAAATTTATAGTGTTGTTTGAAAGTGGACTTGGATTAATGAAAATGTATACTGCAAACTCTAGAGCAGCCACTAAAAAAAGTAAAAAAAAATTAGGATAACTGATATGCTAAGAAAGGAGAGAAAATGGAATCATATAAAATTCTCAATTAAACCCACAAAAGGCAGGGGCACCCGGGTGGCACAGTCAGTTAAGTGTCCCCGACTCTTGGTTTCGGCTCAGGTCATGATCTCAGGGTTGTGGGATGGAGCCCTGGAACAGGCTCTGCCATCAGCAGGGGGTCTGCTTGAGATTTTCTCTCTCCCTCTGCCCCTCTCCCCACCCCGTTCCCTTTCTTTTTTTCTCCCTCTCTAAAATAAACAAATCTTAAAAAACACACACACACACACACACACACACACACACACAAAAGGCAGAAAAAGAGTGGAAGACAAAAATAGGAACACAGAATGAGGGCAACAAGGGCACCTGGGTGGCTCAGTCCCTTAAGCATCTGCCTTTTGCTCAGGTCATGATCCGGGGGTCCTGGGATCGAGCCCTACATCGGGCTACCTGCTCTGTGGGGAGCCTGCTTCTCCCTCTCCCCCTGCCCCTCCCCCTGCTTGTGCTCTCTCTCTCTCTCTCTCTCTCTCTCAAATAAATAAAATCTTAAAAAAAAAAAAAAAAGAATGAGGGCAACAAATAGAAAACAGTAATGGATATGGTAGATATTAATTCAACTATACCAAAAATCATTTTGAATGTGAATGGTACAACTGCAACAATTAAAAGATAGAGATTGTCAGAGTGAAGCAAAAAATATGATCCAACTATAGGCTGTCTACAAGAAAACCACTTTAAATATAGAGAGGTATTAGGAGAAAATGGTTTTACAAGCAACTATAAATTCCAAGCAACTAGTAATAGCTGCAATAAATCTTGATGTAACAGTGTAACATAATGAATTAAAAGTATAGATTTCAAAGCTGGACAGACCTAAGTTCAAATCCTGATACTGCTACTTAGTAGCTATGTGACCTTGGAGTATAAGTTCCTCCTGCACAAAATGGGGTATCTCTGCCCATCTTACAAGGTTTTTAGGAGAATTAAAATGACATAAAGTACTTAAAGTGTTTAACAATATGCCAGGAACACAGAATATACAGTTAGTATTATTGCTATATTATTGTTATAATTTAAATTAAAACAATCATTTTTGACAAATTTTAAGTATGACTTCTCTAACTTCTTAAATTCAGAATTAATGAGAATTTTAATACATAACAGAACTCAAAATTAAACCAGAATGAATATACTTCCTAATGTGTTATACTTCTAGAATTTAAAAGTATCTTCCTAAAAAGAGAAATCAGATACACATAGCAAGAATTATCTTTTTCCCTCCCAGGAAATTATTTTATTTTTGCAGTAAAGATTTTGTATTATTTCTTTGCCAGAAAATAAAATCATTCTATACAAAGTAGGTTTCTTATTGTCTTAACTGTGGGGCATATAAGCCGATGTTAGTACCCAACTGATAATCGGGCACTAACTGATAATAAACCAACTTAATTGCTAACAAACATTTTTATAAAGAGTTTCAAACTTTTCAAAAATCAAATTGAAGGGTAGTAAAAACTGCATACAAAATTTTATCTTCATTCACATTTTAAGATTAGAAATATTCTTTAGTGCATTTGGTATTTCTAGCTAACAGAATCCTTGATTTATTTCTCATAATGTATAACACATAACATGTTAATGAAGTATGGGTTGAGAGTGTTTATATAGTAAAGGTATTCTTTTTACATCTCTTTTCTCAATGCATGCCTTACCTCTTAAACTGAGCAAGCATTACAGATAGTATTAGAAAAGTAAAATCAAATTGCTATCAAAGCAAATGTCAATTATCAAAGAACAAGAAAGAATCTGCCTTAAAAATTCCCAGTGTGACTATAAAAAATTGTTTTTCATCCCAGTAAATTTTAAGTGCCAAGCCACTTGCAGTTAACTTTTAATTACTACTCTAGTTCATTATGTATCTGTTGCTTACTTGCCATTCACCAAATGCAAAGAAATATGTACAAAATTAGAGAAAAGAGGAGGATGCAATTATAAAATTGGCAGCTATCAGCATCTCCGATGAAGATCTCATGATAAACTCTAAAAACAAACTTAAGGTTTTTTATTCAAAATTTTAATTATACCTGCTTTCTTCCGCATTAATGAAAACAGAGTTGATTGTACTTTTTTTTTCTTTTTTAACCCAGGTTAGGTATATTTAGACTTAAAATTTATGGGAAGAAAATGATAAAAATATTTTAAAACTTGTGAAGTTATAGTGTTTTCTTCTCTGCTCTGGGAAGCTACATTTATTGATTAATACTGAAAACTGACTAAAATATTGGGATATGGTGGACTTGAACTTAACTAATTTATTACAATTCTTTCTCAGAAGTTCTAATTTAAAAACAAACAGGAAAGTGAGCACAAACAAAACAAAATGACCTTCTCAACCTATTTTCGACCTTTTTCCACCTGTCCTTAACTGCGTTCCCCCTGAATACTACCATTACTTCTTTTCTCCTCGTTTTACAAAATTTCCTTCAGAAACAAGAAACTATCATCCCCTCCTGCATTAATCCAGTAAAATTACAGCACATTTATTATGGGCAAAGAATTCCTATCATGAGATGGCGACTAAAAAAAAAAAAGATCTGCACACCCTCCATTCACTTGAGTCCCTTCTTTTCTCCTGAGCTCTTGAATCTTACTTATATTGGCCAAGAGACATTTCCAAATAGATAAGCCTACAGACACCTCCAAAGCAGGTTTCCTTCCTCAAGTATTTTCAATCTCAGAGATAGCACCAACCTTCCAGCTGCTTGAGTAAATAATCCTCTATTCCTCTTCCCCTTGGCCCATACATTCATTCATCAAATATTACTTTTTATAGTCACTAAGATATTTCCAGCATACATTTTTTACTCTCCATTCCAATTTCCATTCCTCACTTCTCACTGTGACTACTAGAACAGCCTCTTAGATGGGATCCTTACCTCAAGTGTGGCCACCAGCAAGTCTGTACTTTTCACTGTGACAAAAATTATTTTCCTAACCAACACATCTAGTAACATTACTTCCCCGCTCAAAAATGTATAGTGTCTCTTGAAAAATTACAGCAAGTCCAGACATCTTAATGTATATATATGAGGCCCTTCACAATCTGACCCTAAGCCATAATTCCAGTCTCAAAACTCGGTAACTTCAAATGTCCTCCTTCTTACCCACCCTACCTACATGAACCTAAGCCTCAATCACAAGGAACTTTATTTTCCAAATAAGCAACACCCTTTCCCACTCCTCTACCTTTGAATGGTCTGTTTCTTTTGCTTACTGACTTCTCCTTCTTCGAAGACCCAGTTGTAATACCACTTTCACTAACTGTCCATGCAGTTTGTGCACAGTACTCCAATTCCACACCACAGAACTTATTACTGTATATTGTGAATTGTCACATACACTACAGTAAACTCAAGTATTCTCTTTTCTATTAGACCAGGATCTGCAGAAAGGCAGAATTTATGTCTTATTCATCTTGGTATCACCAATGTTTTAGGTGGTGTCAAATATAAAAACTTTGCTTTTTGGATGCCTAAAATTCAGCAAGAGAAAAAATGTCTGTCTTATGAGAAATTAGTATTTTTCTATATATGTGTACATAAATATATACATGCATACACATGTATATTAACTTTGCTAATTTTTTAACAACACAGTAAATATTTAAACTGATAATGTATTCTAACATACACAATTTGAGTATCATTAAACACGAACTAACATATTACAGTCAATAAAAACATCCTGATGTAAAGTCAGTCAACCGGAGATGTTACTTCACTGTAATTCCCATATGTTCTAAGAACAAACTTTTCTCTATTTAGAAATGAAAAAAAATCCTTTAATTTTCACTAATGATTATGAAAGATGTATTTCATTACATTCTTCTGAAAAACAAATGGGTCATTTATATTAATGTACTTTTTGAATAAAAATATTTTATAAAGTTTGACATAATTTCAAGTTACATGATAATGCTTTTGTAAACGTTAAACTTCTGACTTTCTTTCCTGGTGGTAAATGGGTCTCCTTAGGAATCCAAGTTCTAAATTAGGTAAACAGAGCCATCAAAAAGGGAATTGGATATTCTTGATGGAGAACTTCATTGAGCTACAATATACATAATTACCCTTTTGCCTTCTAGAAACATTTTATTGAAAGAGCCTGGGCTGATGGTCTGAAATCAGAACTTCTGCCTTTTCTATCAGGCAGTTCTTTATACGCAACTGTCCTTTCTCTAGTTTTCCAGCTGTGGAGTTCCAATGCCATATATTGGCTGGACTACACCTTATGTTAATTTCATCCAAAGAAAACTGTTTTCTTGAGTCAGTAAGCCTTTAGTAACTTTCTATTTAGCTGAACTTTATTTGGTTTGCTGATTTAGTCTCTGATTTTATAAACTGTGTTGATCTTTACTTGACTTTAATATTCAGCAGCTGGGTCTTATTAGAAACAAAGAACAATTATGTGGCATTTTCACCGAGTATACTGAGCACATATAGGACAATGCTATTTTTAACACTAAGCATAATTGTAATGTCTCATATTTAATTTAAATTGCTTTATACCTGTTCACTCTTCATAACAATTTACGTAAATATATAATGGATAAACATGAACTATGATTATTTTTACATCTGTAGTCCAAGGTAAACAAATTATATGGAGACAAAAGGCACTAAAGAATAAAAAAAATTAAATGAAAAAAGCGAAGTATAATGAAAAAGGATGGTTGTGGATTCGAAAGGCTTCCAAAAATAAAAGTTGGTTGAAGTAATGAGGTAAAGAAAAGTGGATGTAATATGTATATTTGAAAACTGATCCTTTTGCATTACCATTATGACGTGTTTCACCAAGAGGCTCAAGTTTTGGAAGTCTAGTGACTTTGGGGGTTCCCCAGCCAACTAAGGAAAAAGAAAAACATTTTAAAACACTGTTAAACAATGTCTCTTTAGGCCTGTTGAGAGGATCCCTCCCTTGACAAGAATGTATATATTTGATGTCAAGTCATATATGTATATTGAATGACACAGTACTGAATAGCCACAAAGCCATTTGAAATAGTTTTTATTTTAAAATGTAATTATAGGCTGGTAACATCTGCTTTAAGTTTTTACTTATCTTTAGTAAAAAATATAAGCATCTTCATTCACCACCATCAAAAATTAATTACCTTAGGCTACTATTCCAACCCCTAGCAAAGGCTAAAATAAATGTTTACTAATAAATTATATACTAGAAAGGAGTCTTAAAATAATCCTCAAAGGAAAATGTTACCACCTAAAGCCTTCTAACAGGGCTAAAAGGACACTATAAACATATACATTTAGATATTTATTGAGCACCTACAGTATGTGAGGTACTGTGCCTAGTGCTCAGAAATTTCTCACAATTACTGAGCCATTAGCACATCCCAGTGTTTTACATGCAATATTCCTTTTAATCCTCATGACAACTTAGAAGGTCAGTATGTATGTTGGAAATATATTGGAAAAATTCACACATCTTGCTTTCAAATGATAACTTTCAGGATGAAAGATCCAACTTTTTAAAAACTTACATTAGCCATCCATTCATTACATTTAAATTCCTTTTAGCAATCTGGGTACTGATATTTCAAGTAGGACTTGAATCCATTCTAGGAAGTGCTTGGGTAAAGTGTTCTTATTAATTTTACATACTATTTTTTACTTTTAGAAAACATTTTTTTTTTATTAAAAAAAGGAAATACATAATGATAAATTTTGAACAAAGTAGAGAAAACTGCCTTTTTCATAAATTCACAAAATAATAAACATATGGAATAAAATTACAAAATTTCTTTTTCCTTACTGTTTAAAGCAGTATTTCTAAATTCAGTATCAATATCAATTTACTCACCAGGAGGAGGAGGTGGGGGTGGTGTTGGACTCTTAGGAGCAGAGTCATCTGTATTAACAGGTTCTACACGGTGACTCCTTTTTATTCTTAGTTTCTTAGTTTTCTTTTTACTGTTATCTAAAAGAATATAAACATGGAACTATATGCCTCTGGGAAAATGTAAACTTCTATAATAAAAAAGAATGGAACTAGATATTCATATGATCATTACCATAAAACTACATCTTCAACTTTGGAAATGGTTACCAGTAATGAAATGTGAATCTGCCTTTACTAAGAGTAAATTTTTTAAATGATTGCTTATTGAATAAATAATTAATGAATATGATACAAACAGCAAAAAGCCTGTATTTTAAGTTTTATGACAGGTTATTCAGAATACAAAAAAAAGTTCACCTTTCCAAAAGTAACTTATATTTTTTCCGAATGTCATATTAAGTAAATATAATGGCCTAATTGCAGGGATTTTCATGAAACTCAGAATGGCCGAGGGAAAGGGGAGAGATGTTGATTTGTCTCAGTAGAATATATAGAATGGATTCTAGGTATAAACAGTCCAAAAATAATTCTTTGAAATGTGAAAAAAGACCCCAATCAAATCTAAACACATTACCCACTGAAATAACCCCTGGACAATGTATGCCTAATATAAACACATGTAACCAAAATCACATTATTAGAGACTGCAGAATTAATTTGTGTTCTTTCTAAAAAAAAAATAACTACAGATTCTCACTTAAGTACTTATAAACAATTTAAGGACATCTATGTCATTAACATGTAAACTTTAACAATGAAAACCGGTATAGCATAATAGTTAAATAACCAAACACCAAAGTTACTGAAATATTTTAATTGACAATCCCAGCTACTTAATTTACATATATGTAATACATTTTATAAAATGGGAATTATCTGTTATATGAGAAATAGCCAACATCTATGAAATCTGCAAAGCAATGAGAAATATAAACATGTTTAGAAACACATTATCTTTCTAAATAAATTACTTGTGTCATTTGAGACATTTTACTCCAGATAAAAACAAAGACATATTACAATTAAAACCTAAGCTTTACAGCTGAGAGAAAGGAAAGAGAAAGTCCAGAACCATATGGTATTTCAGGATGGGAATAGCTCAGGATCATAAAAGAACACAGGATAACGGGCAGATGATATGAAGGGGGCTCTCAGCCCAGCCACAGATGAGATATATGATCTTAACCAAGTAACTCAATCTCTCCAAGTCCCTGATTTCCTATTCAAAATAATGGGAATAATATACCCTAGGATTGTTATGTTAAATAACATAATCCTGCATTAAATAATATATCTGAAACCATGTTCTATGGTATAAAATGTTAATTATTATTATAGTTATATGATTGACTATCTTAGATCTTTCTACACTATATTTTCAAACAATCTGACAAATCTTTTGCTCTTTAACAAAGAGTATTAATGTTCAAAAGTTCTTTCAATATATTGAGAAGCCACTTTAAATCTATTTTCTGTTTAACTCTGCTAACAGAACTACATGGGTATGAATATGCTGCCCTACCTTCCCAATTTATAACTTTCAAATCTAGTTTTTTTATACAGCAAAACATCCATGTTAGCTAATCTGAACCTCAGGGATTACATTCTTATTTTCATAACCTTCCTGATACTGTACAAAAATTCTCATATATAATGAAACCATACTGCTAACTAGAAGTTACAAGGAAGTAATGATTATTGGGTCATGTGTCAGGCCCTGCACTAGGAACACTGTGGGGTTATTTTTATTGTAAGTAACCTTAAAGCCCTGTGGGAAAAAAAATGATGCTTATCTCCATTTTAGAGATGAGGAAGCTAAGACTGAAAAACAATACAATGTAATGTAATAAATATCTAGATTCTATCCGAGGTTGTCTGATTCTCTGACACCAAAGACATGAACTTCCTGTTAAATCATATAGCCACTTAAGAGAAAGAAAAGCAATTATGAACTGAAGATTTTATATGATATTAAAATAAGAGGAAAATGGCTATTGACTTTAAAAATGTCCAACTGAGCATGTCTGCATTCTGTAGAAATAGCAAGTCAATAAAAGAAATGATGCTGACTGTAGTATTACGAAGTTTAAAACAAAACCCCATAAAAAAGCCTTAAAGGTTAAACTCAGTGTAAGGATTCCTGGGACTATGCTATATTCCAAATTTATGAAATAAAACTGAAAACAGAACTTTCTGCTGAAATTCATTTAAATTACAAAGGACTATATTTTAAGGCATCATGAATAAAAACAAAAGTTAGCATATTCACTAATGAGAAATTCAAAACCATGAGAAAACCATGACAAAATACTGCATTTGGAGACAAAAAATATTACAGTACATTTTTTGTGAAAATAATCATGACAAATGAGACACGTACTGTTAAGTTTTGTGTCTTTATATATATGTATAAATGTATTTTTTTAATAACTAGATTTATCACCTGATTCTGATGATCGCTGGTCTGTATCATCTTCATTCTCCAACTGCTGTGTTAATGCCTCCTTATAATTTTCTACTATTCCAAGGTCATTGTTTTTTTGGCTACTGTAACTGATCTGGCTCTGTGTCTCTATTTGCTCATCCTCCACTTTATGTTTCAGGGGGCCGCCATCACTGTCTTTCTCCATATTTTGTCTCTTTTTCTCTTTTTCAAGTTTTCTTTCATTCTAACAAAAATGAAATATATTATTTTTAATATAATAGTTGTCTAAGATAGTTTTAAGGAAGAAATCAAATAATCCAAAAGCATTCTGTAACTTCAGGGCACTGTGATATTTCTATTAAAAAATTATTTGTTGAATATATCACTAAAGCATACTGTTTGGTAAACTTTCAGAAAACACAGATAGTACAAAGAAAGAAAACAAATATTACCAGTAATTCCACAATCAAGAAATGATCTGTGTGGCACATAATCACTAAGAGGTGTCTTTCTTTTCTTACCCACACACATACAGACATACACCACCCAAAAACATACATAAATGTGATTGAATGTCTCTTTCTTCATATACATATTTATGCCTTTGTTTTTTAAACAGAAAAGAATTAAAGTTTTTCCTTAAGAATATATATTTCTTTCCTTGTCAATGAATATCTGAAGTGCTTAGAATAGTACCTGACCCATAGTAAAGTGTTAGCTATATGTTATATAATGCTGTAAGCATTAGCCATTACTACTTTCATCAATTATATTATCATTTTGAATGGTTATAGCATAACTTAATTTACCAACTCCTAATGAAGAGACAAATTATTTTCAATTTTTCATTCTAAGAAATACAATTATTGAATTAGGTTTTTAGAATAAATTCCTAGAACTACTGGATCAACAGTTAACTACACACCACTCTTCAGAAAAGCTAAAGTCAATTTACACTCCAGGCAAAGGGTTAGGAGAGTGACATTTCCCCATATCTTTTTCAATGCCTGTATATCATCGTCAGTCTTTTACATGTCTGCCAAATTAATAAATACATATTTTTACCTCAGTGTTAGTTTAATTCAATTTAATTTTTTTATTGCTAGTGAAGATGAACTATTAAGTAACCTTAGTACCACTTTTATTTTTTTCTTTAGGGACCTATCCATGGTAACTCAAAACCTTTTTTTTCTATTAGATTCTCATTATTTTCATAAGAATTTTTAAGGGTTCTTTTTTTGTTTTATGTGTCTCAAGTATTTTTCATTAGGGTTTGTTCTTTGGCTTTAACTTTGTAGAACAGATGTTTAAAAATTGAATATAATAAGATTGGGGTTTTTCACTTCATGATTTGTGGCTTGACTGTCCTGCTTTGAAAGTTCTCCTCCAAGTATATACAAATGTTCAACTATATTATGTACTAGTACTTTTAAGTCTTCTTTTTTTACACATTAAGTCTTCTAGAGTTGAATTTGGTAGACACTGTTCATTAATTTTACTTTTTTCCAAATAATTGTCCATTATTCTAACTCCTTTTTCTCTCAGATTTGAAATGTCACCTTTATCTTATACTAAATCCTCATGCATAATTAAGTTTGTTACTATCTGTTCCATTGATTGGTCTGTCTATTCTGGAAACAATACCTCATCATTTTTTTTAACTGTGGTAAAATCAAAGGAATGTAGGGTGTTTCTCTAAAATGCAAACATTTTAAAAGAGAAGTTTTATGTGAAGAAAGGAAAATTTGCTTGGTAAAAGGGACTTTAGGTAATTTGTTTTCATTTCTTTATTGATCATATTCTTAAAATTAACATAGTTTAAAAGCACAATAACTATACTTTCTGTATGCCACTAATTAGTTCAGGGACTTTGAATATGAGGTATACTATGCTATACACCATTATTGTTCATATCTTTATATCATGAAAAATACAATGTTGGTAGAAGCACTAAGGCCTTCTAAGTAACTTATAACCATGGTACTATAAAATAATCAGTCATCATTTACAAGATGAGCTTTATTACAAATATAGAGAAAATGCATGTTTCAAAGTGAAAAGTCAAACTTGATTTCTTTCCTATCAGCATTTTTTAAAGAACATACAACAAAACTTGGCAACCACAGTATTTAATAGGATAGAGATAAATCAATAGCTCAAGTTATTAAGACAGCTTTAATATACTTAGAAAAGCATATACTTAAGGTAAATGTAGTAGGGTTAATAAAAAGATTAAATACAATTAACCTTCTGTTATCTAAGCAACTTAAGACAAACTATCTCATATTACCAATTACTCTGCAAAATAAAGCAATACCAAAACTATCCAATCATCTTCTTACCTGTGGAGCTGCCTCCCTCCTCAGCAGCAGCCCCAAGGAAGAAACAATCATCCACCTTTCCAGATGAGCACCTGTGTGGAAGGAGGCAGTGACAGGGGAAGAGGAATGGAGAATATACAGATGGGACCACCAAGCCAGCTGCCACATTAAGCTCTAAGTGAATGGAGATTTAGGAAGCTCTGCCTCTAAAGAGGCATGGCTGCTGAGGGTAATTAAAGCAAAGGCCAGTGCGAACTCTGGACACCAGTAGAAAATGAAAACGAAGATAGAGATATACAGACACACACACACACACAGTCCCTTAACTTCTTCGTGATTAAAGTCTAAAAATTAATTTTGGTAAAACTTCTGACAATTAAAATTAAAATAAATTATATTCATATATAGAAGAACTTACTATAGTTTCAAACATTCTGAAATATCCTGGGAAAATAATTAGGAAATCATTTACATACTCTAAAATGCATCATAAGCATTTAATATTACTTTAAAGGGATAGTAACAGCAACACAGGGAGAAAGACAATGTAAGAGTAAATACATTACTATCATATGAAATACTATCATATGAGTAAATACATTACTATCATATGACAAAAAAAGATTTATCAGGATAGTAACTATGACAGTTGCTACATTCAATCTTCATTTTCATTCTCAGTTAATTCAGAAGTCAGCTTTCCTTTTTATATTAGATCAAAAAGCAAACATTAAGAAGAAGAAAAAGCAGCAAGCCTTTAATCCATTTCTCCCATTTAATTTCTTTTAGAAATAATCTCTGGTGAACACTTCTTCCTACCTCCTTTCTCAACTTCCAACTTTATAACTTAAGTTATGAAAATTACATTTGCCACCATCCATACCTCAAGGATGACAGATGCTATTGGCTGGAAAGGATTAACAATAATTGGTTCAGGGTCCAACTCAGCTAGGCTGCTGGTTCCATTCAGTTCCGCCTGCGCTCGTTCTCCTTGTTCTCTATTGTTTGAGAGAAAAATTTGGAATTCCTTATGAGAAAATGCTGACCCATGTTTAAGAACACTTGTAATAGGTTTAAGGCTATTAAAGTGAGTAAGTTAAACATCTGAACATGGCTTTGAATTATGGAGAGACTTTCAGAAATCCTAATGCAGATAATAGGTCTCTAAGCCCCATGTAAAGATTAATCATTTGAACTTTTTATTTGAAGTATAGTTGAAACACAATATTACATTAGTTTCAGGAGTACAACATAGTGATCTGACAAGTCTATACATTATGCTATGCTCACGAGTGTAGCCACTGTCACCAGACAACACTATCACAATATTCTCTGGGCTATACTTTTCATCCCATGACTTATTCATTCCATAACTGGAAGTATATACCTCCCACTTCCCTTCACCCATTTTGCCTGTCCACCTCTCCTTCCCCCTGCAACCATCAGTTTGTTCTCATGCTTATGGGTCTGTTTCTGCTTTGTTTTTCATTTGTTTTTTTTTTAAATTACACATATAACTGAAATCATATGGTATTTGTCTTTCTCAGTCTGACTTATTTCACTTAGCATAATACCCTCTAGGTCCATTCATGCTGTTGCAAATGCAAGCTCTCATTATGTTTTACGGCTGAGTAATATTCCATAGTTGATCATTTGAATTAAAAAAAAAAGAGGGGTGCCTGGGTGGCTCAGTCATTAAGCGTCTGCCTTCGGCTCAGGTCATGATCCCAGGGTCCTGGGATCAAGCCCCACATCGGGCTCCTTGTTCAGTAGGAGGTCTGCTTCTCTCTCTCCCACTCCCCATGCTTGTGTTCCCTCTCTTGCTGTTTCTGTCAAAAAATAAATAAAATCTTTAAAAAAATAAAAAAATAAAAAATAAAAAAATAAAAAAAAGAAATGCTAACAAAAATAGCATTCCCTATGACTGACTTCTTAATGTCAGTGGTGCTTGTTAATTAATTTTCTATGTCCCAAAGGTTTATATTCATCAATTTCTTAATTACCCTCCCAAACAAATGCCATCCTCATTGAAGTTGACAAATAAGTAAGTCCTCTAGTTAACACCCTTCTTCAGGGCTGTGTCAAGCTGTATGTCACAAATGAGCTGGATAACAATCATTGCTGTGTAAAAGTAGAGAAATTATAAAACTAAGTTGCCCAATATCATTCAGATTAAATAAATATTTCCACATTAGTTACTACTGAAACACTTACTATCACTGTTATTTATAGCTTACATTGCCCCAGGCATGAAGAATAATAAGTTTCTTTTTAAAACAAGTAGCCGAAGACAAAAAAGTATTGTAGATCTGCAACTACGCTGTAAGTATGGTAATATGAATGCTCATTACTATGACATTTATCATGCTCTATTATGGAAAGATATATCCATTCATTCTGAACACAGGAAGCCAAGGGTTAGATTTATTACCTCTGTGACCTTGGACTTCTACCTGGATCTTTAAGCTTCAGCTTTCCCATAAATGGGGATAAAAATATCTACCTCATAAGGTTGTGTAGACAAAGCACTCTGTATGTAAAAGCACTGTGTAAATGAACATACCTACAAGACAGTAATTGCTCTTAATGTTATTCATTTATTACTAAGCAATTTCAGGTAATCTAGTACTGACATAATATTTTCAGGTTATCAACAACAGCATGTTTTACTGTTTTTCAAAAATATCTGAACCTACTCAATTGGATTTAATTAGTTTTTTTTTCTTTTTTTAATAACTTGTCTCTAAATGCCAATTCACTTTTAATTACAGAGTCTCTTTGCTCAACAGGAGAGGGCTCAGACCACAAGTGACATGGCTAGGTGAAAGGAGGAAAGGGGAATGGATAATAGAAAAGCCTGCCATAACATGATCTAGAATATCTTTCTGGAAAAGGTAAAAACTTGAAAAAAAAAATGACTAACATTAGACTTCTTTTATCCAACTCAATTTTTCTGGTTATTTTTGTTTGCTTTCTTAGTGGAGGAAAAGCAAAAGAGTCCTCAGAAAATAAAAGGTATACTCCCATGAATTACTGGTTGTACTGAGCTTTATAACATGGAAATATGATACACTAGGATAGAGAAAACCAAAGATTCTCACATTTACTAAAATCTCACACTGGTATCAAGAAAGACCTAGATGAATAATCTGCTCATATTACTGAGCACTGGGGGATGGAGAGTTATCTCTAAAAATATTTCTTTAAGTCCTATCTCTGAATTAAATGAAAGATACCAGTAATCAGAGGATTTCCTCAACAGTGTAAGGAAGCATCTCACAAAGGCATCACCAAGGATAATTAGTGGGTTCTTGCCTACCAGACTACAACTATGTTAAAAGCACATTGGAGGCCAATATTACTTAGATACACGGAAGACAACTTTGTATCTTACAGGAACTCACTTAAAAATCTTTTCATTTTAGGGGCCTGGGTGGCCCAGTCAGTTAAGTGTCTGACTCTTGATTTCAGCTCAGGTCATAATCTCAGGGTTGTGAAATCCAGCCCCACATTGGGCTCTTTGCTGGGTGTGGAGCGTGCTTAAGATTCTCTCTCCCCCTTTCCCTCTGCCCCTCCCTACCCCCACCTCTAAAAATATATATATATATATATATATATATATATATATATATATATATACACACACACACATATATATATTTATATATATATTATATAAATAAATAAATATTTTCATTTCTCCCCTCCCCTACCACATAACAATTCAGTGGAGAAAGAAAGCTGAATCATGGTATTAAGTACTAAACTCAACTTCTAATCAAATCTGTGTACTTTCTTGCACATTAAGATTATTATGATTCTGTGGTAGAATTTATATAATCCTTTTTTTTAATTCAGTTTGCTAAATTCCATTTAAATGTTTGCTTTCAAACACCATATTTTTAAAATAATTTTAAAAACATATTTTAGAACACTGAGATACTGAAATTTAATCTACTTTCTGACAAAGATCAGAGTTTGCATCAGTTGACAGATCCACTAACAGCTTACCTTCTATCTTTGCTTAGACTAAAAAGAAGGGGTTCTCAATCTATTGAAATATTGAGCCCAATAATTCTTTGTGTGGGAGATGGTCCTGTGTATCACAAGATATTGAGCAGCATCCCTGGCCTCCACCCACTAGATGCCAGTAGCTCTCCAGCTACCCCCATGTGACAAGTAAAAATATCTCTAAACATTGCCAAATGTCCTGAGAAGCAAAATCACCCCACGGATTGAGAACCACTATCCCAATGTTACCCATAAGATGAGATAAAAATCTTCAAATTCTGGGAAATAATAAATAACTAAGGAATAAATTTAATTGTTATAACACCACTAGGAAAATTAGAACCCTATCACCCAAACTTGTATACAGAAAAATCCAGAGAAATAAAAACCTTACCTAACATCTTCATACAGCAAGAGGAAACTGAATAGACAAAACTATAAAGTTATTCATAAAGCTGTGGTGTTCTTGACTTTGCAAGTGCTGTGGTACAAATAAATCTACTTGCCTCTCTTCTCGTAATTTTCTCACTCGTTCAGCCCTTTCTCGTTTCTCTTGTTCTTCAAGAGCACGCTGTTCTGTTGTGTCCCTTTGGATGCGTTCATTTAAGGCATCAAAGTCTTTTGCAATGATATGTAGCAGCCAATAAAGGCCTTTTTTAATGGACTTGTCAATTTTCTTTCCATATCCCAAGACTGCTGAACAAGGTTCCTGAAAACAGCAATTTATTTGACTTAAAGATTAAAATTAAAAGTGCTCCACAAAAATCTGTACATAAACCATTAAGTATAATTACTGGCAAATCAAAACTAACTCATTATATGATATGAGATATGAAGCATCTGCTTATTTAACTTACAAAAGACAACTTTGCAATGATCACTAAACTAACATTAGTACATATAAGTCGAAATATTTTATGGATTATATCTGTAAGCTATGAGACACATTATGACATAAGTCGACAGTGCCAGTTATAATTTTAAACAAATCCAATGGAAGACAAAATTATATTGCCAGAAGAAAAATACCCCTACTTATTAAAAACAGCAGAAAGTTTTAATTCCTTATATACAGGGAATTTATAGCAGTAAACATCTTTTAAGATTGACAGCCTAATGGTTATCTTCTGAAACCAGAATGAACAACTAAATTGTTTGTCCACCTTTCTTAAGATTGTAGGATAACTCTCCTGATACAATTTTTCAAAACTCATTATAACCTCCCCTATCATTAAATTTTGTATGTATACTTTACCATTCTACAAAATTTATAGTATGACATGTTTGCATAACTTACATGTCCTAACAGCAATATCTTAAACGAAAGCAAATCTAAAGCCTTTGAAATCATGAAAGTTTATGGAAGTAACAACTAAACAGAAAACATATGTTACAGTATTAAATAATATCAATAGAAGAGTGAGAATGTGAATTCTTAGGTAAAAAAAATTATTTAAGACACTAATAAATTATTTTGTTAGGTGTCTACCACTTAATTGCCTATCACCTCTATAAAAACTAAGTGATGCTGAACATATCTCATAGGGCAAAAAAACACCAAAAACTTACTATTTGACATAGGCACTTGTGCTCATTGACCAATTTTTCCAGAGACAGGCATTCAATCACATCAGCTTCTCCTAAAGCCCCTTCCTTGTCTTGTTTATTTGCCAACCTAGAGAGATATAAATGAAGTAGTTTTATAGCAAATACATGATCATAAAGCCACTTAAAAATATTTTGATCATGTTCTTATTCCAAAGATTTAATTAAACATACTGATTACAGAACACACTGGTTCAAGAGTATTGTAGTATTGGGGTACCTGGGTGGCTCAGTCAGTTAAGTGTCTGTCTTCAGCTCAGGTCATGACCCGGGATTCCTGGGATTGAGCCCTGCGTCAGGCTCCCTACTCAGCGGAGAGTCTGCTTCTCCCTCTTCCTCTGCCCCTTTCCCCGCTCGTGCTCTCTCTCTCAAATAAATAAGATCTTTTTTTTAAAAAAGAATTGTAGTATCTATTTTATCATTTTTTCTTGATTTATTACTGCTAAAATAAGTTTGTGAGAATTGTCCTATAAAAAGCAAAAATCAACTGAACAGAAGAGTCAAGAAAACAAGCAATAGGGCAATAGGCCAACAACAAAAAATGCTACAAAGAGAAAAAGAAACGGACTTCCACTGCCCTCAGCCATCAATTCCAACTTTCACATTATGTCCTTCTCTTCTTAAAATACAAACTGTATCATGTTTTAAACACCCAGATGGTCATACTGAGCCTGTAATATTTGAGCTCATCTGTATTTTCAGTGTGTGAATGTGTCCACATAAATGTGCAACTTACTGGAAAGGCAGGGTCACTTTTAATTTACTTGGCATAGCATTGGGCATAAAAACCATGCTGATCAGTTAGAAACAAACTGGGGAAAAACAAAATGAAAAACCAAAATAAGTTATTAAAAAAATAGAAATTGGGGCGCCTGGGTGGCTCAGTCGTTAAGCATCTGCCTTCGGCTCAGGTCATGATCCCAGGGTCCTGGGATCGAGCCCCGCATCAGGCTCCCTGCTCGGCAGGAAGCCCGCTTCTCCCTCTTCCACTCCCCCTGCTTGTGTTCCTGCTCTCGTTACCTCTCTCTGTCAAATAAATAAATAAAATCTTTTAAAAAAATAAATAAAAAATAAAAAATAAAAAAATAGGAGTTACTACAAAAATTACTACAAGTTACTGTTTGCCTATCAGATGGCAGAGATCAAAAGTTTAATAAAACACTGTCTTGGTCAGGGTTTGCCAGACATTTCAGAGGCAAATATATATTATTTATTAAATATGTGAAATAATAAATCTAATGAAACCTTATCACCTACCTTTAAAAATTATCAACATTACGTCATTCTTGCTCATCTACATATCCTCTACTTTCCCTGCCCAGTTATGTAACTTCACCCAAAAATTAAAAAATTAAAAAAACATTACCATAATACCACTATCACACCTAAAAAAACTAACATTCCTCAATCTTTTTTGTTATGTCCAAATTCAGATCCAAACAAGATACACATTACAATGTATTCATTTAAATCTTTTTGATACTGTCCCTAGTCCCAACACTTACACCCCTGCAATACCACCACCACCACGTTTCCTTCCAGGACATTTATTTGAAAACAAAGTAAGTCCCATTTCTATAGAATTTCTATAGAATTTTATAGAATTTCCTGTGTTTAGGATTCGACTATCTTCCTTATAAGGTCATTTTAACATGCATACCCAGTATTTCCTGTATCTATAGCTAGATGCACATCTGTAGATGTGACATCTGCAGTTAGATGTACAGGCTGGATGAGTTTCAAGTTGAAATCTTGACAAGCGTATTTCACAGATGGTGCTGATACTGAGAAGGCATAGAATATCTAGTTACAGAACATTTAGTGATTTTAAAATGGATCAGTGGATTTGGCTGGAGTCAGCTTGATTCATCCAAAATAAAGTTCCCCACTAACCTTTCTTTCATTGAATGATTTTAACAGCCATTAATGACCTTTGCTTAATTTCATTATTTTATAAGAGCTTATAAAATCATGATTTTTCTAGTTCTATGAATTAGAACTAGAATTTACTCTGAATTTCTGAATTTGCTAGCTGGATTTTGCTTTAAAAAAAAGTAAGCTTTCATCAACTACTTGGTAACTTACTTAAATAAAATTCAGATGAAAGTCAACATAAATGTTTGATTTTTGCCTTCATTTCTTAGTTTTCATAAGAATGAATTGGTGCCCTATCAACCTCCGAATTGCTTTCTTTGGTTTGTGAGGGGATATCATTATGAACTCATGGATTTTAAAAATGTATTTGATGTGTTTCAATTTATTATAGTCATTGTTATTTTTGAGGCTCAAAGTTACCCATTTTTGGTCATTAGGAATCCCCTTTGAACTAGCTCCTGTGTTCTTTTGGTACAACTTAAATAGGCTTTGGTAGCTTCTTTGATTTCTCATTTAAAAAAAAAACAACAACAACAAAAAAACAATGTCCCAGACCTGGAATCATCAATTTCTCTAAGGAGCCCTGATTCCTTTCAGTAAGGAAGGAAATGGTACTTTAAAGATCACAACCTGGGGACTATGGGCATTTATTGCTGTTAATGCCATTGCTTCTAGACCCTCTCAGTGGATAAAGCTAGGAAAAATGTCGTTTTGTAAGAAAGAAAAAAAAATCATGAGCTCGTATTGATTTTTCCATTTTAAATCAAATATTACTTATATTTTACTTAGCTTAATTTGTATCTCTTTTTTTCTTATGCTTGAAAACTACAGTTCCTAATATATTAACTATTTCTTTATCCTACAACATATATGAGTTTCAAGATAACAATACCAATATTATTACTAAAAATCCTACTAAATGCAGGTCAAAAGATCTCTTTGTGAATATTTTTGTCTCTAATATACATCCCACAAAAGATGCACGGGTCAAAATACTCAGTTTTTAAATTACTTGGAATAATCCTTCTCTGTGTAGCTAACCCACCACCTAGATATGTACCTGGGTTCATTTGTTTCAGGCTTCTTTTGCCTTTTAGAGATAGTTTTATTCTTTTAAGATTTAATTTTTAAAACATTTATATGGTTCCAAATTCAAAACTATAAAAACAAGGTACAATCAGAACTATTTCCCATCTCTGTCCCTTTTCTTCTCTATTCCTTCCATTCTCCTATAGGTAACTATTTTCATTAGTTTTTAGTTCATCCTCCCACTGTTCCTTTTTGAAAATACAAACATGTTTATGGGGGAAATGGTATTTTAAAGCACACAATTGGGGACTATGGAAATTCATTGCTATTGACTGGTGATGGGGAAGGGTATTTGTGTGTGTTTATCTCTACCCTCCATTTCTTCCTCTAGAGCTAGTTAGTATACTATATACACTCTTGTGCACCACCACGCTTTTTTAAAAAATAGTAAATCCTAAAATTACCCTGGAGCAGTATAAAGAAATCTTTTTTATTACTATATTCTTTATTAATAAGCAAAATGATCATTATATGGATGTTTTGTTTATTCAGTCAAGCCTACACTGAAGGACTTTTGGGTTGTTTCCAGTGATTTGTTTTCACAAAGAGTGCTGTGAAGAGTAAGTGTGTGAAGGAGTTATTTCTTATTTTGGGAACAGATTCCAGGAACTAGGACTACTAAATCAAAGAATAAATGCAAATGTTATTTTGATAGATATTATAGTAATGTCCCTCCTCTTACCCTCAAATCATAACAACTCAGGCAGCAAAAAAGGAAAGGTAAGGATATTTAGTAGTTTGAGAGAAATTTCATTTCTAATACTTCTTATAAATATTTCACTCTGGTAAAAATTCATTTTGAATTGTTATACTGATATTATAAACAGTATCACAGATTGCTCCACAACTTTAGTTTTTCTACACTGAAACTATGTTAAGTAACTTATTTTAAAATGAAAATAGCAGACAGATATAAGTAAAAAAGAAAAGGGTGTAAGGTTCAAATACAAACTGTTGTAGTTCTGAAATTCGATGATTTCATGAGGTAAGCCTTTGGGACTTCCTAAAATAAAAGAGAATTCATTTTAAAGTAAATGGACTAAAAAGCTGTCACCAAGCTTGTTTCCATTCCTATTTATTCTAAATTCTGTGTATTTAGCGAGTTTTGATACCTAAAGAAAACAAAGTAACCTCTGTTTAAATACAAATCACCTTTTTTGTGAGTAATGTATTTTATATATAATACAGAACTGGAATTACAGGGACTGTGCCAAATACTCGATGTAGGCAGTTTAACAAGGACTTCCTGTTACCAGCTAGCTCCAATGAAAATGATCTTCCTTTAATCTAAAGAATGGGCGGCTAACAGGCAAAACCGGATTCTCCAGGTGTGAAGTAAGCAATTTGTTCTTCTCATTTGATACTAACAGCAAAAGGACAACTTTATATCTAACTTATTTGACTTCATTATTCGACTTTCAATTACATTAACTGTATGAAACCCATACAGAAATTAGCCTGTGAACCGTAAGACACAGGCTTAAATAATTTGATTGAAACGTTACAGATGATACTGTTTTTCTCTTAAGGGCAGGACTCCCAACACCGAAGGTGGAAAGCAACAAAAAGAACAAGACAAAGGTAAATAAACTACTTTTTTTTTTTCTACCTTTCAATGCAAGACACCCATAAACTGAAATGTGTCACATTTAAAAATAACTCAATAAATAAAGTTACTGGTTCGCTCAGATTTGGACCAGGCTATATAAATATAGCAGATTTACACTGCTAATATACTGAATAAGATTTGGGTTTAGAGCTCTTAGAAATAAGCCACTGTAATAAAAATCAACTTTTTTCTTTTAATTTCTTTAAAATATAACTTCTTATTTTGGAAACAGGTGAAAGTCAGATCCTCTAAAAATAAAATTCTTTCTTTTGTAGACAGACTATAAATTAGTCATGCTGTGCTTGCTTTAGAGAACACTTTTACATTTAACTGTGAAAAGAAGCTTATGCCTAAATTTGACACACATGTATAATTTTTTTTTAAAGTTAAGGTAATTTTCTATAAGGTCTTGATTTCTTCATTGTTGTTTCTGAAAATCTTTTAAACAGGATGAAATTAGAAAATAATTTTGTTATAAAAGGACTACAATAAAAATATCAAAATACTTACTTTTAATGTTTTAGTATATTAAAAGTACTTAAATTATAAAATTCAATATAAATATATTTGATTTGATACTTAAAAAAATTAAGTCAGCATTATTTATTTATTTATTTATTTTAAGATTTTATTTGACAGAGAGAGACACAGCAAGAGAGGGTACACAAGCAGGGGGAGTGGGAGAGGGAGAAGAAGGCTTCCCGCTGAGCAGGGAGCCCGATGTGGGGCCCAATGTGGGGCTCGATCCCAGGACCCTGGGATCATGACCTGAGCCAGAGGCAGACGCTTAATGACTGAGCCACCCAGGCACCCCAAGTCAGCATTATTTAAATGCAACATATACCTATATTAGGTAGGTCTAATACTTTCAAAAATTAACCAATATAAAGAAGCTTAACCAAAACTTATTTTATTTTTTGGTATTTCTTCAAAGTTACTTTATAATTCCTACAATGTTAGAACTTAATAAGTAACTCATTTTCAATCAAAATAATAATGACTTTTAAAAATGTACTAAGGGTGGACTTGAAAGTTGGCTATGATATACCTACAACATATTATCTCCATGGCTATGTAGTTTTAAATTTAATATAAAAATCATTTCATGTACATACAGCTTAATCAGGTAAGTGAGAGTTCAAAATTATACAGTTCTTAAATATTTAAACAAAAATGGTCTTGTTACATTAAGCAAGTTAATTAAACAACTTATTTACAACAAATAAGTAGAATGAAAAAAGCACTGAAAGACTGCATTACAAAAAGTATCAGATAATCTAAGCTTTGAGAGAATATATGCAATTTGCCTATATATATATATATATGTGTATATATATATATATATTTTTAGTTTTCTTTTTTTTTTTTATATTTTTAGTTTTCCATATTTAAGTAGCCAAGGAGGTGAATTTTTCAGTAACAGCTGCTTTCACCTTGAACTAGGAAAATATTGCAAGTTGTCTTCAGTCATAAAAGCAAAAGAATACTCCATTTTATGTTGTATAAAAACTGGTTACATTTATTAAAATATTGTACTTAATAGGAACTATAGAAAGAAATATCTTACTTAAAAAAAAAAAAAACTATACATCTGTCAGTATCTATCCCAGGGCATATTTCTTAAAGCATTAGGTAATTTTTATTCATATTTCTGTTTCTGGGATGTCCCCTGTTTGTAATAGGGTGGAGAAACTTTTGAGTCATACAAGGTTTACTTTTCTATTTCTTAGAACAAACTGTCAAAGTTGATTACCGTATTTATAAATTAGTCTTCTAACTTTCTTTTTGCAAATACCATGTTTAAGCTCAAAGATAAGTCAGTTATTAATAGTACAATTCAAAACTGTATAGCAATACAGTAAGCTAAAAAGGCTGAAAGATGATTCATATTTGGATAGAACTTTTCCAACACTAAGAAAAATAAATTTAAGGTACAGAAAAGATTACATACAATGGTGGTCTCATCAATTTCATGCAGCTAAGCTATTATACTTTATGGCTTCATGAACTCTGTCTCTTCAACTTTCAAATTCTAATATGCTTAGATATCTCACTTTGCCTAATATTCTATTTTATGAAGCTATAAGATTAAGCAGTTAAATTGGAAATAGTTATGCATGTAGTTACGAGCATGCAACTACTAGAAAATGCAATTTATATATAACATGTAAGTGCACCTGAGTACCTACATCAAGTCACTTTTTGGAGAGACTAACAAGGATTTAAGGAACATTCTGAATTAGTTAACTCTGTAAAGATAATCACCTATGACTTTCAGTCAAGATATACAGATATTCCTCCCTCTTATACAAACATACAGAAGTGTTTGATATAATCTTAAGAAAAAAAAGACAAAATTTAAAACTGCATCATTATATTTGAAGTAAGAAAGACAACCTTTACAAGGGTGAGAGTCAAATATGTTGGTTTTCAAAATCAGTGAGAGTAAAATTTACCTTCCCAAGAGCACTTTGCAAAGGCACACTGTGTTACAATATCAATTTGAAATATCCTATTCCTTAACAATTTTTTCAAACTATGATGCTTGAGAAAAAGGCTTTTGATGGCATTGATCATTTATTTCTAGTTAAAAAAAAAAAGATCTATCCAGCCATAAAAATGTTAGAAGAGGTTGTTTTCAGGATTTCTTCTAAACCATGCAACCAAGGACAAAGTTGGGGACATTGTAGTTGAGAACTGTGAAATTTAAACATTACCAAAAGCTACTTAGCCATATAGAAGCATTAAATAGGACTTAATTATCATGAATAAAAAAAATCAGAATTGGTTTTGTTTTGGTTCCCCCTTCCATTTCTCATCTGAGCCTCTAATACTGTCACTGCTTTTTTTCCCACATATTAAGAACACAAGTCAGTTTTGTTTTTGTTTTTTTTAAGTGCAAAAACAGCATAGCTATGTCTTGCATAGTATAGACATTGTAGCTGTAAGAATTAATACTAACAGGTTAGTAGAAAACAGAAATCAGTGTACATATATAGAAATGAGGTATAGCTCACTTCTATCTCTTATTTCAGCCTATTACTACAAGCCAAAACAAAATATAAGAATCCTCATCTCTACATGGTACCAAGGACAGGATTCAAAATTTCTTAGAGACTTTCTGTAACATAGGTGTATGAGATCAGAACCAATTCTTTTTCCTCTTCTAAACTGTAAAGTGCTTAATTTGGTCTAATTATATTAAAGGTTATAATAAAGCTGCAAACAACATACTTAATTTAGCACCAATATGCTATATTACTTCTAGTAAGAACATTTTTTAGTATTTATAGTAATTTATACTAATTTAAGAGTATTTATAAAAATAACACAATATTTGATACAGATCAACTTCATTTGTAGTAGATTTCACTAGGATAATCTACCTCTATTCACTATAGAATGGGTAAAAAAGAACAGATCTGCAATCAGGTAAGCTTATATCTGACTGTAGGCTCTGCTACTTTTTAGTAGTGTGGCCTCTGGCAAGTCACTTTACCTTTCAGACACTAAGAAAGAGGAATAGCTAAGAAAGTCAACATCCATATAAGAGGAATTCCAAAGAAAAGAATACAAAGAAAATGGAAGAGATGATGTTTTTAAAAAATTAGGACCCTCCCCCCAAAATCCTAAATACATGAATTTCTAGCTTGAAAAGAGCCACTAAATTTCCAGCAAATTAATGCAAAAAGATGTACCCCAGGTCATGTTATTATGAAATTTCTGAACACCAGGAATAAAAAGAAAAGGCCAAGGCTTTCATGAAAGGAAGAAAGAAAATAAAAGACCCCATATAAAATACCAGGAATTTGATAGCAGATTTCTTAAGGGCAACAAAGGATGTTAGATAAAAATGCAGCAAGGTTTTCAAAATTCTATGGGACTATAATTTCCAAATAAGAATTATATCTGCAGAAAATATATCATTCAGGTGTTAAGGATAGAATAAAAACACTTTCAGAAATACAAGTTATCACTACATTTATGTTCTGGAAAAAAAAAAAAAACTATGGGCATGCCCCAAAATCAAGGGGATAAACCAAGAAAAGAGATGAGGAACTAGAAATCAGGAAGAGATAATACACAAGAGAGGAGAAAAATATCTAAACACAACTGCTGTGTGGTAAATCAGGTCATACTACAGGGTTCCAGGAAAGAAGCCTCAAAAGATAACAATAATAAAAGGAAATAAAAGAAAAAGAATACCTACTATATTTAAATATATTGAGAGGATACTTTCAGTTCAATTGAAGAGTTTTAGATTGAATTAGTAATGCACATGCACAAAATGAGGCAATTGAAAAACTTAGGTAATTAGTATCGTCAAGAGAAATTTTAGGGCGCCTGGGTGGCTCAGATGGTTGAGCTTCTGCCTTCGGCTCAGGTCATGAACCCAGGATCCTGGGATCGAGCCCCACATTGGGCTCTCTGCTCGGCGGGGAGCCTGCTTCTCCTTCTGCCTCTCTCTCTCTCTCTCTCTATCTCTATCTCTTATGAATAAATAAATAAAATCTTTAAAAAAAAAAGAGAAATTTTAAAAGTTACATGTTCTTGATCTGTGTGGTGGTTACATGGACATGTGAAAAATCATCAAACCATACATTTTTATTTTGGGCATTTTCTGTATATGTGCAAATATTTCAATGAAAAGATTTCTTAAAGTGAAAATACACATTTCCTAGCCCTATCCACTGAAAAGGCCTAGAAATAATGAAAAAAATAATGTGAGAAAGGAAACATGACCACAGTACCTTATGTGACTCTGGCATACATAATATTTGAACTAGGAAAATGTATAGTTATAATAATATAAACACAGAATAGTGACTAACCAAAAATTACGATATAACTATACTGAGAGGGAAAAATTGAGGGAAGACTCGGGGTTTAAGAGAAAGTTAAATCCACATCTTTCATAGCAGAGATTCAATATAATATTTAAAACTGAAAAAGCAGAAACACCTACATAGGCAAATTACTTAGAAACAGAGTTTAAGAGCAACATACAGCTAAGGAGTTGAAAATTACTGCGCTTGGGAATGGGGAACTGGAAATGAGGTGTGTTGGGGCAGGCAGATATCAGCAGTTTTATCTTTACAAACCTTGAAGTGATTTGACTTCTTAAACTGCCTATATGTGTTAATTTGAGTAAAATAAAAATCATATTTAAAAAGCCAATTTAAAAAAAGGAAAAAGTTTATGGCTATATCAAAAACAACATAACATCTTAAACACTTTGGGGAGGAATTTATTTTCAGCATCAATAAGGTAATGCCAGAGAGAGCATATAGATAAGGAAGTAATGTATAATACTAAGCCAAACAAAGAGTAGGGAGCTATTCAAGATAAATCATTAAGCTAACTGACTTTGGCATCAACCTCCCTCTACACTGGAAAGATGGTTAGTTTTTATCAGAGGTATAGAGTAAATTACGGTTGCTAATTCTGCTTTCACAAAGTTGCCACCTAAGAAAAAGTTTCTACAATCACTTCCCAATGTTTTTGAGTGTTTTTAAATATCAATACCAACATAATCAAAAGATTTTTTAAATTTTTTATTTATTTATTTATTCATGAGAAACAGGGGGAAAGAGATGCAGAGGGAGAGGGAGAAGCAGGCTCCGCATGGAGCAGGAAGCCCAATGTGGGACTCGATTCCAGGACCCTGGGATCATGACCCAAGCTGAAGGCAGACACTTAACGACTGAGCCACCCAGGCGCCCCATAATCATAAGATATTTAATAAAATACCGAATACAGGACGCCTGGGTGGCTCAGTTGGTTAAGCAACTGCCTTCGGCTCAGGTCATGATCCTGGAGTCCTGGGATCGAGTCCCGCATCGGGCTCCCTGCTCAGCGGGGAGTCTGCTTCTCCCTCTGACCCTCCCCCCTCTCATGCTCTCTCTATCTCATTCTCTCTCTCAAATAAATAAAATCTTTAAAAAAAAAAAATACCGAATACAAAAGAGCATATAGATGATCCCAGCTTTATGTAATACATATATTCCAGGAAATTTATGTTATATATCTTACACTGGGAAATGCACTGGTCTAGCAGCCAGGAAATCTGGCATTATTTAACCGGTACTACCACTAACAAGCTCTGGGTAAGACATTTAACTTTTCTGATTTTCAATTTCCCCATAAGAAAAATGCAGAAATTGATTAGTTAACTTATAGGGATTAATCTTTTGGATTAATGCCAAATAAGTCTAATCCCGCTTATATATACAGACCTACACATTTCAGAAAACAGTTGTAGATATCGCCTACATCTCTTTTGCAGGACAAGTATTTCCATTCCTTTCAGTGATTCTCTCTGTACTATGGTCTTCCAATCTCATCCTTCCATGACAGTTTAGAAATTCCCATTTTATGAATTTTTATCTCAAAACATCACAACTTAACACAGTCCTTCTTCCATTTGCTTTGACTAGCCTAGAGTCATCTAGCCTAGAGTCATTTGCTTAGTCAGTCTAGACATGACACTATTATTCATGAAAGCATGATTATTCTGATAGAAAGCATGATTATTCTGATAGAAATCTCCAATAATTTTCATAAGCACTGCTATGAACACAGGATCTTCCATTTTATAGATATAAAGGTGTTTTCTAAACAACTACCTGTAATATTTTACACCTGTCCTGGTTAAACATAATTTTGTTACTTTTAGTATAGTGTTCTATGCTATTTTAATCTTTGAATCCCAACTCTGTACTTCAACATTCTGAAGATCTCTCCAAATTCTGTGCCATCAATGTATTTGATAAGTATGCCTTCTGTGACAACATCCAAATCACCAACAAAATATTTGCATAAGCATATCAAACACTAAATCCAATAGCATAACAACATAACATTAGTAATACTGGTTGATTTTTCTCTGGCTTATACTGATATTATGTGTGGTTCAATGCACTATTTGTAACTCCCCAACAGCTTCTTACCTGCAAAAATATCATGAAAGGTATCGTTAAGTGCTTTTCTAAAATCAAGATGTACTGTGAAAATATTTTATGAACAAAGATTGCCTTTTTCAATATATTTTTTAAGTTTTCATTTAAATTCCTGTTAGTTAACATGCAGTTAAGTTAGTTTCAGGTGTATAATATAGTGATTCAACACTTCCATACAACACCCAGTTCTCAACAGCAAGTGCACTCCTTCATCCCCACCACCTATTTAACCCATCCCCCACCCACCTCCCCTCTAGTCACCATCAGTTTCTTCTCTATAGTTAAGAGTCCGTTGCTTGGTTTGCCTCTCCCTCTCTCTCTCTCTCTTTTTCCCCCCTTTACTCGTTTGTTTTGTTTCTTAAATTTCACATGAGTGAAATCATACGGTACTTGTCTTTCTCTGTCCAACTTATTTTGCTTAGTATAATACACTCTATAATACACTCTACCTCCATCCATGTCATTGCAAATGGCAAGATTTCATTCTTTTTTATAGCTGAGTAACATTCCATTGTATATACATACCACCTCTTCCTTATCCATTCATCAGTCCATGGACACTTGGGCTGTTTCCATAATTTGGAAGTAGACACTGCTGCTATAAACACTGCGGTCCATCTATCCCTTTGAAATAGTACTTTTGTGTTCTTTGGGTAAATACCTAGTAGTGCAATTGCTGGGTCGTAGGGTAGCTCTACTTTCAACTTTTTGAGGAACCTCCATACTGTTTTCCAAAGTGGCTGCACCAGTTTGCTTTCTCACTTACTCAAATCACTATTTATAAATTACGTACACCAAATTTAATCCTGTGGATAATGACCAACACATGATATGATGTCAATATTATCAGCACCCCCAAACAAGACTTCATATATCCTCATGTTTGAACAAAATAGCACTTAATATGAATGGATATAAATTTTGTTCTAGGTCCGGGTATCTTTGCAAAGGAATGCTAAGAATGAGAAACCAGCATAATCAAACCAGGAATATGTTTTCATATGTATGTAATGGATAAAAAAAAACAAAACTATGTCAAATAATGTGTTAATCCATCTAGAAGCCTCAGAATTTTTAAAATAAATTCAGTATTATCTATATTATTTCAACTGCTCAAATGGAATCTGCCCTGTCACTATCCTGATTTTAACTGAATTATGCATATTTAGCAAAATGAGTTTAACATGACATAGGTCAAATTAACTGGGAACAGTATCTTTAGTAGTAAGGGCATTTTCAGAGTGCCCTTTTACTTCTAAAACTTGAAGATATGGCCAAATCTTCCATTTTAAGATATATCCTCTATATGCACAAAAATCTATTATGTGACAGTATCATGACACTGAAGTATTTATCTGGGGGGTAACTGTATCTTTATCACTGCTCTCTCAGCTACTTCACTCAACCGAACAGGACTCATAATAGGCCCACAAGATGCACAGTAACTTATAAATTATTTTATATTACTTTTCCTGTTCAGTTTATGTTTATGAGGAAATTCTTAATGATTTTTCTAATTTTTCAACCTCCTTTCAGAAAACTAGGAGGATTTTTCCTGTAAGACACACATAGCTCTGTGAAACCAATTGCTACTGAGAGAAAATGCCAAACTTTTATTTGTTCAACACAATCATTTTTGCTTCCTAAGAGGAAAGGGAAGATGAAAGACCGACTTCAAGAATTAAAGCAACGAACAAAGGAAATCGAACTTTCTAGAGACAGGCATGTGTCGACTACAGAAGCAGAAGAACAAGGGGTGTTTTTGCAGCAAGCTGTTATTTATGAAAAAGAGCCTGTAGCTGAGAGACACCTACATGAGATCCAAAAACTACAGGAGAGTATTAACAATGTGACAGTTGATGTTCAAAAATTTGGGCAACAACAGAGAAGTCTGGTGGCTTCAATGAGAAGGTTTAGTCTACTTAAGAGAGAGTCTAGCATTACAAAGGAGATAAAAATCCAAGCAGAACACATTAATAGAGGTTTGGATGATTTAGTAAAAGAAGTTAGAAAGTCAGAGGCTGAAAATGGTCCATCATCAGTGGTGACAAGGATACTTAAATCTCAGCATGCTGCGATGTTCCGCCAATTTCAACAAACTATGTTTACCTACAATGACACAATAGCAGCAAAGCAAGAGAAGTGCAAGACATTTATTTTCCGTCAGCTTGAAGTTGCTGGGAAAGAAATGCCTGAAGAAGAAGTAAATGATATGCTTTATCAAGGAAAATGGGAAGTTTTTAATGAAAGCTTACTTACAGAAATCACTATCACTAAAACACAACTCTCAGAGATAGAACAGAGACACAAGGAACTTGTTAATTTGGAGAACCAAATAAAGGATTTAAGGGACCTTTTCATTCAGATATCTCTTTTAGTAGAGGAACAAGGAGAAAGCATCAACAATATTGAAATGATAGTGAACAGTACAAAAGAATATGTTAACACTACTAAGGAGAAATTTGGACTAGCTGTAAAATACAAAAAAAGAAATCCTTGTAAAGTACTGTGTTGTTGGTGTTGTCCATGCTGTAGCTCAAAATAAAGAAGCTATTGGAGACATTTTTTCCAGTTTTAGAATGAAGATGTCCCACGTTTCAGCGTCTTTTTTCATTTTATAGATCCATTCACATACCTTTCATCACTATTAAGTCATGATTTTCCTCTTTAGCTTTTACCTACTAGAACAACAGAAACTTCTAAAGTCACAGAGAAAACAAGTCTTCACTTATTAAACTAAAAACAGTATAGTTAGTTAACTTTAAACTCACAGGTTAACTACTGGAAATGAGATCAGTGATTTTACATTTCTGTTCAGGTATCAAGTTCTATTATATATTTTTGTTAACTTTCAATGCCTTAACAAGATGAGTGTCAGTAAGTGACAACTGCTTAAACAATCCTTTTGGCTCATTTGAGAGCATTTCAGTAGTTAAGAAGTGTATATAACAAGAACTCAAAGAGTGCTATATATATATATTTTTAAAGATTTTATTTATTTATTTGACAGAGAGAGACACAGCGAGAGAGGGAACACAAGCAGGGGGAGTGGGGGAGGGAGAGAGGGAACACAAGCTGGGGGAGTGGGAGAGGGAGAAGCAGGCTTCCTGCGGAGCAGGGAGCCGATGCGGGTCTCGATCCCAGGACCCTGGGATCATGACCTGAGCCGAAGGCAGGCACTTAACGACTGAGCCACCCAGGTGCCCTCAAAGAGTGCTATATTAAAGCAAAATTAAATCTTTTATGCTCAGATAGGTCAGTTAACTCAGTGGTCAACATATCCTGGAAAAATCCAACTATGTACTCGATGAAGAGTCTAGTTGGTAACTGGGAGCTGAATCTAGTTTAAGGCCTAAGAAAGTAAGGCACTATTTTCCTGAACTTGGCTCCATTCAGGACACTGTATTACAGATCAGGAAGTTTGACAAATAAAATAAAAAATAAAGGCAATTGCATTCTTGAAAGTTTCTCCATCACTTTACCACGAAGCTGAGCACTACCCTATGGGCTAGGGATACAGTGTGAACTCACATAGGTATAGAGATTTGGAATTCACATTTTAGTGGCGAAAGCAGGTAACACACAAATATAAATATTAGGTAATGTTAAGTTCTTGGCAGAAACTTAAAATAAGGTGTTGAGACACGGATGATTGGAGTGGCTTCTTTTGGTTGGGTGGTCAGTGAAGGCCTCTCTGAAAGGTAATATTACATGAAGATATGAATGATGAGGACAAGGGAGGGTATATCCCAGGCATAGAAAACAAACAGTTACAAAGACTCTGAGGATGATATAACTTACTCTGTTTAAAGAAAAACAAGCAATACACCTGTATCATAGTAAGAAAAAAGTAATGAGGTAAGAAATAAAGTTAAGAAAGGTCAGCAGGGGCTAGCTTTAAGGCTTTGTAAGCCATGTAAGTCTGAAGTTTACAGCAAATATAATCAATGCAAAGCCCTCAAGACTATTTTGGCCTGAAAATAATGTTATATAATTTATATTTGAGAAAAACCATTCTGTCTACTATGTACTACGTCTCACCATTGTTCTAATAATTTTATATTTTTACCAACGAAACACTGAGGTACAGCAAGGTTAAGTAACCTGCCCCAGGTCACAGAAACTGTGAGAATCAGAATTTGAACCAAGGCAGTCAGATTCCAGAACCAGTTCTTAACTACTATTTACTATATAAGTAGTGATGAAAAAAAAAAAAAAAAATTAGACTAACTTGTGATAGATTTAAGAGCTAGAATCTACAGGATACTGATCGGACGATGATGTCATCAGGGAAAAGACAGAGATAAGGGTTTCAGAATTGGGGGTGAAAAGGAAATCTAGAATTCTCTTTTGGCCAACAGAAGCTGAGATTACAATAAAATGCCTAAGTAGAGGTTTCCTAGATATTAGCTATATCACCAGGAGCTCTTGGAAGAGGGAAGGGCTAGAAGTATAGATTTGGGTCATTTGAGTAAACAGGATTTAAGGTAATTATTTAGAATGAAATCACCTGAAAAGTTTGTGGATGTAAAAAAACCAGATGCCCAGAAAAGAACCTGGGGTAGAAGAGTTAATAAAGCAGAAGAGTTTATAAAGGAGATTGAGAAGAAACCATCAATGAAGCAGAAGGAAAACCAAAAAAGTGTGCTACAATGCAGTGTTAACAAAGTTGAGGAAAAAGTCAACTTGAGGTAAATAAGAACAGCACACTGCCAGTGGGTTTGGCAACGTGGAGATAATTTGTTGACTCCAACATGAGCAGTTTCAAGGAACTGTAGGGACAGAAGCACAAGTGGAATATGCTGAAGAATGCAATATGAAGAAGTACAGCAGCCACTATAGACTATTCTTCTATTCCTTCCAGCTGTGTGAATAGAGGATTATAAAAAAGAATTAACTGCTGAAGAGGAATGCAGAGTCAAAGGATTCCATAATACTTAAAGTTAAGAAACACAAGAGCACATCCTGCTAATGGGAATGATCCAGAGAGCCAAACTCTTGATATAAGAAAGGGAAGGGACTATATGCAAAACTAGAAAGGGGTGGAATCTGTAGTACAAATGGAGAACCTGGCCTTGGACAGGAGCTGAAGCACTTTTTCCAAGTAATCAGAGAGAAGGCAACATTCAGGAATAAAAGCAGATAGAGAGAGCTGAGCAAATTTGGTGGTCCTAAACGAGAGAATTCTTTCGTGGTAGTTTCTACTTCCTAAAGAACTGAGGCAAAATTAGTAACTGATAGCACAATGGGATTAAGGGAGAACTGGAATATACATATACATACGTCCTAACACTATAAAATAAATTTTAAATTATAAAATATAAAGAAATTGAAGAGTTTTCTACTCTGTCAATTATCAAGTATTTCTAGAGAAAAAGATGTTTCACATATCAGCTCCAAATGTTTAAAGAACTTTATAAAAAAGATAAATTTAAAACCAATGATAAACTCTCCACCTAATCAGGTGGTGATTTCTTCTGTTTCTTCTCAAGTTGCACTATAACCTTTAATCTAGCACCTTACTGACACTTGTTTATAATTGTTCCTAAACTGTTTATCATGGAAACTGAGAAAATTAAGTATTATTTACTACTCACTAGCATAATTATGTCCAGATGGATTTGTAAAATAGTAATTTTCTATTAGTATTTATATCTGCACATAGTGCTTTTAAAGCAAGACTTAAGCACAGAAAGATTCTAGCAAAGCAGTACCTCACATGTATCACATATAATTTTCATTGTTATATTTTAAAACCAACTAGAATCACTCTGGGGCACCCAGTTGGCTGGCTCAGTCTGCGGAGCATGCGACTCTTGATCTTGGGGTTGTGAGTTCAAGCCTTATGTTGGGTGTAGAGATTAGTTAAAAATCAAATCTTAAAAAAAAAAAAAAAGAGGGGTGCCTGGGTGGCTCAGTCGGTTAAAGGGTCTGCCTTCAGCTCAGGGCATGATCTCAGGGTCCTGCGATTGAGCCCCGTGTCAGGTTCTCTGCTCAGCAGTGAGTCTGTTTCTCCCTCTCCCTCTGTCCCTCCCCCTGCTCATGCTCTCTCTCCTTCTCTACTTCAAATAAATAAAATCTTAAAAAAAAAAAAAAACCCTAACCTAAGCAACAAAAACAACAGGATTCTTAATTAGTTGAACATTTTGTATATATTTTATTTACACACTCAATAGGCACTAACGGTAATTTTTTTTTTGTTAAAATCACTACCTTAAAGAGAAAAAATTACTAAGCATTAGAGGTATAATATTAGGAAATCTACCGGTAAAATTACTATGAGCACTTGGGCTCATATTCTCACCTACTAAATTATGTCATTTTCTGTAGTCAAAAGCTTCACATAGCCTGAATTCATATGATGAGACACTTTAAAACTTGCTCTCCTAAACCATCTCCATCCAGGCACAGCGTATCGTCAACAATACCTACTCATATCCATCATTACATTTACAGAACACTAATAAAGCACTGCACTAGCTGCTTTAAATGCATCATTTGAAATTCACATGACAATACAGATACTAAAATCCTTATTTACAAGTGCAGACATGGAAGCTCAGAAAGAGCAAGTAAGCTGCCCAAAGCCTGTCTTGACTCCAAAGCCCATGCTTTCCCCTATACCAGTCGTTCTCAACTTTTGCTATGCATCAGAATGATTGGAGAACCTGTGGAAAAAAGCCAGAAGCATTTCCTGGCCCCACCCTCAAAAATTTAAAAGGTCTGGGCTGATGCTGATATGCAGATGGTCCCCAGAAAACATCTTGCTAATAACACTACCAACAGGTTTCTCTCTGTTGTATTGTTTTTATATAAAGTGTGTTCGGGTGGGGAAGGGAAGGATGGCAACTTCTGAAGGTTCCTTATGCAGAAATTACCTAGGAGGTCAACTAGCTGAGAAGCTTCACTATGAAATACAGCTGCTAAGAGTGAAGTTGATGCCAGTAGAGACAAAAGACTTCAGTAAGGAAGTTCTGAGGTGAATCAACAACATAACTAAATAAGGTTGATGAAGATGACAGCTTGGTAAGGTTCCACTGCCAAGAGGAGAAATCTTAAGCCAATGGGCCCTATACATACAGTGAGCAGGGTTTTCAGATGGTAAAAATAGTAAGTTAAAGGACATACCACTATATCTAAGGACGAAGGGATTAAATGACATAGGGAGTCCATATCTGCATACTTACGAGTTTCTAACAATCTAAAAAGGGCCCAGGTTCTCCTATTTATTATTTAAAGGTCTTACTTGGTATAAGTGCATTTTCCTCAAATTCTAATGACAGTATTAGGATAATTCGTAAACTTAGTTAACTTCTAAGCACTTATAGTAAAGAATATGACTCAAAGAAATTTGCAAACTAACGTTTTCCTATAATACTGTCTAGAAAAAAGGTGACTCAAGTAGGCATATAAAGGTTGGAGACAAAAATCTTCTATTGGAAAAGTAATAATAAAACCCTGGTTATTGTTTCTCCTAATATGGAAACTCACTGCCATGGTTTTTAACCTTTTTGGTCATGAAATCCTTTAGGAATTTGACGAGAGTTAGGATCTGCTCCCAAGGAAAAATGCACATGCACTCAGGATTGTGTCTGTGATTTCAGAGGGTCCTGGGAGGCCATCATAGGTGCAAACATCTCTGGGTCAAAAAATTCTTTTTTATTGAAATGTTCATAACACCTAGTAAGATCATATCAGAGATATTATGTTTTCTTCCCTGAGTGAAACTCCTCTATATTACTTTTGTTGCAAATCATCTAATTCGCAATGTTTGGCCCAAAGTTAGGTCATATAACTCCACAGAAAAACAGACAGTATGTAATGAGAAAGTGGCATCATTCCAAGAGTACAAATGTGCTAACACAAGGAGAATTGTTATTATCCTGGGAGGAAATTTTAGCCTTGGATCTCCAGAGTTATCCCAGTTTTAAGTATTAGGAGATTCAACCATAAAAAAGGAAAGCTTCAGCTCAATCTTTTCCAGAAGTAATCAACAAATAGTGCCTTATATTATTCATGAAAAATGGTGGGTGTTGAGCTTGAAATTTGGGCTTACTGCTGGAAAGGGGGTGGGAGGATTGTGAAAGAGGTACAGGGGATTAAGAGGTTAAAAATTCCAGCTATAAAATAAGTCATGGGAAAGAAAAGTACAGCATAGTAATGGAGTCAATAATATTGTAGTAACTGTACGGTGACAGATGGTAACTACACCTACCATGGTGAGCATTTTGTAATGTATATATAATTGTTGAATCACTATGTTGTAAACCTGAAACTAATATTATATGTTAACTATATTTCAACTAAAAAAGAAATTGGGGATTATGTTGATTCCAGTGCTATTGATACAACTGCAAAAGTTGTTTACTTTTTCTATTGGAAAAGTATCTGTCCAGAGTATCTAATTTTAGTTTTTTAAAAATTAGGTTATAAATTGTTAAAGCAAAAGTATGGAGGGGTTACATAAGGGCAGATAATATAATTCATACCTTAATCAGAGTATAGGTTAATCTCTATTGTAGCTAAGAGAGTAAAAGGAACACTTTCTAGGTAAATAAATAGGTTAACATGATTACAGAGCAGGAACTTTGAATAGCATCTATTTTAACTCTTTAATCACTTTTACTTTTTTACTGAAATGGGTTCTTACAATACCCTATAGTATGGTTTGCATGATTATATGTAGCTGAATACAAAAAAAGAATTACAATATTTTACAGCTACTTTTAATATAGAAGAGGCATTTAACCACTAAGTCCAAAGAAGTAGAGTGACTTGCCAGGGTCATAAACAAATTCACATCAGCTCTTAGAATCCAGGTTCCAGACTCTCCATCTTCTCTTTAAACCCATGGTTTTTCAACTTTTCACCACTATTTTAGAGATTTTAATCAAAATATTTAAGTAGTAATGCTCATTAAGTAGTAAATGCTATAGAATGGTAAAAAAGACTTTCTGAGCTAATAAAACACAGAAGACTAGTAATGTTCTATGATTCTGACCTTTCAAGAGAGCCCTCAAGTCTGACATGAAGTGAAATTTGGCTGAGGCTTCATTTGCAGTGACACATGCCGTCAGGCTGGTGTGTAAGAGCAAGTCAGGCCAAGCCAGAGACGGCCCCAGGACCCGCTACTGTGGGCACCTAACTTTGCTTCCCAGAGCATGAATGAATCCCAGCTCCATCAATTTGTAATTTTGTGATTATAGACAATATTCTAATTTTTCAGGTTTATTTCTGTTGAATGGCTGAATCTTCTCAGAAGTTTTATATTGTTCGCTGTTTTTCATCATTAGAGGCTGGGAAGAGGAAGTTATCTAGGTATTGCAGTGAGTTCTGAGAGGTTCTTTGGGTCCTAAATCAGCTAATTTAGGCTCAGACACAGATGAACAGAAGAAATTAGATGCTGTCATTGAATTCTGCCCATGATAGGTCCAGATATTTGTGGGCTGGAAGGAAGCAGCTGAGTGCAACAAGGAGCACTGTAGCCTGCCTAATTCACATACCCTCCCCCTCCGTCTCCACAACCCACCAGGTCCTAGCACTGAGCTTAGCAGGGTTCTGCCAGAGGCCCTTCCCACTTATTACCTAGTGGAGTATTCAATGCCATACCTATTACGGACTAGGGTTGTATCAGTTAAACAGAATTTATCTGCATGGAGCAGTGAAGGCAACCTGAATGACTAAGCAGATGAACTGTAAAATGATCAAAAGTGTATTTTAAAGAGCTCTCATATTCTTTATATATACTAGCATTGTTTCACTTGTGAAAGCATGTACCGTTTTTGTAAAACATCAAGTTTTTTGGTAAAACATCAAATTTTGTAAATTGGAAAAACATCAAATTAAGAAAAAGACTCCTGCTAGCAATGTAGAGGGAGCTTGGAGGATGGGCAAGACTGTAGGGAGACTGCTTAGGACACTGTTGCTCTCAGAAACACAGGTGAGAAGTGCAGAGGGATTACAGAGGGGATTACAGAGAAGTAGAGACTCAAAGGATATTAAGACAGTAACATCAATAAGAGAAATTACTGGTCAGTCAGAGAGAAAAAGGTAAACAGAATTTCCAAATACGGGTTTTGTATAGGTATTTAAGAGGGATTTAGAAACATATAAAAAAGAAGTGGGGGTACAGGGGCCCCTGGCTGGCTCAGTCAGAAGAGCATATGACTCTTGATCTCAGGGTCATGAGAGTTTACTTAAAAACAAATAAATTAATTAATATATGTATTTTTTTTAATAAGAAAAGATGGCATACAAAATTTTCTGTATTATACACAACTGTATACATTACAAATTTTGCAAAAAGATGCATAGGAAATTCATCAAAATGTTAGCAGTGATTGGCATTGCGTGGTCGATCAACATTTTTTAACTCACTCTTCCCTACGTACTAAATTTATTAAGAATATGTACATTTTGTGTATTTTTGAAGCACACTCATTTCAAAAAGCAGTTTACCTTTATTAAAAAAAAATCCTTTGGTTGTAAAATTCCCTTGGGAAAAACTGGTCAAATGGCAAGCCATCCTATACTTCACAAGCAAATTATAGTATCCATTATTAATTCTCATGTCTTTGTGAGATCTCAGTGACTACGAAATTATAATGGTGAAGCAACCCCCTAGTTGGTGCTTTTCCAGAGTTTTGTTCCCCCTCTATTCCAAAAATCTACTAGGTGAGAGAGGTGAGAGAACGGACAGCAGGTCTCTTGCTGACCGTATTTCATTACTCAGTGCTAACTGTAGTCACTTAGGAACTGCACGCTCCTGCCTCGTGATTTTTCCACATACATCTGCATGACTGCCTCTCTCCCCTCAAGTGTCATCTCCTCAATAAAACCTACTATGATTATCCTAATTATAAGAGTAACATACCCCTGTTATACCACCACCATAGGATCCCAGATATTTTACCTGTATTTTTCAATATACTTATCACTTAATGTACAATATAACTTAATTATTACAGTTATTGTGTATGTCACCCCCTAGAATGTACGCTTCCGAGGTCATATATGGATTTATATTGTTTTTGTTTCCAAATGTATCCCCATTACCAGAACAATGCCTAGGACATAGTGGATGCACAATAAATATTTGCTGAATTAACACATGAATGAATGAATGAAAGAATAAATTAAATAAATGACTATTAGGTTAAAAAATGAACACACAATTATTTTACACATGAGCATCAGTCATCTCAGTCATTGACACTTTTTACTTTAGAAGTCACTGGTTCTTTGCTTAAATGTTTAGAAACTATCTTAGCCTATGGGGTTCAACATAGTTCATTCTTTGTACATATGTCTATTAAACTTTCCTTCAGATTCAATAAAGATGAGAATTGATTACACAAATAAAATAACTTCACTAATTGGTTAAATAAATAAAAAATTAAGCCATATAACCCGTACTAATAAATGATGCCATAAAGTCTTACGTTCTGTAATCAGAGCTTCCAAACTGCCTCATTTAGAAATGTTCATTTACTACTGAGGACCACTGAGAAACTCTGCTTACAATTTCTCATTTAACCACATGATAAGCTGGTTGGTTTTTTTTTTTAATCCTCAGTAATGAAACAAGCATGAGGAAAAAGGGACAAGAAGGCAAGAGCACACATTTAGCTCACTATGATTTTAAGAGCAATTTAAAGGACTTTCACTTTTCTATGTCTTATAGTTATAGCACCATCTGGTGTTTACATGCAGAAAGGCTGTGAGGGCAGGTGGTGTAAAAGTCCTTTGTCACTTTTTAAAAAATGTTTAGGCAGCCCAACAAAATGATATGAACACATGACTAAGTTGATAACAACACAGATCACACATTCAATTTGGAAATACAGAAATAAAAATTTAGAAATCACTGTGGCATTAGAAGAATAAACGTTTTAAATAACTTCCAAATAAGAATACTCTTCAAGAAAAACAAGACAAATGCAAAACGTAAGTTATTAAAAGAGGGAAAAAATTGAAAAACATTCTAGAACCTTGTTAATAGGCCATTTCAAAATGTAGAATCTTATAAAAAGTAAATTATCAAATAAAACAAAGAGTTTGTATTTGAATACCCAGAAGATCTGAGTATAACTCTTCTTCATAATACAGCCTCAATCCTTAATCCCTATGGAGAACATAACAAGGCCTCACTATATTAACAATCCCCAGTTAATCACGTTTTATTATATTAGGATGTGACAATTTTAGCTTATTTGCTTATTTAGCTTATTTTGTAATTTAGGTAAATTTCTTTATTGGCTAACGCCACTGCTTCTGCATTTACCATGACACCAACGTTACTTACACCAGTATAGGCTTTCCCGATATCCTAGGATGTCTTAGCACTTCCGACATTGTCTCTTTTGTCTCTTCCATTCTCTCTTCATCACTGGAATCCACAACAAATATTACCCCATAGGACTCAGCATAGTAATTCTTCCAGATTCCCCGAATTCTTTTTCCACCTCCCAAGTCAAAGATGGTGACTTCAAACTTTCCTTGTCTAAGGTCAATTTTGGAAAAGCCAACAGTAGGAGCTACATCTTCAGGATACTCTGTTTCAAATGATACAAAAAAAAAAAAAAAAAAAAACCGTTAGGCTTAAATTAGTAACATTAATCTAACTTCACAACTTAAATGACATAAAGTGTTTTTCATCATAATTTAGTACTAAATGGAATGTTTATTACTTGCTTACACACTAAGCTTTATATCTAAGTATACTGGTTTGGGGGAAGGGTAGATATTATAAAATATCCAACTAGAATTTATGCTCCATGCAGATAAAAATTTCTGGTTTTTGTTTTTTTGTTTTATATTAACATAACCCCAGCTCCTAGAATAATGTCTACCCCATAACAGGTACTTAATAAATATCTGTAGAATGAATAAATGAATGAACTCTTGCCTTTAAGGCTATTGACTCTCCAAGTTACAAATAATAAAAATTTTAACCCTTCAACACCACAGCCATCCTCAGGGACCATTACAACCTCTGTGAAGTTATAAAGAAAAGCTGAGTATTTAGAGAATAGTTGAGAAGAACCAAAAAATGGGAGAAGCTATGAGGAGTAGACTGTGCTTTTTTAATTACTGAATTAAAGCTATATTTGGAATAAAGAAACTTCTCAAGTCAGCTTGCAAATATAGAGTAGATTTCATTATTTCTACAGGAACATGTTTTGGATGTTCTCATAAATTTAAAATTGAAATTTTCTGTACTTAAGGATATGACAACACAAACAAGGTACCGGGTGTACATAACTGCCAAGGAATGGTAATAACAATAAGATTAAAAAGATAACTAAGGTTCAAGAAAGACTTGAATTGGGAGTTGAGACTTTAGGCCTAAAAGCTAGGTAAGAGTGATCTAAGTAACAGAAGAAATAGCAAAGGCAAGAAAGTACAAACAAGTTGAATGTCATAGTTGGAGCAAACCCTTAAGATTGTGAATGCAGACTGAAGAGAGTTCTGCAGAGAGAACTGGGAGCCACGGAAGGTATTTCAGTAGACCAGTAATATAATTAAGGTGACTAAAGTAGTACTTTATTAAGACACATCTTTGCAAAGTCTCTAGAACTGGCTAGAAATGAGAGTGATGGCTGCTTTTCAGACAGATATGAAAATAAAGAAGAAAGAATGGAAAGAGAGAACTCATGAAAGACTAACAGAACCTAGTGACTCGATGGCAATGAAGAAGAGTTAAAACTTCACGTTTGTCTCATTCTCTCTTCATCACCAGAATCCACAACAAACAGTACTCCAATGGACTTTGTTTACACCTGCATGGGCAATACAATGGCCCCAAACTACATGAGGCTTTTTAAATTAAAATCAGTTAAAATTAAACTAAATTTCAGTTCTTCAGCTGTACTATCTACATTTAAAGTGCTCAAAGCCATATTGGCTAGTGGCCCATCCTACTACTAGCCCATACAGAACATTCCTATCATTGCAGAAAGCTCTACTGAGTAACACTGGTGTAGATGGTCTTATCATTTCCACATTCAGCAAAACATTTGCTACTACAGAGGTAAGTTTGAAAGGCATTTGCTGCTAGGCTTAGGGGTGACTGGGAAACAGACTTGCAAGGTACTACTCCCTGGCAGCAAGTACTTTAGTGCAGTTGAAACAGCTCCCTAGAGAGTTCAAAGAGACATTACAAGTCCTATTTTTCTAAGACCTTCATTATCTAGGAGAAAAAAGTTTAGAAGCAATATAAGCAGAATGATACTCCCAAAACAGGATTATACTAGACATTTAAAAATACGGATCTAGTCCAGACCAAAACTGGTCTCCTTAGTGAAAATAAGCAGCCATCTTTGAGCATGATTTGAGAGGTACTCCCAGGAAATTATCAGTGAAAATAAATCAACAATGCTGGAGTAGGGATAAGGAAACTAACACGTACAGACACCTACTCAGTACAGGACTTCATTAGGCATTAGGATATAAAGATGAATAAGATAGGGTTGCTGTCCTCAAATAACATATAGTTCAATATAGACAGATACTATTAATGGAAATAACACAAGAACTGATATTTCTATGAAAAAAACTCTGGAGAGGATAGCGTGAGGATTGCATGCCTGTGTCCTGTGTCCATGTGCTCCCCTCCCCCTGCAAAACTCGTATGTTGAAACCCTAATCCCCAATGAGATGGTGTTTGGAGGTGAAGCCTTTGGGAGGTAATTAGCTTTGGGTGAGGTCATGAGGCTTAGTACACTTATAAGAAGACACAGAGAGCTTGTTTTCTGTCTCTCTGCACCACATGAGGACACAGCAAGAAGATGGTTGTCTGTAAATCAGGAAGAGGGCCCTCATCAAGAACCCAACTATACTGGCACCCTGACTTCACACTTCCAGCCTCCAGAACTTGTTTAAATTAAGATACTGGTACAGCAGCCCAAACCAAGACCAAGGGCATTCAAGAGGAAAACAGTAAAGAGAAGGGAGGCAGAAGTTATGGTATACAAAGGCTTCAGAAAGGCCATGAAAGAAAAATGAAGGATTAAAAACTACATAATTATAATAAAGAAGGGAGAAGAACATTCCAAGCAGGAGAGCAATGTAAGCACAGATAAAATGATGGCAACATTCCCAGGAAACCAATTCAGATCAGGTAATTTGTTCAAGGTTACATGGTAGGCAGAGCAAGGATTCAAATCTAGGTCAAGACATTAAACGCCTTTCCTCTCTGACTTCTCTAGCCTTTCCTCTGGGTCCTACTCGTGTTTCAAGACTGAAGACTAAATGTTCTGAATACAACTTCCCTATAAACCCTTTCTGATGATTTCTTCCTACTGCCAGTATCACCTACACGCTCTATCATAATATTCTGTCTTCTTGCTGGTCCTCACAATAGCCTGTCCCTTCCCAGTATCTGGGATCTACTTTGTATCCTTAATACTTAGCACAAAGTATATAGTGGCTCAATATTATAACACCAGACTGCCATGACAGCTGAAGCTACTGTCCTTACATCCATCTTCCATGTATTTATCCATCCATTCATGCTAGTAGCCATTTATTGAGGGCCTATTATAGAAAGATCAGGCATCATACAAGAACCAGGGGTACAAAGACAAATGGTCCCCAATCCTGAGGATTTCAGTAAAGTATATGTGTTAAGACAATCTCTAGAAAGCCCAAGATAAAGTGAAAATATATAATCAATAACTATTTATTGAGAATCTATTGTATGCTAAGCACTGTGCAACGTCCTAGATACACAATAATAAGATCCATCTTCTGATCTTACAGAAATCTTACGTAGAGGAGAAAAGTGGAAACATAAACAAATAACTGTAACATAGTGAAGATATGTTAATATCCAACAAAGCTAGGGATCAATTTACACGAAGAAAAATTCTGCCACCCAAATAACAATCATTTCTTAGAAACTATTAGGAAACACACTGGATAGTCAGAAAATCCTGGATTCTTTAGCTGAGCACATACCTATTTAGGATAAAGACTACAATCCCCAGTCTCTGTGGCAGCTAGGGATGGCTGTTAGAGCACACTCTAGATAATGAGCTTGTGTTGTGGCATTAAATGTTTAACCACTTTGGGGGTGCTTTGATATGCAGTGTTTGCCATTTTCCATGGTATAATTACTCCCACTATGGCTAATTTCAAACTACTGTGAGGTACCTGAAAACACCGTTGGGAAGAGATGTACCAAACTGGCTCTAGATAGCTGATATGAGCCAAGAGAGCAAGTAGGAGCCAGCTCCAGAATACCACCCGTTCTAGTCAATGTCACTAAATTGAACTGATACAGCAGCTTCTAGTTCATGCCCTTAAAAGAAAATAAAATGGCCTCCCTTCCCCTTTACTTCTTCCTTCCAGCTGAAATGCACAGTAGTGAGCCACCTTGGACTAGATAGGCAAGGGAGAACACTATAAATGGCAAAAAAAATAGGAGAAGGAACTTGAATCTCTACCACCATGGGGCTGTTATGCTACGCCTACACTACTTTAGTGTGCACTATTATGAGAAATAAAATTCTATTTTGTTAAGCCACTGTTATTTTAGGTCTCTGTTAGGACAACTGAACCTATATCCAACTAATGCAATCACTTTGATAGCCATAAAGAAGAGAAGTTGATTGAAAGAAGCAAAGGTGAAGGTAAGGAAAGTACTTTGATTAGGAAGCTATCACATTCTAGATGAAAGACACTGAGGGTGTGGATTTAGACCCTGCAGTTAGAAAAGAAGCACATATATCTCGGAAAGGGAAAGGGAAAGGGAAAGGGAAAGGGAAAGGGAAGGAAAGGAAAGGAAAACAGAGACAAGCCAGAAATAAGCTGAAGAGTGGAAGCCATGGCAGAAATGTTGGAAGAAGGTTGCCTATTACACCTAAGGCATGGCTGAACTGGGACACCAAAATGAGTAAAACTACTCTTTGGGAATTTATGGTCTGGAAAGGTGGAAGAGATACATGAATGAAGGAGTAATTTAAGTAGTGATACAAGTAGGTATAAGTAAGTATAGGCCAAAGCAGAGGAAGTAGTCAAGTCTACTGATGGTGGTGGTAATGGCTAAGGGTAGCAGGAGGTGGAAAAGACTTCATGAAGAATGAGACTATATAACAAAAATCCATCTTTAGAGATATATAGATACTCTGCTTTAAAGATAAGCAGATATTCTCTCTCGTAAGACAAGTGGGAATAGCATAAACAAATACAAAGGCATAAAAAAGCTCCATTGGAAAACTTCATCTAGTTCTATATAACTGGAATCCTTAAAAAAGAAAAAAGGTAAGAAATCAGTCACTAGAGTAGACTAAAGAATAAATAAACAAGATGAAGAACAAAAACAGAACCAGAGGGAAGCTTAAAGTTGAAGACAGCTTTAACTTTCTGTTCATGATGTAACACCTTGAGTATTTTCTAAACTCAGAAAAAGAAACTGATGGATATATGGAGGTGAAAATCAGAAGAGAAAGATCCTAATGGAAAGAGGATGTTCTAAGTACACACAACAGATTAGATGGTCTGATTCTTAGATTATGCTCCCCTGAATGTAAGACTGAAGAAATGGAAGGGGATGTTTAGATGAGGAGTCACGGTCTGCAGGCCAAATCTGGCTCACTACCTATTTTTATATGGCCCTCAAGCTATGATTGTGTTTTATATTTTTAAATAATTACAAAAAAAATCAAAAAGACAATATATCATAACACATCGAATTTTAGTGTCCATAACAAAATTTCATTGGAACATGGCCATGCTCATTTGTTTATATATTGTCTATGGCTGCTTTTGCACTATGTCAGGGTTGTATAGTTGAGAAAGAGACCGCATGACCCTCAAAGTTTAAAATATTTAATATCTGGCTCTGTACAAAAGAAGTTTGTCACCTCTGGTTTAGATGATGATGATGAGTGGTCCGTGAGGCTATAACCTAGGACATAGCATGAAGGGTATGTACAAAAGGACTTCATAAGAATCCAAAGACAAAATACTTAATTTACATCTAATGTTACATAGTAGAATATGAGGTGACAAAACAGCAAGTTTTGCAAGGTGTTAATTTTCTTTCCTAAGCCTCCATAAATAAAAGCACCCTGACTATTTGATATGCATATCTTGTTGCAACATCCTTTCTCAGCAACAAATATATGTTAAGTTTTTTCCCAATTCATACCTGTAAGATGTTTCGCCACATCTTCTGGGTATACAACAAACTCACCAGCACAGTTGCTTCTATTTTGTAGTACATAGCATTAAATTAAGACTAACTAAATAAATACATTCAATGAGATGCAATATAAATGACATAAAACCCTTTGATAAAAAAGAGGCCCTCATTTTAACATAACTATAAAAATCAAGTTGAATCATGTTGGAAAAAAATATTGAAAAAAAAATGAAGACATACAAAGACAGTTGTGCTGGCTAACTACATTTCTACCTCTCTTTCATTTGGGCGTAGCCTTGTGACTAAATTCTGGCCAAGAGAATGTAAGTGGAAGATGGGTATCATTCAAGGCAGGGCATGTCCTTTTTTTGCTTTTTCCCTCCTGTGCTGAGAAGACAGATGTGATCCCTTTTATCTGATCAAAGACCTCAAGGATCCTCTGCATCTCTGCACTTACTCAAATCTGAAACATGTTAACTGGCTGGTACTCTTAAGCTAGAGTCTATTCACCATATTAGCCACAAGTATACTAAGAATTTAAAGTAATGGAGTGTATACTATCTATACCAAATAAATATGTAACAAAGCAATTTACATAAATTAATAATTCAGAATAATTTAATAATAAATATTTTCCACTTACCTCCTTGGATTCCCTTTGCCGTTGCCGTTTTACCAGCATTATCAAGTCCCACCATCACAAGGGTCACCTTTCTTAAAATAATAAAAATTTAAAAATCACTTTCTGAATTAATTCAATATTGGGGAAAAAATAAAAGTAAATTCATTCATTCAAGCAACATTTAAGGAGCTTCTACTATGTATAAGACAATCTGCTAGACCCCAGGCAGTTCAAAAATAGAATAGATTCCAAAAGCAAAATTGTTGAGAAATACCTTTAAAGTGTCATCCTTCTGTTCTATAAGCAAAAAAGAAAAAAAAAAAAATTGTAGAAGAGATTGTGCAAAAGGTAGAGAAAGAATAAGAGAAAGAGAAAGAAGGATTCTAACCATGAGTTACTTATCATGGCTAAAGACTCAATTTTCTAGTTAATTGAATGCTAAGGATTATCACAAATCTGTTTTCTTGTGAAATACATAAGAAAACAATTATTGTTAGGTTCTAGGCACTACTGGTGTGCTCACCTGTTTTTAGATATGCAGCACCTTACCAAGTATAAATCTTAAACACAGTATAATAACATGATTATTAACTTAAGTGCTAACATATTTTGAAATAGGGTTCCTACAATTATAAAGCTTAAAATGTTTTTGATGATATAGCTAAACTTGACAGAATCAGGAAAAAAAAAAATCTAGTTCAATTTTATAGTCGAAGAAACATAAGCCCAGAGTTGGAAGACAATGAGTCGCTTACAAAGCCAGAACCAGAACCTAAATCACTTAACTCTTAGAGACTTCTTAAACTGGGGATAGGTAAAAAGAAACAAACCTATTATAATGGTCCTATTATCTTGGCAATACAGTCCACCACTAGAGCTCATTTCTGGTTCAGGTTGAGCCATCACACAATATAACAGGTAAGACCATCCATTAACACCATAGATTTGGGAATATAGGAAGAAAGCCAGAGCGTAACATGGCTGTCATGTTAAAGCCACAGGGCCACATTCTCATGGGATACAGTCAGGGCTTCTGCCAAGTCATTCTTCACTAACAATCATCCCAAAAAGGGTTAAAAAAAAACAGAACTTAGATGTTAAGAAGGGGTGTTCTTTCATCTCTCTAGCCCTGACTCTCTTGGATCTGTTTGTTTTTGTTTTATTCTACATGTATTCAAAGGATCCATATAACAAAAAGAAAGGACAGAGTTGAAGGTGTAAGGCAGTCAGGTTATGGGTCATATGCTGAGGAAGAACAAACCTGGTCTTGCAAAAGCCAAATTGGTCATCTATTAAACAAATAGTTACTGACCATCTTCTGTACACTAGACACCAGTGTTCTAGGTATTTGAGATACACCTGTTTGTTTTTTAAGAATTTTTATTTATTTGTCAGAGAGAGAGCACAAGCAGGGGGAGTGGAAGAGGGAGAAGCAGGCTTCCCGCTGAGCAAGGAGCCCAATGTGGGACTCGATACCAGGACCCCAGGATCATGACCTGAGCCAAAGGCAGATGCTTAACTGACTGAGCCACCCAGGCATCCCGAGATACGCCTGTTTATTAAAATAACTACAACAACAAGAAAACAAACAAAAACAGATACAGAAATTCTTCCCTTACTAAACTTACATGTTAGTGGCAGGAGACAATAATAATAAATATAACAACTAAGTACATTATAACTATGTTGGAAGGTGGTTACATACTATTAAAAAAATATAGAATAAAGCAGGGTAAAGGGAGGCGGGAGTGGAGATTTTTTATGTAGTTTTATGTAGGTGGGTTGCAGTTTTATGTAGGTGATATGGGCAGTCCTCATTGAGAAAGTAAAATCGGAGCAAGGCCTTGAAGGAGGGAGTTAGTCATGCAAATATCTGGGTCAAGAGAATATCTAGAGCAAAGGCACTAATGTGGGGGCATGCAGGAATGTTCTAATATCAGCATGCAAGCCAATGTGGTAAAACCCAGTGAGAATGGAGCAGGGAAGAAGAACAGGGAGTCAGAAACACATCAGAGGCCAGATCACGGAGGACCTTGTAGGTGAGGACTTTGGCTTTTGTGAATGAAGTTAATTTACTCTCCATATTAATTTCTTTTGTTATCCAGGAGCCATAGTCTTCTAAAAGTTTCAACTGTCTATACCCACCATGGGGAATAAATGGAAGTATATCTAAGCTTGAATCAGTGCAAGAATAAAGTAAGCCACAATTAGCAGCATCCCCATACCCCATCCCTAGTCATCCAGTGGGGGGTCAGTGGGAATGCCAAAAAGAACCATGACAGATTATGAATTTAAGGAGCTGAGGTAGTATGTGAGTTCTGGATACCTCTATGCATGTAGAAATTATACCTGATTATCAACTGTGAAAAATATGAGTTTACTTCTTGAAGAAGCAGTGCAATATTCTGGAGTATAACTTTATTATTTTGTTTGAAGAATTCATAACTACCAAATATCAAATAAGACTTAAATACAAATTATGGGGCGCCTGGGTGGCTCAATTAGTTAAGCATCTGCCTTCGGCTCAGGTCATGATCCCAGGGTCCTGGGATTGAGCCCCACATTGGGGTCCCCAGGGAGCCTGCTTCTCCCTCTCCCTCTGCTGCTCGCCCTGCTGTGCTCTCTCACTCTCTCTCAAATAAATAAATAAAATCTTTAAAAAAAAGATTTAAATACAAAATAATTTCTTAAGCAAAGTATAGTAAATGTCTATCCAAAAGAAATGGATAATGTAGCATTTATATAATATTTTAGGTAACTCCAGTTACTAGATATACAATTAGATTAAAATAATATTAAAACTAATTCAATTGCCCTTTGAAAAATGTATAATGTATTTCAAGATCTACCATGCTTCAAACATGATGATGAACCAAAACAATTACTGTTAGGGAACAAAATGCCCACATTATGCTTATTTGCATCATTTATTCTATAAATATTTATTAAACACCTTTTATACAGCAGCAAACAAACATTCCACAATCCCTAGCCCTCCTACACCTTAGAGCAAGAAAACAGGTTTTAGGTAAGTATGTGTGGTGACTGTTGTCATGGAAAAGCACAGGCAGCTGCAGGGAGAGATGGCAGGCAACCATACCTACTCTAGAAGTCAAGGAAGACCAACTGCAACTAGGTCAGCAGTTCCTAGGCACATCACGGAACTGATGTTTTCTCATGCCTTATGAGCCAAAGTGAAAAATCTCAAATATACTTTTTTCAGGAAAATGGCCCCTCATTCTCTATTACACAGATTGCATCTTATGTTTTCTCTCCATTCTTGCCAAGATTTCAGCTGAAAAAAATCTTCCAAATAATTGCTCTTAAACATTTTGAAACATTGCTCTTGAAGCTTGCTACCAAGGGTATTAGCTTTTTACCTTAAAAGCTTTCCTTTTTTAATAGACTATTAGGTTCAAACAAAAAAGTCCTTCAAACATGAAAATAACACATTGGAAAATTGTAATTATGCTGAGACTGGCACAAAATAAGTCTCTCTGGATTTCTTTTTTACTCTGACTACTCTTGAAAGCAGTTAATTTTTTAGATCATTACGCCATATACTTGAAAACATGACTTTAATTAAATATTTGAGGTAATTAAAGTCTTAATGAATAAACATAACATTAGCAGTACAAATGAAAATCACAGCATGAATTACTGCAATGTCCGATAACAAAACATTAAATTTATACTTTCAGAACAGAATGGGTTTATTTTATTTTTTTTCTAAAGATTTTATTTATTTGACAGAGAGACAGCCAGAGAGGAAACACAAGCAGGGGGAGTGGGAGAGGGAGAAGCAGGCTTCCCGCAGAGCAGGGAGCCCGACACCCTGACGCTGGGCTCGATCCCGGGACCCTGGGATCTTGACCTGAGCCGAAGGCAGATGCTTAATGGCTGAGCCACCCAGGGGTCCCCAGAATGGGTTTAAAAGGTTAACATTCACCTAACACTCAAAATTCTATGCAACCCTTTAAAAAATGAAGATGTACAATCTAACACATGTTAAAAATGTACATGTCATTACAGCTGTTTAAAATATGGTAAATCATCACTGATTGGGAATAGCTGGCTGTGCCTATGACAAAAGAAGGATGGAAGACACTCTGTCTTTTAACCTTATGATTACTGATCAAATACATTAGCCCTTCTATTAAAAAAATATATATACAGTGTGCTTCTGTTTAGTGTCTAGAAAAGTTCATACTAGTAAAAAAAACAAGTCATTTGGTCAGACAGGAGGCATTATGGACACAAACATGCCTGAGACACGGTTTTCTATCTCAGAGTACTCATCTTCTAATGAGAGTGACTAAAACATAAACAAATATTAGTACAACAAAAAACAACAGATACAGAAATTCTTCCCTTACTAAACTTACATGATAGTGGCAGGAGACAATAATAATAAATATAAGAACTAATATTAGTACATTGTGACACTATGACAGTTAAATATGCTCATCTATACATAAAAGATATTAAAGTAATACAGAGCAAGAGGACTTTATCCAGCCTAAAGATACAGAAGGTCACGGAAGCTTCTTAGACAAGGCAATGCTTCGGCTAAGCGGTTAAAGTGGAAAAGTTTGCCAAACAAGGGGAAGATGAAAATAGAAGGTAGGAGAATGAAGAGATTCCAACTGAGAATACTGCCTGAGAAGATACCATACCAAGGAGGGGAGGAGAACTGGCAGGATGTAGAGTTGCTAAAGCCAGGGGTTAAGAGTACACCTTAGAGCAGCCTTAAACAAAAGGAGAACACACTTGTTAGACTCACACATAATCATGACACAATACGACTACACACTGAGTCTAAAGGAAACTTGATATACTGCTACCTTAGGAACTAGTATCAACAAATAGTTAACAATGTGACCTTCCCAGAAGTTGAAAGTGATCACTTCACTCTTATCACAGTTATCCCTGAGTCATTAATTATATATCAAACTACAAAGGCTGAGATGGAAAGGACTTCGTGGTATTTTAAGATGTACAGTATGTTTGTACTAGTAACAAATCTGATAGGTTGCCACAACCTTGGTATTAGACCTGTATTCAAGTCCCAGATTTGCCACTTCCAAGTTATATGACCTGGGCCATGTTATTTAACTTCTCAGAATTTTATCAGTAAAATGAGTTAATAATAACATCCATCCCATAGGAATGTGGTTAAATGAAATATGACACTGCAAGTAAAGTGCTCAATGCCTGTGGCACAAAATAAGTGCTCAACCAATAGCTATTCTTATTACAGCATAAGACTCAAAACAGGGAGTCCATGAGATGAGACCCCAGAAACAGACAGGGACCAGATTAGAGAATGAATGGGTGCAGTTTTACAAATGTTGACAGTGCTCACTCATCTCACACTGAAGTCTGAAGCTGAAGGAGAGACCTGTGCTAGGTTTATGAGACGTACACCTGGTAATTAAAACTATGAGAACAGATGAAAGATCCCAGGGAGGGCGCAGGAAGGAGAAGAGCCAGGGGCGAGGGGGGCATGGAACCCTGAGAACCTTTGAAGAAACCCTTAAAACTGTAGTCAGAAAGAAATGAGGAGACTAAAGAAATGGCAGCATTGGGAATAGTTTCCAGAAGGGTTATGAGATGAACAATATCAAATACTGCAAAGTTTCGTAAAATAAAAGTATCTTTTTCGCAATTGTCCCAAATTAAGTAACTCAGCAGTAAATGCTCTCATCTTTTCCCAAACCCTGCAATAACCAATGCCTTGAATTTATACAGTATGTCTTAATAGTTCAAAGCTACTTTACCCTACCATTTATATTCATACTGTCCCTGCAAGTAGAGCGGGTACAAGTTACCCATCTCTACGTGCTCATAAAAAGTCAACAGCAGTTTCCATGGCAAGTTTAAATACAATGGCTTGTAAAAATAGTAATAATCATTATTATTTTAAAGGGTAACTTGAACCATTTTGTTTAGCCTACAATTTACTCACATTTATATATATGCACATAGGTACACATCCGATAGCCAAGTAGTATGGCTCATTTTCTTTTTCTTTTTTTTTTTTTTTAAGATTTTATTTGTTTATTTGTGTCAGAGAGAGAGAGAGAGAGCACAAGAAGGGGGAGCAGCAGAGGGACAAGCAGGCTCCCTGCTGAGCAAGGAGCCCGATGTGGGACTTGATCCCAGGACCCTGGGATCATGACCTGAGCTGAAGGCAGACCCTTAACCGACTGAGCCACCCAGGCACCCCAGTATGGCTCATTTGCATCACAGTATCTTGAAGGTATTGTGGTATTTTATACAATATCATAATCAAAACTTAGTTCGTGGACCTAATAGAAAGTAGATTACCTAATAACAGGTACACTAACTAAGGTCATGAATAGCATGCTGTTAATAAAACCTAACCATGATATTGATGAAAATCTAACTATGGCATTTTTCTGCTTAAAATCCTTAAACAAAATCAAGTCCAAACTCTGTAGCCTCCTCTTCTGCCACTCTCCTCCAGCAGGCCTACTAGTCCACGTACTCCCCTCATCCTTTCTGTCCTTCCTGACCATCCATGCTACCACAGCAAACAGACATTAACTTTCTCAGGCAACTTCTCATACAGTGTCCTCTACTAGAACTTGTCAATCAACTCTGTAGCCCTAGCATCAAACACGCTGGGCACACATTAAGCATCTTTACTGAATGAAACAGCGTAATATATTTTCCGACTCCCCCATTTGCTGAGTAAATATTAAGTAAAATTAAAATATATAATTTTCAGTTGATAAAGTACTACAATGGATTTAATTTATATAAACCTTCACATAAAAGTAACAGTTCAATCTTAGGGAATGTAATTAAAAGTATCTATCTTCTGGGATGCCTGGGTGGCTCAGTCCATTAAGCATCTGCCTTCAGCTCAGGTCATGATTCCAGGGTCCTGGGATGGAGTCCCTCATCGGGCTCCCTGCTCAGCGGGGAGCCTGCTTCTCCCTCTTCCTCTGCCTGCCACTCCCCCTGCTTGTGCTCTCTCTCTCTCTGACAAATAAATAAAATCTTTAAAAAAAATTATCTATCTTCTTACATCAAACTGGCTGAGTTTTCTGAAAAAGTTTATGTGCTCAAGGTTTCAAGGTAATAATTAACAGTGAGAAATATTTTTAAAAGTGAAATAATTCTGAGTAAAAAAAATTAAAAGTAGGGATTAGGAGAGTCAAAAGCTTGTTTTATATATTTGATCTCAGAGTCTCTTTTTATAAAACAGATATACAATTTGATATATCAGAAATATAAGCAACATAATACTGGAGTTTTGAACTTAGACTCAGAAAATATTTGATTTGTCAATCTTTTTTGAGTGACATTATTGCAATCATTTGAACATCTACAATTCTAAACTTCCTGACCTGTCAACTAAGGAGACAATACTTCAAATGAGATAATTACATAAAAACTATTTCTAACTTCAAAAATATTTTGCAAGTCAAAAATAAACTATTTCGGGGGCGCTTGGGTGGCTCAGTCAGTTAAGCAGCTGCCTTTGGCTCAGTTCATGACCCAAGAGTCCTGGGATCGAGCCCTGCATCGGGCTCTCTGATCAGTGCGGAGTCTGCTTCTCACTCTTCCTCTCTCTCTGCCCCTCTCCCTGCACTCATGTTCTCTTCTCTGTCTCAAATAAATAAAATAAAATCTTAAAAAAAAACAACACAATTTCACCAAAACACTAAAAAAACTTAACACATCAAATTAGTATTACTGAAAATATTTAGAACTACATAAAGCAAGTTCTAAATTTAAAAAGTAACATAAACACACATAGGAAAAAAAACTTGGGAACACGATTTTATGATAAATGTGTGAGAGAAAGAAAAAACCTACCACAAAAAAAAATCGATATAATAAAAAATTTACCAAAAAAAAATTATGGTGTGATTTTATTGTACAAGTGCACTATTTTCTGACATTTTAATTCAGATTGTGGAGCCCAGGATAATATTACATCAAAATCACTATCTAAATTTATGGACCATTAATAAATAGAAAGAGGACCAAACTTGGGGTCATATGCTAGCTCTGAAGTCAAATTTTTAGTGTCAATTTGTTTATTTCTAAAATATAAAGGGGTAGAATCAGAATGTCTCTAGGTCCCTTTTTATCCTAAAATTCTAAACTTATTAAGAATAAACAAGAAGCCCCAGGGGTTTAAAAAGAAATGTAAACCATTCCAGTTCTGCATACAGCACATCAGATAATCCTTGCTAATCTGTGTGTACAGCTTAATTAACAAATTAAAAACTCAGCAATTTCTATAAACAGTCTAGGATTTACAGTTATATTTATTTAAACCAAAATGATGGCTATTAAGGTGCTAAATGTTTCCCCACTGAAAAAATTCATAGCAAAGACGATATACCCTATCATGGTACGCTTTTACCAGACACCACAGAGATGTACAAAAAGCATTAATCCACAATGCTTAAGTAACATCTGAGTCTCTTTTACAGTTGGCCACAGTGAACAACAATTTACTAATAAATTTGAAGTAAAGTTTTGATAAGCTGAATTCTGACATCAAAAAACACAGACGGGCAAGAAACTACTTCCAGCTAGTGGTTACTTCTAGGAAGGGATGTAGGAGATGAATAGGGAGCAAGGAGCTTCAAAGATTTGTTATCTATTTCTTTAGAAAAAAACTGAAATGTGATAACCAAAGTTTAATACTTGTAAAATCTGGGTAGTAGGCACATGAGTACTTACTATATTTTTCTTTTTGTTTAAATAATAGTAAATATTTTTATTTTTAATTGTAATATTACGTTATTCTTCTTGCCGATTTTTTTCTCATTTAACTTGATATTAATTTTCTGCTTCTCTTAGGTAAGCCATTTCTGAATTCATGCCCTTGGAAAGCTTAGGAAGCACAAAATTTCTTCAAGACCCCAGTAAAATTATACCCCTTCCAAAATCCTGTCTTTTATTCTTGCTAAAAATCTTAGAAATCATCTTTCAACTCTTGCGTGTTCTATCACATTTTATATGCACTATTCCATCAACTAGACACTACCTGGCATAAATCATAGTAGTTTAGAGTATGTAGATGATAATATGTAAGGGTGAGGACCTACTTACAAGGTCCCGAATATACTGAGCACGATGGCTTGTATTCTGTGTCCAGGACAAACGCTGTTCCCTATACACAAAATAAATTTCAATAGTTTTAAATGTTAAAAATTAAAATATGAAAGTACTAGGAAAAAAGTATAGGTGAATATAATCTTGGATACATATAATGGAATATAATCTAATTATTACACTAAATGGTGTATTTGAATAAAAAATTGTTAAATGTTTATGCTTCAAACACCATAGAAAATTTACAAATATAACAAATGGAAGAAAAATATCTGCAATATATACTATAGAAAAATGGTTACTACTATATACATTTAAAATCTCTTAGAAAATTCAATAAGAAAATGCACCTGCCCCAATAGGAAAACACCAAGGGAAATCATTGGGAAATTCCCAAAAGAAGAAATACAAAAGTCCAAGGAAAAAACAATTTTAATAGGAATCAAAAAAATAGAAACTAAATGCAGACAGCATTTCTCCCTATAACCTGAAAAAAACAAGTGGTGACTTGGGGAAGGGGGGAAAAGGCACTTTTATACACTTCTGGTAGGAGCAACGATTGTGGATATGTTTTGTTTTTTTAAAGCCTTTCTGAAGAGCAATTTGGCAATATATAGCAAATACCTTAAACTTTTTCATTTGATCTCATCATCATTTGAATTCCATTTCCAAAATATTTATAGAGGGGTGCCCACACAAGCCTTGTTCATAATAGTGAAAAATTTTTAATTTTCTAAATATTTAGTAACAGGAATAATTAAACATACTTTGGTGAATCTATACAACACACTACTCTACCTAAAAAGATGGTTCATGAAAAACATGTAAAGATGCAAAAAGATAATAATTATGATTAAAGCAAAAATAAATAAAAAGCTGCAAAATAGCATTCTATTATCTCTTTATTGTTTAAAAATTTACACAGATAGAAACCATCAACAAAACAAAAAGGCAACCTCCTGAATGAGAGAAGATATTTGCAAATCATACATCCAATAAAGGATTAACATCCCAAATGTATAAAACTTAGGATAATACATAACTTGACACAACTCAAAAAAATAACCTGATTAAAAAACAGGCAGAGGACCCAAACAAATGTTCTTCCAAAGAAAACATAGAGATGGCCAAAGGCACATGAAAGGATGCTCAATGTCACTAATCATGAGGGAAATGCAAATCAAAACTAAAATAAGGTATCACCTCACACTGGTCAGATTGGCTATTATCAAAAAGACAAAAAATAACAAGTGTTGGTGCAGATGTGGAGAAAAGGGAAATCCTGTACACTGTTGGTGGGAACATAAATTTTCCACTATGGAAAACATATGGAGTATGGAGGTTCCTCAAAAACTTAAAAATAGAACTACCAGGGGCGCCTGGGTGGCTCAGTCGGTTAAGCGTCTGCCTTCAGCTCAGGTCATGATCCCAGGGTCCTGGGATCGAGCCCCGCATCGGGCTCCCTGCTCAGTGGGAAGCCTGCTTCTCCCTCTCCCACTCCCCCTGCTTGTGTTCCCTCTCTCGCTGTGTCTCTCTCTGTCAAATAAATAAATAAAATCTTTAAAAAAAAAAAAATAGAACTACCATACGATCCAGCAATTCCACTTCTGGGTATCTATAGAAGAAAACAAAGATACCAATTTGAAGAGATACATGCACCCCTATGTTTACTGCAGCATTATTTACAATAGCCAAGATATGGAAGCAACCTAAATGTCCATCGATAGATGAATAAAGATGTGGTGTATAGATATACGATGGAATATTACTCGGCCATAAAAAAAGAATGAAATCCTGCCATTTACAACAACATGGATGGGCCCAGAGGTATTACGCTAAGTGAAATAAGTCAGGGAAAGACAAGTATCATATGTTTTCATTTATTTATGGAATCTAAAAAACAAACATACAAACCAAACAGAAACTTACAGAGATAGGAAACAAACTGTTGGTTACTATAGCAGGGAGAGATGAAATAAGTGAAGGGGATTAAGAGTTACAAACTTCCAGTTATAAAATAAATGAGTCACAGGGATGTTATATACAGCATAGGGAATATAGTCAATAATATTTTAATAATTTTGTGTAGTGTCAGATGGTTAATTGGACTCACCATGGAGATCATTTGGTAATGAGTAAAAACAGCAAATAAAAAGAGAATTTACAGTTATATAAGAGATTCTACAACAAAATGTAAATCTTTATATGCCACTTTATATGCCACTTTTTGCTTAACTGTGCTTTCAATGTTCTACATAAACATTCATCACCTTTAAATAACAATAAACATGCATTACTTTTAAATATTTTTAAATAACAACAGCTCCTGTCCACAAGCCATCCTGGAGGACAGGTGAGAAGAGTTGAATAAACATTTCATTACAATACATGGATAAGCAGAGACAAATACAGGGTGCTAAGCAATTATAATGAAAAGGTAAAAAACCTAGATGGAATTCAAAGAAAGTTTTCTGAAAGAGAATCTCCCAACTGACAAGTGAGGAATGATTAGGAACAGCTAACCAAAAAAAGAAGAGCATTTGGTGAGGAATGGAGGGGCTAGAGAACTTAAATTCGGCGAATTTGGCATAAGGAATTTGGACAGAAGGAAAAAGGAAAAAAGACCACTGACAACAGTGTAGAGAATTAATCAGAGGGGAACAGTGGAAAGTCTGTCAAAGAAATGTGGGAAAGAAATAATGGAAATTTAATCTAAAACCGCGCAGTGGGGCGGCGCCTGGGTGGCTCAGTCGTTAAGCATCTGCCTTCCGCTCAGGTCATGATCCTAGGGTCCTGGGATGGAGCCCCGCATCGGGCTCCCTGCTTGGCGGAAGCCTGCCTCTCCCTCTTCCACTCCCCCTGCTGGTGTTCCCTCTCTCGCTTTGTCTCTCTCTGTCAAATAAATAAATAAAATCTTTAAAACAGAGCAATGGGTATGGAAAGGCTAAAAGAGTGTAAGACTTATAAGTGGTATTAAGCCCATAGAAACCAAAAGACTTTATGATTTGAGAGATCAAAGCACAAAGAGGTATCTAGGATTGCTCCCGGCTTGACTTGGGTAAAAGGAAGGCAGAAGCAATTCAGCATGGAAATGAGAGAGGATCTAAATTCAATTCTGGATGTGCTGGGATTGAGGATTCTTGTGGAATGGGATATGTAAATCTTCAAGTGGTAGATGAGTCTTTGTACTGGAAACACACGGACTTGAAAGTCAATGTTTAAGTGGCCACTGAAGTCACTATATGTGGTGAAATTGCCCAAGAAGGGAGAACATACAGAAGAAAAGAGAGTTGAAGACAGAACACTGGGGAAGACTTGAGAGTGAGATGACGAAAGGCTAACTGGCAAACAGAGAAAGAAATGGCCAAAGGCAGAAAGGTAAAAATTTTTAAATTCAGGAAAAATAAACCAGAGAATTTTAAGAAGAGAGTGGTCTTAAGTGTCAAACTGAATTAAAGGGTCTGGGCAGAAGTCTTCAAATGCAGGAAGTTAAGGAATGCATGAGAGGAGATGAAGTTGAGAAAGTATCAGTAATCCATTGCCAACTGTTAGTCTGGGGTGAAGGCTGAGAGGGAAAGGTAGTGGCTGCAGGATCAGAGGGTTGTTTATTATGGTAGACACAGAATAATGACTTCCCAAATATGTCTACAACCTAATCACTGGAACCTGTGAATATGTTACCTTACATGGCAAAAGGAATCTTGCAGACATGATTAAGTTAAGGATCTTGGATGGGGAGCTTATCTTGGGAGTACCCAGGTAGACCAGATGTAAACACAAGAGTCATCATAAAAGGGACTTTTTAAAGTCCTGATAAAAGAGCAGAGAAGAAGGATGTTATACAATTGGCTTTGAGGATGGAAGAAGGGGGCCACAAGCCAATGACTGCAGGCAACCTCTTTTTTTTTTTTTTTTGCTGGAAAAGGCAAAGAAAAACAGATTCTCTCTCAGAGCCTCCAGAAACCTCTAAGGCTCTCCTGACCCATTTTAGACTTCTGGCCTCAGAACTGTAGGATAATAAATTTGTGTTGTTTTGGGTCACTACGTTAATAGTAATTTGTTAAGCAGCAATAGGAAACATTTAGTTTGGGTTGTTTTTTAGGTAAGAGAGGCTTGAGCATGTTTACATTCTAAAGAAAGAACAGAAGCGAAGCTGTGAAGACAAAAGAGAAAGAGATTTTGTATTTTTGATAAAACCGAACAATAAATTTTGGAATCAAAGTTTAGCTTTATTCTTGTATCCCAGAAGTTTTCTCTGTGACCTCTGGCAAAATGCTGACCAACTGAAGCTAACCAAGAAATGGGAAAAAAATGGAATAAAGAACACAGCCACCATAATTAGTCTTGAAAAGGAAAAATGAACCCTTCTTCCACAAACACAGAAAGGGAAGAAGGGAAAGGTATCTATACTGATAAGTATAAAATGAATTGAGGTGGGGAACTGACTAATAGGCACTCGTCTCCTAATCTTAGAAGTATCATTTACTGAGTGCTACCTGCAAAGCATCAAGTACTTGCATAAATTTTCTTCTCAAAATGCTGCAAGACAAAAATTATCCACACTTGACAGGGGGAAAAGTGCCAAAATTCCTAGGATTCAGACATGAATCTGTTTGACTCAAAAACACTATATTGAGAAATCTGGCAGACACAACCATAACCAAGTTATCAAAGTTAACACTACGAGTAATAAGACTATCAACATCACGCAACCCTCGATACTGAGAAAGACATGTCATCTCTGTGGTATTCCTCTGCCCAACAACACCTTTATCAAATCACAAGGAAAACAAAACTTTGTTATAATTTACCCTTGGCCTAATTCCAAAATAGAACTATTAAAAAGTCAACATTATTTATAAGGAATAACAAACTTAAGGTTTCTTTATAGGGTAAGCCTAAAAAGCATCATTTTTACTGACTCTTGCCTAGCATAGTGCCTGGCACATGGTATTTTCTCAACAAATGAGTGAATATCAAGTAGCAGGTGCTACATCTTAATACATCTAGCATTTCAAAATGAAAGGTTAAGAAGCGGACTCCTTCAATTAAAGGCTTAACTAGATTCCACATGAAAACTGAAGCTACACTACAGTTAAGAAAACACTTTCCATCAGCTAGTCTCATTTAATACAACACTCCTGAGGCATAGATATTATCACCCCCATTTAATATATGACAAAGGTGGGGCCAAAAGTGGTTAAGTCATATAATTTATTAAGCAGTGGAGCCAGATTTCAAACCCAAGTCCTCAAAACAGTGAGTGCATGAGTGTATGTGTGCGTGTGTGTGTTGGAAAGGAATGTGTGGATGTTATGAAAACTATATCCCATGCTTCTCTATTAAAAAAAAAAAACTCCCATTACAAAAACGTCACAGGAAATATACACAACGGATAGTTTCCAATTCCATACACAAAATTCACAACTTTTTAAGAAATTCGAACCCATTTAAATGGTAACAGTAAGCACCACTGATGAGAACTTAAATGCAACTAGACAAAAAGGCTACATCCTCCTACCTCTTCCTCGGGGGACAAGTCAAATTGGGAGCAAAAGCATCCCCCGAGGCCTGAGAGAGACTCTTCCCAGAGGAGAGGTGTGGCCCCCCCAACCGGCCCCTCGGGCCCAGCTGTCCCTACACTCCACGACCGCACCGGGCAGCCGGCTCCAGCTTACCTGATGGGCTCCCGCCACCGCTTAAACCAGCTGCAGCAATTGGCCATCAGACTGAACATGCCAGGCCGCACCTCCCGCCGCCTCCCATCCGAGCCCCGAGCGGGATGGGCCCCTGGTTGCCCCGGGCCGAGTCCCCGGAAGGCCGCAGCCGCTCCCAGGCACCTCTGAGGCGGAGAAGTCGGGAGGGAGGTCAAGGCGGTCAGTCCCAGCACCAGGCCCTGATAACCGCGCCGGGGGCCCGCGAGCCAACAACGGCCTCGTCGCCCAGGCACAGCAGGGCCGAAGGCGCAGATACACAGACCGGAGCAGGGTTAGCGGAGCCGGGCCACAGAAAACCCCCGCGTCGACGTGCTGACGTTCCTCGCAGGCGCGGAAGGCCCGCCCCAAGCACCGCCCATGTACTACTCCAATCGTGCGACCGCCCGTGGTGGGGGCCTCTGAGTGGCTGAAGGGGCCGGACTCCCCTTCCCCTGTGGAGGCGGGGGCGGGGAGGTGGTTCTCGTAACTAGGCAACCGGAGCGTCCAGAGAGGCGTTGAAAAATCCCTGACAGATCTTGGGCAAGGCTTCTCTGAATACCCATACAAAATGTGTTGTTCCTCGTCTGTCCCTAACCCCAGCTGAGATCCAGAGATCTCAGGTCTTGTGCGTGTTTTGTTTTGTTTTATGAAGCAGGGTTGGGGATCCTCTGGGACTCCGGCAGACTCTGGCTGCACAACTACAGAAACAATACCCTGGGGCAGTTATTATAAATTAAGGACGAGGGGGAAGCTCATTTGCTAACTATCTAATAATTCAGATGACAGACGTTTTAATCTGTATGTTTATTGTTGTTTGTTACATAAAATGTAAAATGGAATTGTATGATATTTATTGTGTGGGGGGGTTATGAATGCAAAATAAATGAGTATCTTTTAGCAGGAGCTAAAAGAAATAATATATTCATTGTAGAAAATGTGAAAAACACTGAAAAAGGAATAAGATGAACAAAATAAAATCTCATATTCACCACCCCAAAATAACAAGTATTAACATTTTGATGTATGTTCTTTTTAAGATTTTTAGATAATATTAGATTGTTAGCTATTTGGTTTCTGCAAGATGGTGATGGTGATCTGCTGGCTGTTTTTTTAATATGTTTTAGTTTATCTACAAGGATATGTAATATCTGCATTTCTTTATATATTTATAGAGAGAGAGAGAAAAGAAATGGCAAGTACATTCCTGTAGGGGAAAAAAATGCCCGCACGATATGTAGGGACCTGTGTGTCCATTCCATGTCTACTTAAATATGTTTTTTCAAATCTTGGTAAAAGGAGAGAGGGCCCTGGGATGCCCAGTGTGTCCAGGGGAAAATAATGGTTTGCTACAACAGATTTAGGTTTTTGTTGTTGTTTTTGTTTTTGTTTTTAATATTTTATTTATTTAGAGAGCACACATGCATATGAGCAGAAGGCAGAGCAGAGGGAGAGAGAATCTCAAGCAGACTCCAAGTTGAGCATGGAGCCCTATGCAGGGTTCATCCCAGGACCCTGAGATCATGACCTGAGCTGAAATCGAGTTAGACGCTTAACTGACTGAGTCACCCACCGCCCCACAACAGATTTAGTTTTAAAATTATTCTGTTCTTTACTCATTCATGTGACCCTGATTCAACTCATATACATCTCTTACAGCTCACCATCTCTGAACCCAATTATCCCATCTGCAAAATGGGAATGAAAATACCTACTTTGCAGGGTCACTAAGATGATGAAATGAAAGAAATAAAGCCTAAGTGCAGTTTCTAACAAATAATAGATAGTAGATTTTGAAGTTGCTGTCACCTGTCTGAAAAACATTTATGGCACATTTCCTCCTACCTCTTTCTCCTAATTGCTAAGGATCTTGTTCACTATTTTCATTGTCCTGACTTGATAAGTTCAAATTTCTTTCCAGTCTCAAGGCTGTACTGTTTTTCCTAACTGAATCATCCCTTCATCAGTGCTGGATGCTTTTTCTGCCCAGACTGTCCTGTCCAGACACAATAATACTTCTATTCTATAGTGCTAATGAAGAAAGTTAGATTATACCTTCATAAATTTCCTTTTCTCACTGTTATCTGTTTCTTCTCATTGTCTAATATCTGAAGATATCTACCTCATCTTTTCCAAGGTTAACCACTTTCCTGCGACATTGACAAACATCATGTTTCAACTTTTCTGAAATCCTGTTCCTCTGATTATTTCTTCTTGATCCAACATCTGAAACATATTGCTCCCCATTTTTTCCCTAGATCTTTGACTGCAATTTCCAGGGTAGAGAGGGGGTAAGAAGGCAAGGCAGGAAAGATCCACAATTCCTCCTTAGCTATGAGCCAGATTACTACTGTTCTGCTGACTCTTTACTTTCATAACCCAACTTTTTAAACTGTTGGCTTACCACTAAAACCCCAAAGCACTATTTTTTTTTTCTGTTCATTCTTTTTATCAATTTACTGTGACTGAGGTTCTGCCCCATTGAACTACTCAAAACACATTTTTTAATGTAACTTATATCTTCCTAATTACTAAATCAATTCTCATTTTCTTTTTCATCCCTTAATACATTTCATACAGTTAATTCTTCTAAAACTCTTTCCTCCCTTGGCTTTTCACAATTATGTACTATTCTGGATCTCACTAGTCATTCCTCCTTCGGCTTCCCATATGTACTCTCCAAGATCTGACCTTATCCCTCTGTATTCCTTTTTAAAAGCATGTTCTCTTGGAGTCCAATTACTACTCCTATGCCTGAAGAGACTTACTATGCAGATGTTCCTTCAGCATTTCTGGAACTATACTCAACACCCCTCTTGTTCCCCCAAAATATACTTAACCCCACCTCTACTTCATGTCTTCCCTGAGAATGATACGTTACCAAACATTTCTGGTGCCAAAATACAGTCGGTCAATTAGTAAACTAAGTTGACTATTAGTTTTTCAATACATTAAGTGGTTTGGTAGACATAAGCACTGCACACTATTTTCAGTTTTCCTTTTCCAAACATATGAGATAGCTATTCCCACCCTCTAGAAGTCATGGGACTTGCTTTGTCCAGTGAAATGTGAATGAAATAGAAATTGTGGAAGACTATATTAACTTTGAAATACTGTAAAATCAAAACAGTATGAAATGCTGAGCCAACACAATGAAGATGTCTGCCCAGAAAGTCCTGCAGTGAACTTCCCACGAGTAAGCAATAAACACTTACCTTAAACCATTGTAATTCCATGACTATTTCACCATAGTGTAATCTAGTTTATTCTTAATGATGAAAACAACCTTGCTGTCATTCTAGCTAAGACTCTTATTTAATCCCCCAGGGATTATTTAGCATCTTAAATGTTACTTGATTTCTTTTTCCAGCTTTATTGAAGGATAATTGACAAAATTATAATATATTTTAAAAGTACAATATGATGACTTAATATATGCATACATGGTAAAAATGATTCCCACAATCAAGTTAATTAACACATCCATCACCTCACATTGTTATCTTTCTTTTTTTTCTTTTGAGAACACACTTAAGATCTACTCTCTTAGCAAATTTCAGTATATGATATAGTATAATTAACTAGAGTCACCATGCTGTGAAAGGGTATATAAACTTTCAGTTTATACCCTATCAACTTCTTCCCATTTCCTTACTCCCCAGATCCTGGCAACCTATTCTTTGTTTCTATGAATTTGCTTTTTTTTTTTTTTTTTTTTATTTGAGAGAGAGAGTGCAAGCATGAGCTGGGGGAAGGGGCAGAGGGAGAGGGAGAGGGAGAAGCAGGTTCCCCATTGAGCAGAGAGCCCGACGTGTGGCTCAATCCTAGGACCCTGAGATTATGACCTGAACCAAAGGAAGATGCTTAACTGACTGAGACACCCAATCGCCCCCCCCTCTTTTTTTAAGATTCTAAATATAAGTGATCCCATGCAGTATTTATCTTTCTCTGTCTGGCTTATTTCACTTAGCATAGTGCCCAAATGTCATACATAAATGTGAGATATCCATATCTATCTCTATCTCTATATCACATTTTCTTTATCCATTCATCCATTGATTAGACTTAGGTTGTGGTTTCCTTACCTTGGCTACTGTGAATAATGCTCTAATGAACATGGGAGTACAGAAATGGCTTCCAGATAGTGATTCCTTTGTATATAAACCCAAAAGTGGGATTCTTGGATCATATGGTAGCTCCATTTTTCGTTTCTTGAGGAACTTCCTATATTATTTTCCATAAATATACATTCCTACCATTCTCCACATCTTCATCAACACTTGTCTCTTGTATAAATGTTACCTGGTTTCTAAACTTTCCTTGCTCTAATCCATTTTGCAAACACTTAAAAAGGTAACATTCTCAAAGTAAAACAATGGAGGGCGCCTGGGTGGCTCAGTTGGTTAAGCGACTGCCTTCGGCTCAGGTCATGATCCTGGAGTCCCGGGATTGAGTCCCACATCAGGCTCCCTGCTCAGCAGGGAGTCTGCTGCTCCCTCTGACCCTCCTCCCTCTCATGCTCTCTGTCTCTCATTGTCTCTCTCGCAAATAAACAAAATCTTAAAAAAAAAAAAAAAAAGTAAAACAATGGAAATTACTCCTTTTAAAACAAACAAACTTACAAACATATTTAGAAATGTACTAAAAATAAATTTTGAGCAAGTGAAATTGACTAAGTATTAATTTATTGAGCTGAAGCCAGATATCATCTTCACAAAGTAAACTTCTGAGATAAGTTAAAAACCTGAAAATTTTATCCAAAGATGTATTATTAAATTTTATTATTAAACATCTCAGTATATGATTTTTCAAAGTTTGACATTACAGTAGAAGTAAGATACATAATTTTTCATCACTGACAAATTGCTGACACTGTGTTGCACCTTTATGGTATTAAAAAGATAATCACTTTAATCTCTTGAACTTTTCAGGAGAGCAAGATTTCTTTTGGGTAACTTATGCTTCTCTAACATTTCCTTCTTCAAACTTTTTATATTCTTTTTTATATTGAGGATATTAGAGATGGCTATGAATGTTGTTGATTCATGATTTTGGAAGTTTTCTCTCCTTGTGAAATTTTGAGATTTCAAAATTGATATTCAGCTCTTAATTCCTCCTCACAAGATGAGGAGATTCCCAAATCGAACCATTACTTGAAAGACTCCTAGCTTAAATGCATTTAAATTTAATAGTTAAATATATCACTTAAAGGTCATTTTGTTTAATGCTATGATTGTCAGCACACCAAACAATTCTATAGAGATTAGAATTATATTAAAAATTAAATCACTTGGGGCTGGGAATAAACTGGTGAATAGATTAATATGGTAGAGTCAGACACAGCAAGAAGGAAAAGAATTTCAAAGAGGGAAGGGTAATAGATATATTCAGTAATCCCTTCACAAGTGTTCTTATCAGAAAAAGTGACTAATATCAACTTCCATCCAGTTGGGTCACAGAACCACAGAAAGCTAGAATGAGAAGAGCCCCTTGAAAGATGATCAGCCTATGGAATTTCACACACACACATAGGAAATCAATTGACAGGCTCATTTGGGCAGAAATTCTAGAAGTGATAATAGTAAATATGCCTTCAGTAATACTATTTAACGCATAGTAATTGCTTTACATGTGTTATCTCTTAAATCCTTACATTAACATTATGAAAACGCACTATTATCCCCATTTTACAGAAGATATAACTGAGGCTTAGAGAGGTTAAGCAATTTGCTTAAAGTTACAGAACTAGTAAGTGATTAAAGTATTGAGATTTGAATCAGGTGTTTTAGCTCCAGATGCAGTCTTAAACATTACATAACATTTCAGATGTGTATGTCTAAGCACAAAATGTAGAGGTTATATTGCAAAAATTAAAATGAGCTGTTTGAAGGTGATGGAATTTGATACATTCTCATTTTTTTTCTCAAAATATTTTTTTTTAACACCATAAATGCAAGAACAAAAGAAAACTGGATGATCAAAACTATCCCATTTGCTTCCATTATCTCTGTTCTCTGGCGCCTTCATGAAGTTACTCGCTTCTAGGTTTGATTAATGTCTTCATCTCAACGTCAGTCTGTCTCTGCAGGATTTTTCCTTCTAAACCTGGACACCCCGTCCTCGGAGTCCTCAAAGTTCCCCGGGCCACTCAGCCTCTCACCCTAGCTCGCTGGCGGTTTCTACTACGTTTCCTTCCCCTTCTCCTTGGGAAGGTTCACAGCGCGGAGACAGGGAACGAAACATGGGACCAGGAAGGATGTCTCGACAGTGTTTACTAGGCCTCCACCACTCTCCCTGAGCCCTGCCCCCAGCTTTGAAAAGCTTCCTGGAAATGTCCTCGTTATCACTTCCCCTCTCGGGCTGGGGGCTGGGAGCGGGCGGTCCCCCCGCCCCCGGCTCCCGCTATTCTGCCCGAGCGCTCGCTCGCAGGCGCCGCCGCGCCGCAGTCCTCAGTGAGCGGCGCCCGGGCTCGCAGGTCCCCGCCGCGACGCGCCACCGTCCTGGTCCCCGCCCGCGCCTCCCCCCGCTTCGCAATGAGGGTCCTGGGTGGGCGCTGCGGGGCGCTACTGGCGTGCCTCATCCTAGTGCTCCCAGTCTCCGAGGCAAACTGTGAGTAATCAATAGCGTGCTGTCTTCTCTCCGCAGCAGCGCAACTGAACCCGGAGCCCTCTTGGTAGGATTTTCTTTGCTCCGGCTGCAGCCAGCTTTTAGAAAGTTTCCAGTAAGTCCTGACAATCTCCGGGCTGACGGAAGCAGCCAGTGGATCTAGCGGGCAGTGTAACAGTGGGGCAGGGGCAATTTTTGCCCTGCTCTAGGAGTCAACTGTTGGCTACTGGACGGATTCAAAAACCTGGGGGACACTAAATAACAATGAAGGCATTACAACACCTACCCATTTGCCCTCAGCAGCTGAAGTTCCCAGAGGACAAGGATTGAGCACTTTCCAGTATAACAATAGGGAGAAAAAGGCAGCCTACTATGTTTTCTCTTGGTACAAGCGGCTGTCCCCAGCCAACACCCCTTGCTGAAATTTTACCTCCCTTTTGCAATTTCTGGACTTTGAGCTTGGTTTGCTTATCACAACATTGACAAACCAATTGTTTTAGGATCACTGCTGGTTTGCATAGCAGGAGGTAGATGTCATTTTCTAACCTTGAAATCAAAAGGACTGCTAAATGTTGTGTTTCTCAGATCATTTTGTACAAAGTATTTTTGACACTGTCACTGATCTGAGGTCATGGCATGAATTCTCTGTACTTTATCTTTGTATTTCCAGTTCTTTATGTTCCCATGGGTAGATTCAAGGCAGGATGTTGAGTTTTCTCTGAAAAGTATATAAGGAATATCAAAGCATTTAGTACATTTTTTTAAAGATTTTATCTATTTATTTATTAGAGAGAGAGTGAGTAAGAGAGAGCGCACAACTGGGGGGGAGGGGCAGAGGGAGAGGGAGAAGGAGACTCCCTGCTAAGCAAGGAGCCTGATATGGGGCTCAATCCCAAGACTCCGGTTTCATGACCTGAGCCAAAGGCAGACACTTAACCAACTGAGCCACCCAGGCGCCCCTTGGCATTTAGTACATTTTGATTGCCAGTTAATTTGTTCGTTTTCAAAGTTTAAGCATGGTCATTGATTAAAAATGCTTACTTGTGCTACGTTTTTTATTCTCAGGAAATGGCATGGGAGAGATAAACTCTGAATTGCAAAAACTTTTAGGCTGCCTAAAGCTCCTGTGGAAACTTTTCAAAGATGGTAATTTTAGGAGACTTAAGCAGGAATTTACTAACATTCCACTAGTTTGTATTAGTTAACTGATTAGGATGATTGAGGTATTTTAAAATTCTAATTTAAAGATAAAACATGATTTGTTGATCTTATATTAAAGAGCTGCAATAGCAGCATTGCTATTCAAACCACTATCAGTAAGCCTGTATGTGGACCATATGTGTATAAATTCATTATTTATATAGTTCATTACAACAATCAAATATTTGCTTGGTAACCAAAGAAGCAAAAGTTTCCTCCCACACTCACTGCTTGTCATCACAGGAATGTGCTAAACCCTTTCTTTTTGTAGAGATTGTTAAATTTTCACTGAATCTAGACACAGTTAAAAATGATGTATACGTCTGTGCGTGTTACACACAAGTAATCAAACCATATATATGATGAAATATATTTTTTATGATAGAGTGGAGAAATTAATAGTACAAATATATGACATAAAGAATAGTTGGCCCTATATTGACTTTATTTTAAAAAGTATGAGTAGTTTAATTGGATTAAAAATAATCTTTGGTTAACTGATGGGGAGACTGAGGTACAGATGGAATGTTTTTATTCCCTAAGATTTTAAATTTGAGATAGAATTAGAACTCTAAATATTTGATTTATAACTCATTGGTTAGTCCATGGAAATATAGTTGCTATTTAAAGAAAAAGGTTTTAGTTTTGAGAGTTGTTAGAAACTATCCAGTTCAACTTCTTCATTTTAATAATAAAGAATTGGTCAGAGATGTTAACTGACTTTGTAGACATTTATATATGTGAAAGATATTTTTACTATCTCTTATATTTTTAGTAAATATAAGAGAGAGACAGACAGAAAGGGGCAGAGAGATAGATTTAAAATATATACTGTCTACATATTCCATCATTTGCCACTAAAGGCTGTGGTGAGGAGAAATAGGAGAAAAGAGATGTTCTCCGGCTGTGCTAGTTTGGTCCTATCCAGACTTCCACTGCTAGGTGGATGCAGTCTACCCTTGACATTACTGACTCATATCTGCTTTCTCTTTTTTGCTCTCTTCTTTCCTTCTCTAATTATTCATTGTTTATCTGTCTTTAAAAAAAAAAAATTCCCTTTATTTCAGAGTTCAAAATGTTGCACTGTTGGAGAGATTTTATTAAGGTTAGGAAGAGTTAGAGACAATTCCTGGTATAGCAATGATACCCTGTGCCATATTCTCTTACTATCCATTCTACATCAGGATACATGGTAATGCTTCATAATAAACCTTTCCTGTCCACCAAGTTCAATATCCTCTTTATAGCTAAATGATCTATATTTAAACTTTCAAGATATTATGAGAAAAAATGAGAAGCCTGATAGTACATATATCAATATTCTTTAGCTACAAGCAACAATAATGAACACTTGCTAACTAAGGAAGGAAGGAAGGAAGGAAAGAAGGAAGGAAGGATGGAATGAAGGAAGGAAGGAAGGAAGGAAGGAAGGAAGGAAGGAAGGAAGGAAGGAAGCTGAGTGGATTTATTGTAAGACTACTGAATGGCATGCTGAATAACTAGGCCAACAGAAGCCAGGGACTTAGGCATTTCACTGATCTATATAATGGGAAGTCACATGCTGTCTGTGTTAGGAGCTGCTATCAGATGACTGGGTTCTAACTGTCTTCTAGTCCTGGGTGTCCCTGCCCATGACTGAAATTCCCAGAAGGGAGAACTTGATCATTTTGGCTTAACATGTCTCTGGAGTCCTGTGACTGACAGCTCCCTGGAATCAGAAGTGTCTGCACAACTCCCACAAAGGAATGGAAGCTGCAAAGGAAGCAGAAACAAAGAAGTCTACACATGCTAATTATTGGCTGTACAACATACACACACGCCCTTCTTTCCATATACACCATTTGGAAATATTTCAAGTATAATGCACATATTTTAATATAATACAAATAACTGAGAACAGCAGAAAGGACCTTCTCCTTAATAGATTCCAGTCACCACACCCAAAGAGGAAGGCTCATGGCTACCATTTCTTAGTTTACTGTCATCAAGTGATGTCCGTGCCTCGTCTTGTTCTGTCACAATCCCATGTCACGGTGCTATGCTTTATGGATGAAACAATACATTGTTACAATCCATCTCGTATGCCAAAAAATAATCATACTAAAAAGACAAGCAAAAGAATACAAGTACTTTGGGGTGGCCTCTCTTCCTTTTGAGCGGGAGCTGGTATTTATGACCTCCTTCTTCACTCCCCAATTCACTTGTCTCTTGCTTTCACGCAGTTCACTTATGTTGGATTTTTTTGTCTTCTCTCTGAGATGAACCACACCCTTATTCAGGAAGAGTCTGAGCCTTGTTGTTCCTACCTATGGATGATTGTGGCCATCTCTTCTTTTATAATTTCTGTTGTGTATAATAGTCATCTTGAAGGAGTAGCACTCCTTCTAGACTTGATTTAGATGTGGCAAAAACACTATTTTGCCTTGATTATTGTCATACCAGTATAATCTTCTTTTTAATTTTTTTTCAACAGGAATAAAGAACTTGAAATGGCTACATAGCAGTCTCAGCTTCTAATTCAGTGGAAAATCTATTAGGTCCCATAGTGAATGCATTTCTTCTTGGTTTACCAATTTCTAGATGAGCAAAAGACAGTTGCAAGGGAAGAAAAAAGCAAAAAATGTGAGAATAGGTCATTGAATTAGCTTCTTATGCTGCTATAACAAAGTACCACAAACTGGGTAGCTTAAACAACAGAATTTATTGTCTCACAGTTCTGGAAACTAGAAGTCTGAGATTAAGGTGTCAGCAGGATTGATTACTTCTGGGAGCAATGAAGGAGAATCTGTTTCATGCCTCTCTCCTCAGCTTCTGGTAGCCTCAGACATTTCTTGGCTTGTAGATGGCATTTTCCCTATGTCTTCACATCATCTTCCCTCTGTACATGAGTGTCTCTATTCCAAATTTCCCCCTTTTGTAAAGACATCAGTCATATTGGATTAGAGCTCACCCTCATGACCTTGTCTTAACTTGATCATCTGCGAAACTCCTTTTTCCAAATAAGATCATATTCGCAAGTAATGGGGGATTAAGGATGTTACCATCTTCATAGGGGACACCATTCAATCCATAACAGTCACTAAGCATCATATCATGACAAGTACTTCTTCCCTTTCTACCTTTATTTCTAACCTGTGTATTTTAGCTTTAGGGAAATAAAAGCACTATGTATTAATGATGTCTGGTACAAAAAAGTATCCCTTTTTTTAAAAAAGTAAGCTCTATGCCCAACATAGGGCTTGAACTCAGGACCCTGAGATCGAGAGTTGTCTGCTCTACTGACTGAACCAGTGAGGGGCCTCCAAAACATACCACAATTTTTAAATCACATTTTGGAAGATAGTGTTAGGTCTGAAAAGGCAGTAAGAGAGCCTTCAATAATTGGTCAGTCTATCGTCCTGTACGGCTAGCTCCTTTTAGGTATTAGTGTGCACAGTAAGACCCATGAAAACTATAATAATCATCCCATTGACTTATTTCCTTAACTGTGGAATTAATTCCTTTGTTAGAGATAAAGTTGTGTGGCTTAGCATAAGGCATTAAATAAGTCTACCAATAGTGGTACCAATAGAAAAATTAAATCCAAATCCAGAATGACTATCTCTATCTCTGAGTACAGTGCGCTGCTCCTGCATGATAAAAGAGCCCTAACTAATCAACCATCCACCAGGATCTGATGGATTTTGCAATATGCCCAATGTCTAACAGCAGAAGGAATGGCCGTTCTGCTGGCAAATGTTGTGTTTTTAGTAGTGAGAGCCTAGTGCATCTTAGTGAGGGAAAAGTCTGTATGGCTGAGTCAATATGTCGTCTCCATGCTTGCCACTCAAGCTGGGGTTTTTTGTGAGTATCCAGCAACAGTAGACCAAGTGACACAGTGAGTGACAGCCTTAGCACCAAATGTGCCCACAGACTTGTGTGTTTGGCCCACACGGCATTTTAAAAATCAGGAAATTTCATCTAAAAAGTTTGCTTTATGACCTCTCTTGAAAAACAAATGAAGGAAGATCTGGCAACACTGCACGCACCTTCTAACATGGTAAGATTCAAAGCTGCCTTCTTAAGATAGAATATACTCTCTCTAGTTTGCCACAATTTCGAGCGTCCCCTGTCGTCTTTCACCAAATTCTCTTCCCTTGTTTATGGAACCTGTCTAACACTTGCAGATTTCGGAGTTTGTGACCCTTGCACTAGATTGCCTTGAGAAGAAACACAACGGACAATCCTTAAGTGGACCATTCTATCCCCTCTTATTATTAAGAACTTCTCTGGTGTGGGGCTATCTTGTGAGTATTCCCCTGGAACACAAATAGTCTCAGCTCTGGGCAATTCTTACCAAACAACCTTGTCTCTCGACCTGATATCTAGCTTTTTATGGGTCTCTGAACATATAGACAGACCATTTTCAACCATTCAGGAAGCAGAATAGATCCAGATCTCGTTCTAAGCAAAGTGGACAGTGAGAAATACTGCTTATATGTCTGCCCATTGTGAGGTGTTCGTTTCTCCAAACATTCTGTTTCTCCTCAGGATCACCCTTGAGAGAAGCTGTCGTTTGTTTGTTCATTGCAGCTGTGGCTTCGTAGCAGGTCTCCCTCTGGCTCGTGTTGGTCTATCACAAAGAAGTATCTGCCAGTTAGAGATTTTGTCTTCAGTAGGTTGATTTTCATCCTCACTAGGTTGGTCATAGGCTTTTCCTCATGAGACTTTAAAGAGGGGTTGAGGTAAGACTTCTTCACGTCAGGAGAGTGAGCAGCCTGCATAGACCACTTAGTTGTGCCTATAGTCCCATCCTATTCACACCACTGGAACACGTCACAGCTGAACTTCTGTCACAACTAAGTTTCTGGCGAGATGGAAAAGGTAGCATCCAGTTCACAATGAGCTGTTCAAATCACCTGGTCACCAGGTGTCCTGTGGTTGTATTTGCAGACTTCACTAAAGTCTGAAAGGATGCCAAGAACAGTTTCTCAAGGGTAGACTAATTACTGGCAGAAGGAAATGTGACTTGCTCTCAAATCATAAGGACCTCTACTGAAATTCTTCTTTGGGGACTTGCTAAGGTGCCTTGGACAGTACCAGAGGACCCTGCCGTCCTAGGGACAATTTGACATAATTGGATCTGATGGGTCACTGGCTAGTCTGACTGACAGACTGCTTGATTCGAACTTTGAACTAGCTAGAGAGCATTTTCTTATTCTGGTTTCCATCTACATCTGGCAGCTTTTGGACTCATATGATAAATAGACCAGAGTGGAGTACCTAAAAATGGAATATGCCTCAACAATAAGGGGTCCACCGATATGTATGCGTCCATCTCAGTGTTGAATGCCCAGGTATATAAAAACTTGTCTTTCACTTGGGCAGGAATATTCCAGCATGACCAAATTGTTGCTGAAAATAGTTCATGCCTGGGGAAGGAAGCACAGTTTGGAGTTTGAGTTTTATTGGACCTATAGTTAGGTACTTGTAGGACACAATGCCCTTAATCAACTGACCCTCATGGGCCTCAGTTCTAGGCAGCAAACCTTAGATTTTAGATGTTTTTTCTTCTCTACAGGCCAATATCTAATAATCACTAGAAATTTTTGGAATCTCTTCCCTTAGTGCAGTTACCCAGTGCAGTTAATCTGCGTGGGAGAAAACAAGAAGAAAAGTTCACTGTGTACAGGATGCTTCTTCAAGGGCATCTCTCCTCTCCTTCATTCTAGAAGTTCTGGATCCATCAACTGATTCAAGATTGGTAATTAAGGAGAGGTGGTGATTTCTTTGAATTGTACAACCTCTATTTTACTAACCCAGGGAGTTTTGTATACAAAAGTTAATGAGGAATTTTATGGGTTGTCTTCCCATCTCATTCTAGGGAGATGTTCACCTGTTAATTCTTTCTCCAAGATTTGATCACTACACTCACCCTGACTTTGATTCACGTGAATATGAGCTGCTAACTAAGCTCAGCCACCCTGGGTTCCTCCCATTCCCCCTGAGATCTGGGAGCCCTGTTTCACTGCAGCCCCTGCCATTAGCATTTCCAATCTAGGGAGAACATCCAGTAAAATGCTTTTTAGCAAGCCCAGTGATTTCCTTACTAATTGATATCTCTGATAATCATGAACATACATTCTTTTATTTCATAATGGGGAGTGGGATGGATAAGTGAGAAAGTGAATAGGTAGGAACCACGTGAAAGATCCAAGCCAGAATCTATCTCCTAGTCCTTGTGAATTCTTTCTTTAATATTATGCCGAGGAATGTCTGGCTTTTCAGAGTTATTTAGTGTGTGCCAGAGTTTTGTCTAGGATGCCATTAGCCAACGAAGCCAACTGTTTGAACTGGAACTGGTGACCCTAGCTAGCACATGGAATGAAATCAGCAATATTAATACATTTAGCCTAATTCAAAATTACATATGCCTTTTTGTATTAGTTTTCTATTGTTGTGTAACCAATTGCCACGAACTTGCAACTTAAAACAATATAATTTATTTTTTTAATAATTTTTACTGGAGTTTTATTTTATTTTATTTTATTTTAAAAATTTTTATTTATTTATTTGACAGAGAGACAGCGAGAGGGGGAACACAAGCAGGGGGAGTGGGAGAAGGAGAAGCAGGCTTCCCGCCGAGCAGGGAGCCCGATGCGGGGCTCAATCCCAGTACCCTGGGATCATGATCTGAGCCGAAGGCAGACACTTAACAACTGAGCCACCCAGGCGCCCCCATTTTATTAACTCATTAGTCCAGGTACAAGTCCAGGGACCTGCTCAGGGTCTCACAAAGCTAAGATCAAGGGGTCCACCAGAGCTGAGGTCTCATCTGCGGTGTTCTCTTCTAAGTGTATTGATCTCTCCAATGAGAGGAAGGGGAGAGGAGATCAATGGAGGACGTTTGCTTGTGCATGAAAGTGACAAAACTCCATTCCGCTTTTAATTCCAATAGCCCCAACCCAAGGAAGCACATGGAATATTTGGTCAGCATTGTCTCTGTTAAAATATTCTTCCCCTGGGGTTAAGATTACTGTTTCTTCCTCTAAGAGAAGCACAAACACATATTGCTCATTTAACCTTTGGTAATATAGATTACAAAATGTGAGGTTGTATTAACTATCTATTTGTTAAATAGAGAGGGCATAATTAACCATGCCCAACAGACCTAAGCTGGGGACATAGTATAATGACATTGAACTGGCTGTTAATGTAGCAGGGTGAAAAAAATATGGTAACAGTTAATACTGAAATTATTTCTTTTGTGAGAATTCTTATTGTTTTACCTTGAAAAGTGGCTTCAGGTTTAGAAAGTGAAGTCCTGAAAACATGGTCTATAACTTTGCTACTCAAGAGTAGTTCATGAACGAGTAACAGCAGCATTACCTGGGAGCTTATTAGAAATGAAGCATCTCTGGCCTCATGCCAGACCTCCTGATTTAGAATATTCATTTTAAGAAGACCCCGGGTAATTCCTATGCACACTTAAAATTTGAATCATGCTGGTGTCTAAGGAGATAGGAGAAAAGGTTGGTAAATGGTTCTGCATGAGAAGTAAATAGAAGTTGCAGGGGTGGAAGTAGGAGGCAACCAGGGAGAGGGAAGGGAAGAAGATGTCAGAGAAGGGAGAAAAGAAGCTGAGCCATATGGCAAGACAATGCAGCTTTTAGGAATGTCTTCAGTAAGATTTTTTTTTTTTTTAGAGAGAGAGAGAAGAGAGAGAGCAGGAGCAGGGGGACGACAGAGGGAGAGGGGCAGAAGGAGAGGGAGAGAGAGAATCTTAAGCAGGCTCTACACCGAGCATGGAGCCCAACGCGGGGCTCAATCTCCCGACCCTGAGATCATGACCTGAGCTGAAATGAAGAGTTGGATGCTTAACTGACTGAGTCACCCAGGCGCCCCATCCATTAAGAAATTATTATATGTGAGGTGGACAGAGGACCTTTAGGAACTGGCTTAAGACTTGACTTTAAATTGCAAAAGTTGTTTTAATGTAAACTATAGCCCTTTGTACCTCCCCCCCTGCCTCCTACTCTCAGGGTTTCTTCAGAAGAGGTTGATTTCCATATCTAACTGGATTAAGAATGAAGAGAAGGGAATAGTTCCATAAGATACAACTGAGGTGAAGAGTTTAGTGAAAGCTAACACTCAAAGCCAATAGTGACCATAAGAACCTCAGCTCCAAAAGGAGGAAGAAATCTTTTTTATTTTTTTTTAAGATTTTATTTATTTATTTGACCAAGAGAGACACAGCGAGAGAGGGAACACAAGCAAGGGGGGTGGGAGAGGGAGAAGCTGGGGGAGTGGGAGAGGGAGAAGCAGGGGGAGTGGGAGAGGGAGAAGCAGGGGGAGTGGGAGAGGGAGAAGCAGGCTTCCCGCTGAGCAGGGAGCCCAGACACTTAAAGACTGAGCCACCCAGGTGCCCTAGGATGAAGTCTTGAGAGACACTGGAATTTTTATCAGGTGTGGGATTGGGGTTTTAGGATTCCAGTCAGTTAATCAAAAAGGGCAAGATGATATATGACATTAGCAAAACTCAGATTATCTTTAAATTTAAACCTTTGATTGAGGGTAATGTTTTGTTAATGCTAGAAGAAAAAAACTCACCTTGGTGATGCAAAAACAAATAGTAGGTCTTGACTCTTTTTCTATTGGGTGATGCAAATCCTTTTTACCTAAATATTCCTATTTTATTTTACATGTATCTGGGAAATACATATAAGTAAATAATTATAATAATTTTGGGGGATGGGCAAGAATTCAGTAATTTTAGACAAGAAAATACTTCACACAAAAGATTGGAAGAAAATGGATAACATTTTAATAGTGTCTTTAGAAAGTAGAGTTATGATGCTTTTTATTCCTTGCTTACTTTTTTGCTTTTAATAAATATAATAACTTGGGGCGCCTGGGTGGCTCAGATGGTTAAGTGTCTGCCTTCGGCTCAGGTCATGATCCCGGGGTCCTGGGATCGAGCCCCACATTGGGCTCCTGGTTCAGCGGGGAGTCAGCTTCTCCCTCTCCCTCTGCCTCTCCCCCGCTCATGCTCTCTCTCCCTCTGTATCTCTGTGTCTCAAATGAATAAATAAAAATCTTTAAAAAAAATAAATAAAATAACTTGAGTTATTAACTTCAGTGTGAGAACACCATTTCATTTAAGAGTTTTATTTATATTACATTGTTCTAAATATAGAAATTGAGTCCTCCAGGCTTGAGGGGAAGTGAAACAAGGATAATTTATCTAGATTCTGAGTGTTTCTACAGTGAGTAAAGTAATAGGAACTGGCTCTCACTAGTTCTAGGCCATTAGTATAATTCTTCTTAGTCCTCTTGTTCGTTTTTTGGAATGGACTTAAAAAAGACACATTCAAAAACAATGGCTTTTAAATCTTCATAGAAATGGTAAAAATACAACTTCCTGCTTTTGTGTGATAGTTTCCATCTTTCAAAATGGCAGATTTGGGGGCGCCTGGGTGGCTCAGTAGGTTAAGCGTCTGACTTCGGCTCAGGTCATGATCCCAGGGTCCTGGGATCAAGCTCCACGTTGGGCTCCTTGTTCAGCGGGGAGCCTGCTTCTCCCTCTCCCTCTGCCTGCCGCTCCCCCTGCTTGTGCTATCTCTCTCTCTCACTCTTTCTCTCTCTGTGTCAAATAAATAAAAATAAATAATAAAAAAATGGCAGATTTGGCATTTTCTCAGGGAGTGTCACAGCTGTTCTGTGATGCACCTTCTCAACTTTAGGAAAATGTTAACTTTTACTCACCCTCTACCAAGAATTGTTATCCCATGTTCTCTTCCTGCTCTCATTTGAACTTCTTGAGGAAGTGGTTTATTCTAGCAGTCTCTATTTCCTCTCTTCCTTCTCACCCTCCCACTGGTCTTGGTGATTGGGACTGTTAACAGTGATCCTATTGTTAAATCAACTACATTTTGGCTCTCATCCTAAATAATGGTAATTATTATTAACTTTTTTTTTTGAGAGACAGAGACTTAGATTAAACTACTAACTATATCCTACTGACTCCCTAACATTTTTAAACCATTCAAGTAATCCATGATTAATATAATCTAGTTTGGGAATACAGATATGCACTAAAAATATGCATCTGTAGTCCCACCAGCCAAAGTAATGTTTTGCTCTATATTCTTCTAGGCAACTTTGTCTGCATATATATGTATATTCTTAGAAATTAAAATACATACATACAAGAATGGAGTTGTGCTGTGATACTATTTTTTTCTAATATTTGTAACTTGATGTTTCACCTAAAAATATGATGATGGTTTTCATGTCAATAAAATCTGTCATACTTTAAAATAGATTTATAGGTTTTCTTCATATATGTTCATCATAATATATTTAATCAAAAATATATGTTTGGAAATTTAGATTATTTCCAATGTTTTGCTTATATCAATAAAATTGTGATGCACATATTCATACATATTTCTTTACATATGTCCTGTTCATTTCCTCAGATTAATTTCCTAGAAATTTAATGATTAGCTGAATATCTAAAGGTTTTGAATACATATTGTTAGATTTCTCCCTGGAAATTTGCTTTTAAAAGTATATTTAAGAGTGCCTACTTGCTCTCATCTTTGCCAACATTGAACATTAACTTCGTTTTAAATCTTTGTCAATGCAATAGGAATAAAAATGGGGGTGACCTTTTTGGGGTGGGAGAGAAGTAGTCCATTCTATTTTTCAGTTCATCCATTAACTTTAAAGAGCAGCTAGAAATAGTCACTAACCTCCTTGCCTTACATATTAGTCTGCTTGGACTGGTCTGACAAAATATCATAGTTTACATGGCTTAAACAAGAGAAATTTATTTTCTCACAGTTCTGGAGGCTGGAAAGTCCCAAGATGAAAGTGCTGACCAGTTCAGTTTCTAGTCAGGGCTCCCTTCCTGGCTTGTAGACCTTGATTTCTTACTATGTTCTCACATGGCCTTTCCTCAGAGTCTGTATGCTTACAGGGAGAGAGTTCGTTAATGTCTCTTCTTATAAGAACACGAATCCTGTAGGATTGGGGCCCCACCCTCATGACCTCATTTAACCTTAATTATTTCCTTAGAAGCCCCTTTTCCAAATACAGCCACAGTGGGGATTTCCACTAGAACATATAAATTCAGGAAGGTGGACACAAACATTCAGACCATAATGCCAAACATTCAGATTCAGTCCATATGCCTTGTCAAGTAGAACACAAGTTCTGTTTTTTTGTGTGTGTTTTGTTTGTTTGTTTGTTTGTTTTTTGTTTTTTTGTAACTGTGGAAGAGGAGAAGTAGGTTTATTTTACTTTGTGGCCAATTTTTTAAGTGGGCCTGAGTTTCTGTATGTTAAATGTACCTTTCCTTATTACTTGTTTTATTATCCTTCTTCCCCAAATCCTTATCCAAATCATTTTCTCCTCTCTCCTTAATAAATTATTTTATTCCATTGCTATTTAGACTGTGTCTTATAGCGTTTTAGAAAGTCAAGAAGGAATTCTGAGGGTCTGGCAGAAATTTAGAAATTGAATTATAAGCACCTACTCAATACTATACCAATATTCCAAATAATCTCATTTCCACATCAGCACTTAAAAATAATGTATCTTAAGAGTCAAAAGGGATGTATCCAGAGTCTTTCTAAGCCTTGCTTCATATCTGGGAGATATGAAGGAAGTAGGATAGTGCAGAATTAGGTCAACTCTTTCACTGTTGCCTTTAAAAATGTCCAGGAACAGTTTGCCTGTTGCTTTTCCAAACATAAACACAGACACAGGCCAGTGAACTAATAATATTAATTGATGCTATCCTAACAAATAGGTCAAATAAAACAAAAACAACTTTTCCTGTGCTGTTACCTCTTGGTACATGATGTCAAAAGCAGATGCTGTTCTGGTGTCCTAGTGTGTCGGAGATGAAAAAGACAAGGAAAACTGACTGCGTGGAAGATGTTCTGCACGTCATAAAGGAGGCCTCCTGCTGGAGCCTCAGGAAGTATAGCTAGTTTGCGGTGTAGTTATCTGGAGAAGGAAAGAGAGGGCTAGCAAATCCCTCTCCCTGCCTTGCCAAAATCTGAACTCTGAGTCCCTTCAAACGGAGTACTGTAATTTATCACTCACCAACAGCAGACAAATCAAATGAAAGAAATGATTAATGTTGTGTTTGGGTTTTTTGTTAGTTTTGTTTGTTTTGGGGGGGATTATTAAGCTGCCTGTTCTGTCTTTTAGGTAGAAGTATTTGTTGTTTTGGAAGGAATAACAGATAAGTACCACTTTCTCTGTCTATGGCCACAATCAAAAGGTTTTAACCTTGGGGAAACAATGGCAGAGTGTTTGATTTATTCTTCTTTTTCTAGACTAGGCACTGTGAATTAAAATTATAATTAAATCTCAGAGTAAGGAGAGGTCCATGTCACTCCTGTTGTGGCTAAACAGTTCAGGCATTGTTTCCCTACTCAGCCAGAATGGGGGTTGATAGTCACATTTTTTTTTTTTTTTAATGGCACCAATGGCTTCTTCTACTTATAAATAAACGCCAGTCTTCATCTTTTTTAATCCAATGTTTTAGGACTTACCTTTATACAACATATAACTCATAGATTATTTCCTCTTTTTCTTTCCCAGATTTAAATTCTTATCCAGATCTATTCCTTATGATTTTTGACTCTTTTAAAGTATTTCTCATCAGCCTATTTATTGCTTAGTCCTCTTGAAGAATGGATGCATATATAGTTCACCTTTAGAGAATACTTTTTCTAACACTTTTCTAACCTTTAACATAATAATATGAGAACACTCAGTTGCTCAGCAGCCTAGTCCTCAATATAAACAAAAATAAGAACTTGAGAGGAAAGCAAGTGTAGTAGTTCTCTTTAAAAATTTAACTAAAAAAAGATTGAAGTGTAGCATGCATCCAGACATGGCATTTCTTCCTGAAGTCTAACACAAGCTTCTCTGAAAATTGGTAATAATTATATAGGCCAACAAATGCCTAATTAAAAATCTATCTTTTGGTTTTCATAGTCCTTGCAGTCTTCACATTTTTAAATATTCCTCCTCAATTAGAAATCTTCCATGATAGAAATCTTTATGAAAAAAACAAAAGATTTTATGTTTGATTACTATGTGAGTATTTTAAATAGAGTTAGTAATATCTGGACATATGTTTTCCCATCATTATTAATTAACGGTGTTTCTATATTACATGCAGTTCTGTTTTTCTTCAGGCTTTGACTAAAAACATGCCATTTCAACAGTTGACACACATGAAGCACAATTACATCTCAAAGTATTATCTAGTTGTTCTATTTGTACATTGAAAACAATTTTCCCCTGCTTCGTCCCACATTGAAGCAGAAACAAAGATTCAAACACTCTGCCAACCCAATTTCTAGCCAGAGATTTTCTCTCAGATGCATTTTTTTTAGGGGTAGTTCTTCATTCTTGGGATGACAGACAAGTAGGGCCTGGGAAAAGGAGAGACAGAAAGCAGAACTAAAAAAGAGATGAGCTTTGGAAGGAGGAATGTGAGAACCATCTTGGCAAAGGACAAGAGAGCAGAATGAAGATTCAGAGGATGGGTTATCCCAAAGCTTGTATCTCCTTCATCTGCAACCTCACTCTCTTCTGACTGATCAGTACTGGGCAACCTGCAGATCAGTGGTCCTAACCAACGCCTGAACAGAGGGGGGCAAGTTTGAACACTTCAGTGGGAAAAGAGGGGCCTCAGGAAAGGACCTCCCTTTGACCAGGTGGAACTGAATTGAACACTGGGAAATTCTCCTCTGACCAGAGGCAGTGCTAACCCCACTATCTTTTTTGAGGATAAGACAATCAAATCTTATGCTCAAAAAACAGAGATTTGCCCCACAGAAAATATCGAAGGGAACATATGAAAGCTGTTAAGACAATTTCAAAAAGGAATTCCAGTTAATGTTTGAACAATGGCTATGCTTTGACATAATTGTTCAACCTGCTATGGTCACTGTTTTGAAGAGGGAAGACTTAGATAAGTTAAAAATGTGAATAGTTCAGTCATTCTTCTAACTTGAAAGACTCATAACTAAACATTATACCTAACAATATGAATCTGAAGGTAACACTTTTCAAGCAACAATACTCAGGTTTTAACAGACTTTCTTGAAAAACTTCTTAATCCAAAGAAGTGAAACAAGTGATTAGAGACAGTGTAGTAATGCAAAAGAAAAACAGGTTTTGGAGGCAGGCTTCTGTTCTCAGCTGTGTGAGCTTGGTAAGGTTAACTCAACTTCCCTGAGTTGTAGTTTGTTCATGCATAAAATGGGAAAATTACTGTCTACTTAGAACAGTTGTGATTAGTATTAAAGGAGATAATGTAAAAATGGCATATACTTGCTTATATGCCATGACTATTATGATAAATAATGGAACTTTGTAGACATTCCTGCAGTCTGGCAGGGTGCATGCTTTTGGGTAGATAGACTGAGGCAGCTGGTAAAAGCACTTCTTTTTTTTTTTTTTTTTAAAGATTTTATTTATTTATTTGACAGAGAGAGAGATAATGAGAGCAGGAACACAAGCAGGGGGAGTGGGAGAGGGAGAAGTAGGCTTCCTGCTGAGCAGGGAGCCCGATGCGGGGCTCGATCCCAGGACCCTGGGATCATGATCTGAGCCGAAGGCAGATGCTTAATGACTGAGCCACCCAGGCTCCCCTAAAAGCACTTCTAACCCACATAGTTTTCTCATCCTACAGTTCTGTAGTTCTTAATTTGGATCTGTGATGTCATGTTTATATTTTTTTTGACAAAGAATAGTAGACTCCTTTGAAAGCACACTTGTTAAATGGATGGGTTTATTTTCTAAAGGACGGTAAATTCCTTTCTTTCTTTTTTTTTTTTTTTAAGATTTTGTTTATTTATTTGACAGAGAGCTACACAGCGAGAGAGGGAACACAAGCAGGGGGAGTGGGCGAGGGAGAAGCAGGCTTCCCACTGAGCGGGGAGCCCGACTCGGGGCTCCACCCTGGGATCCTGACCTGAGCCGAAGGCAGAGCTTAACGACTGAGCCACCCAGGTGCCCCAAGGACAGTAAATGTCTTATTTAAGATATCAAACTTGTCCATGCCACAACCACATAATTTCTTTTTTTTAAAATCAAGTACATTGTTGGCATTTGAGTGGCAGATATAGAGAAGAAAGAGCACTGGATTAGGAGGATGGATATATTTAAATTCTTGTCCCATTAGCAGCACATCCTAGCTCTATGACCTTGGGCCAAGTCATGTAACCTCTTTCAGCTTCATTTTCTTCAAGTAACTCAAGGAAAGTGGGGATGATAATTCTGTCCTTTGATTTATGGCATTATTTATGTGATGATCAAATGAAATAATATACACATTGAAAATTGTTAAGTACCATGCCAATTTAAAACATTATTGGCTTGAGCCTAGAGGAAATAAAATACAAGCATTCAAATTTAGACAAAATTAGGTTTTTATTATTAACTTCATTATCCTTTAGGGTAGAGGTGTAACAGTTTCCTTTTTTAAGATTCCTCTAATCAGTGGAGAAAATGAAACCTCTGACTGTTTTTTGAGAAGCAGCGGATAGTAATGGATAGTCACAGGTCTGGACATTGGGATCTAAGTCCTAATTTTGCTATTCACTATAACTTAGGGCAACTATCTTGCATGCTCTTTATGTGAGTTCCATCTTCTCTGAAATAATGGAGGCTCTTTGGTTTCCTTTTCCTTCTATAAACTTACGTGAGCATTCCTTTAAATGTACACCTTAGTTTTCTGTGGACATTTGAGAACTTCCCCTTTCACAACGTGAATATAGTACGTGTTATCAAACCTGGTTTGTGTCCTGCAGTGGGGTCACTTGTAGGGGAAGAGAGATTCTTAAATGTCAATATTAAGATCTAAATTCCAAAACTTAATATTCCATAAGAAAGAAATGCAAAAGAGTGATGTTTATGGTTAGTTTTCTAAGTGCATTTGACGTTGATTTTTTTGTTATCGCATCACTGTATTTATCTTCCAGAGAAAGATGTTATTGTTTTCCCCAGAAAGATACATATTTGCTTTGAGGTTCAGAAGAGTTCAGTTTTTGCCATATTTATTATAAAGTAGCATCCTCAAAACTACTTCAAATAAATGAGATAATTGGCCATGTCAGATTCTTCCATTGTGGATAGGGCTACCATTTATCAGTCAGTAATACACTTGGCAGGTAATGTGCTCACAGAATAGCATCTGTTAGACACACACAGCCTTGATTTAATCTTGATCTTAATGAACAGTGATAAAGATGGTAAGACATAGGGTTAAAAATACAACCCAAACACTATTTATTTAGTTAGTCATCACATTTAAACTTCTGTTTTGGCAAGTAGGAGAAATAAAATAACATTACTTACTTCATTCTTGAAAGATGTTCAGTTATTCAACTAATAATTATGGTGACTTGATTAATTAGTCCTTTTGCTTTTCTTTTTCTTCCTTCTATTGTCATCTTTTGTGTATGCCTTTTTCACCAGGTAATAAGATAAAAAAGAGAAAAACAAATTTATCTGTTTATATTACTTACTCATCTTAGTGAAAGCATTATTATGGTTTAAATCAGGATTTAAAAATTATTTGTAGATTTTATTTTTGCTTTTAAAATTTTTCGTTAAAAAGTAGTGTTGTTTACATACTAAAACAATAAAGCCAAAGCTTCATGCTGTCCATTCTTTTCTTCCAACATAATTGCAATCAGTAGTTTGAGTGTCTTTCCAAACTATTTTCTGTGTATCTGTCCACATGATATTTACATATCTACAAGTATGGCTGGTATACATAGGGTTACGTGATAGTATGACATTCCACAATTTTCATTTTTAATTTAATAATATATCTTGAAGATCTTCAATACAGGAATATCTTTCTTCTCTTTGATAAGTGCATATTAATTCACAGTACAGATGTATTATAGTTTATTTTTCCATTCCCTTCTTGAAAGTTATTTAAATTGTTTTTAATTTTTTGATATTACAGTTTTTCAACAAACATTCTATATACACCTTTTCCAGCACAGGTACATATCTGCAGGACATTCTTAGAAGCAGAATTGTTGAACTGAAGAGTATGTGTGCTTTAAATTTTCAGCTACTGCCAGATTACCTTAAAATAATGCTTACCAGTACATATTCCTACCACCGATATACAAGAATACTTGTTTCCCCTTACCCTCACCATTACTTGATGTTATCAGTCTTTTAAGTTTGTGCAAATTTAATGAGCAAAAATCTAATTGAAAAATTTGTAGTGAACGTCTTTTCACGTATTTATTGGTCATTTTTATTTTCCTCTTTAGTGATGTTTATATGATTTTGATTATAGTGTTTTCTTTATATTTTCTTTATATTGTTTTGTATTTAATCTTGCACACATTCTTATTATCCATTGGCTTATTATTGTTATTGTTTTAATTTGCAAAAGTTGTTTGTACATTCTGGATGTAATTTTCTCCATTCTATATTATGAAATATTTTCTTCTAATCTGTCATTTGATGTTGAACTTTGTTATTTTTGTTGTTGTTTGTTTAGCTGTTTGAAATTCATTATGCATTTGATATTACCAAATTTTTTCTCTTTGCCTTCTGTATTTTGTGCTTTGCACATGATCTTCCTTTTTTCCAAAGATTTTTATTTTCCCTTTGTATGAATAAATCAAATGTTTTAGCTCATCAAGTATCTTTTAAGTAGCTGATTGGACTGTACTCCCACATTTCTCTATCTTTACAGAGGTCATGTGGTTTTCCATTAAAATTGAGAAAGCTTATTACTCTAGCTTTAAAGATGTGTGGCTATAACTTTTGATATAGTCATTTCAGCATGCTGCTTTTCCCAAGTGTAGTCATAATAAGGTAAACATTAAATATTGTCTGGTGTGTTTGGCCTCATGCATGAACTTGAATGATTCATGTAGATCATTATACAAGTGCTGTAGCTTGCACACCAAACTTGCTGTCTGAGTTGTTAATCAAAGTGCTTCTGTATCTGCATATTTTTCTTCTCAATTCTCTATACTGATTTTAAATGTTATGCAGTTCACAATTAGACAATGATTTTTTAAATTTTTTTTAGACAATGATTTTAATTCTCACTGTTTAATAAAATACCATATTTTAGGTGGAGAAAGGAAAAGCTTACTCATAAAAACTTACTTTTTCCTTCAGTTTTGTCAAAGCAGCATGCTTCACAAGTCCTGGTTAGGAAACGCCGTGCAAATTCTATGTTTGAAGAAACCAAAAAGGGTAATCTTGAAAGAGAATGCATTGAAGAATTGTGCAATAAAGAAGAAGCCAGGGAGGTCTTTGAAAATGACCCTGAAACGGTAAGAATTTATGAAATCTAATTAGATTAGATTTAATTACATACCTAGACATACAATTAAAGACTGAACATTTCCAGCTTGAGTCCGTGTTCCCTTGTGTTCCTTTTTTTTTTTTTTTTTTTTTTAAAGATTTTATTTATTTATTTGAGAGAGAGAATGAGAGAGAGAGCATGAGAGGGGTGAGGGTCAGAGGGAGAAGCAGACTCCCTGCCGAGCAGGGAGCCCAATGCGGGACTCCATCCAGGGACTCCAGGATCATGACCTGAGCCGAAGGCAGTCGCTTAACCAACTGAGCCACCCAGGCGCCCGCTTGTGTTCCTTTTTAAAGTTAATGATTATGTATATCTCCTTCTACATGTAAACACTGAAGCATTTCAGAAAAAGTAACTTCAGAGGAAAGTGGGTTTGTTAGGAAGACACTATTGTCAAAGCAATGTGCTCTGACCAAACTATAATTCAGTTATACTTCATTATCAGCAAGTGGTCTTGACCTCATGGTTTGTAAATACTTTCTTCCTAACTGGAATTTGGTAGTATTGGGTAGGTGGAGAAGAAGGTATCTCCCCATAATATGTGTGTGTGTGTGTGACTGCATTATCACTATACTTCATTAAATCTTTCCGTTGGCATTTTTAACCAGGCTTTAGAAGACAAGGCTATCTAATCTGGAGCTTGGTACATCATAGCTACTCAGTGAATGCTTACTGAAGAATTCATTACAGTACTGTATTCCCTAAGTATAATTTTTTTTCCATAAAGCCTTGGGAAGTTTCCTGAACCCACTTGATATGATCACTAATCCCTGGGGTTAGAATTTATATATTTAGTGTATAAATTTTTCCAAGTTAGTCTAGAAGAATTTAATCATAAAGACCACTAAATATCATATAGAAATATGGGACCCCGGACCTTATCTTTTGTCTCCTAATTTTCCTAGGGAAGGATGTTTTCTAATATGCCCTGTGGAAAACAGGATTATAAACAGTGCCTCTAAAAATTAGGATGAAGATGACCTTGAGAATTCAAATATAATAGCCATCAGGGTTACCTCAGATATATTTCCTGAGATGAACTATGTAACCCAAAGGAAATGAGGGAGAAAACATATACAAAGTAGCTCCTTTAGCTCAGCCATGGCTCCTGGGACCATCAGACTAGATGAGAGATAATGAGCAGGAACATTTGTCTAGAGTTAGAGAACTTGTCCAAGACAGTAACAACTTGTGTTCTCCAGAGTTCCTCTTTGATCCTTTTATTTCTACCTACTCTAATAGGTTCTAAGAATATTTTTTCTAAGGTACCCAAAGAATAATTTTTAATACTCTGCAGGATTGAACCAGTTTTGTTGCTTTTTGTGGATAAGCAATTGACAAGACGAAATATTTTTTTTCACACTATATAGCAGTGTGCATATATATCACAATATAATATAATATTATTTATTATAGAAATTTAAATATATACCACAGTAGTCGGGACAATTTAATAAGCCCCCATATACCTTCCCAGACTTCAGCAATTATCAACAGTCAGCCATCCTTGTTTTGTCTGTTCTCTACCCCACCCAGTCTAATTTTTGTTTTGTTTTGCTGGATCATTTAAGGCAAGCCTGCATCCCTGAGATATCATATTATTACAGTGCCCGTAAATACTTGAGTATATATTTCTAACATTATAAGTATGTTCTTGTAGCTTAGCCTCTGAATGGCAAATGGAGAGTGAGGTGTAAGACCATAGTGGAGAGAAGGGAAACTAGTTGAGAAGGGAAACTCATTTATGTGCTTCCTCCCCTCCACTTTCTGACATTGGTCTCAAATACAAAAGAGAAGGATGACAGAGAGTAAAGAAAAAATGGGAGAAATGAAAGGCAAGGAAAAAGAAACATTTGTGACTGCTTCTCATTTTCTTTCTTTTTCCTTTTTAAAGATTTTATTTATTTGAGAGAGAGAGAGAGAGTGAGAACAAGAGAGAACATGAGCTGGGGGAGAGGCAGATGGAGAGGGAGAAGCAGACTCACTGCTGAGCTAGGAGCCCAATGCGGGGCTTGATCCCAGGACCCTGAGATCATGACCCAAGCTGAAGGCAGATGCCCAACTGACTGAGCCACCCAGGCGCCCCTGCTTCTCATTTTCTATCCTGCCCCAGCCTCTCCCTGTCCACGTCCCTAATATCCTAGTTCACACTCCCAGTCTCCACCCTGTTGCTCACCTCACCACTGTCCCTAGTATCTTCCTCTCACACCTACATCATCTCCTTTTGAACCTATTCATTGTTGCTTATCTTCCTGGCTTTTGTTCTGTAGAAGAAAACACCACTGTTTGAATTACTTAGTGGGAGATCCCATCCTTATAAACAAGTAGACAAGTGTTCTATAGGTTTATATGGGAGAGGAGGCAAGAGTGGAGACTTTGGCTCTGAACTGGATGAGGTATATTCCTTACTTGAGTATGTTTTTGTGTAGAAACACTGGTTTCTCGTGAGGTGTTCTTGTGCTGTTAATGTTACACTTAGATATATTATGGCTTAAGAAGGCTTTGGGGAACCAGCCTAAGAACCGTAGCTTCAGAAATCATTTATAACATTTTTCTCCCTTTGGAAAAGTACATTCCTTAGTCCAAATTACTGATTTACAGACAAACTTTTGGTACATAACCAATTTATAAGTAAGGTATTACATGTACATAAGATGCTAAAAGATAAATATTCACTTTAATTCACTTCAAATTATGTCACTTATTCAACATTAAATGTGGCATATGTAATCATCATGACATGAAATGTGTCAAGTGGGTATCTGATTGTTATGGAAAAATTAAAGGATTTATAAATAGCATATATTACATGTAACATCTTCAGTAGAACCTGTTTTCAAATTAGAAGCTTTTGTAACATGATTTTATTGCTTAATATTGATTTAAGCTAAGTGTCTTATTGGCTTATTGTTATTAGTTATCTACTCCTGGCATATTTTACTATAGCAAAAATGTTGTAATGTGGAAATGATAATTATTTGTAATATATTTACATATTTAATATAAAACACATTATAAAATTAAGTTTTAACTATATAGTGAAATTTAGGCTTGCTAAGATGTATTTTTTCTTTTCTTTCTTTCTAGGATTATTTTTATCCAAAATACTTAGGTAAGTTCAAAGAATCTCAATCATAATAATCATAGAAATAGGAGGGAATTTAGATTTGATCAAGTCCAATCTTCCACCCATCTATTCCATCCAATATAATTTAATTAGCCTTGGGAGTAAGAGTTTATTTTATATGGAGTTTTGCTGTCCTTTTATTTAAGGTCATGTAGACAAATTTGAAATGGTTCTTTAATGAATGTGTGGCATTTTGACTTTTAGTCTTTTTCATTCTCTTGTCTTTGTCATAAAGGTCCATGGGCTGATGATAAATTATATTTAAGTATCAGGACATTCTTTAGAAGCATATGAATTGTCATGGGTTATCTTAATATTGGTATATAATTAACATGTAACATTGTATTAGTTTCAGGTATACAACATAATATTTAATATATGTATGTATACGTTGCAAAATGACCACCTAGTAAGTCTAGTTAATGTCCATCACCACACATAGTTATATTTTTTTTCCTGTGATGAGAACTTTTAAGATCTACTTTCTTAGCAACTTCCAAATATACAATACAGTACTATTAACTATAGTCACCATCCTATACATTATACCCTAAGGCTTGTTTACTCTATAACTGGAACTTATGGATTATCTTTTGCTGAAAGAAAAGATCTCTACACTCTCAAAAGCTTATGACATAAATCATCATAATTTAAATTAACGTGGAGAAAAGATAGAATGTCAAGACTTTTTCAGCTTTTCAATTTTAGGTAGGGGTTTAAATATTTTATAAAAAAGATATTTGGCTATTAAAAATTAAAAGCTTGCATTAAAAAATATAGTATTAACCCTTGTTTCTTAGGTCCATGTAATGAAGCTCTGTTTTTGTGGGCATCAGCACTCTAGAAGTACATACCTTTGATCACAGAGTACGTTTGGATAAAGATAAATAACTTTTTTTTAAAAGATTTTATTTATTTATTTGACAGAGGGAGAGATAGTGAGAGCAGGAACACAAGCAGGGGGAGTGGGAGAGAGAGAAGCAGGCTTCCCATGGAGCAGGGAGCCTGATGCGGGGCTCGATCCCAAGACCCTGGGATCCTGACCTGAGCCGAAGGCAGACGCTTAACGTCTGAGCCACCCAGTAACCCCCATAGATAACTTTTTAATACAACATTATGTACTTTGGGAAAATTCCTTAGATAAAATAGTTTTCTTTTTTCTCCTTTTCTCCTTCTCAACTTCCTCTTTTCTGGCTCTACTCAACTTTCTTTTCTCTTTGCTTGTCTTATTTGGCAGCATGGTAGAATAACCAAGTGAAAAAAACAAAAAAGAAAACCAAAAGCCAAAAACCAAAAACAAAATCTCTAAGATGTGGGCTCTACTCCCAGATCTAAAAATTTCTACTGTGGCAGGTTAAGCAAGTTATTTTGCTTTTCAGGTTTTGTATTTAAGTGTGCACTATAATTATATTCTCTAACTTCGGACCTGTTGGGAGTACCAAATAAGTATACGTATGTAGATAGATTTTTTTACTTTACACTTTTATTCAAATGTAAAGTATTATTATTTAACCAACCCATAATTTGAACTATACTTTTTATTGTGTTTTATTTTTTGATTCACAATTTATATTTTGGTCTTTACTTATGTTTAGGCATATGCAATGAATTCCACTATTGAAAACAGAAAAGAAATGCTCTACTTAACTTTTACGTCGTTTGATGTATATATTCTATAGGCCAATGGCCCTAATTGGGGGGGAAAAACTTTATGATCCTGTCCTTGGCAAACCTAACCTAACTTTACTAGTTACCCCAGCTTATCAGGAATCTCCTTGCAGTGAGACAGGGACACCCAAGAACTTAGATCACTAATACTCACACAGTGGGCAGTGTTTAGGTTTAGAGTTTCAGGGGTTAGAAAGTACTTCAGTTTATCCACATATCCTATGTACTGCATTGGAAACATGGAATTTGGTAAAAAAATACTTGTGGGTTTCATTATAGAAATGTTAAGTTTTTAAGTTCTGTTCTTTCCTTAGAAAATAGAACGAATCACCCTACTTTTTATGTGGGCCTTTAAAATATCACCTGATAGAGTGGATTTTTGTATTAATGGAAGATAAACTTCTTTGGAAAAATGCTAAGTTCTGAGCCTAAATATAAACATTAGAAATAAATTCTAGTTTCTGGTTCTTTCCAAGTTGGTGAATTAGCCCAGACTGCTGACTCCTTCTCTTAAAATCATCTCAAGAGAAACACTGGCATTCCAGACACTAATGATAACAAAACAAAATGAAAAACAACAAGAAATGTGAGAAATCCATGGATAAACTGAAGGCTGGCTTGACCTAGTATGTGTGTGTGGGAAGTGGGGTGCTGACTGCTGAGGCAGCAGTAAGAGGACAGTTTGGAGTATTTAAAAAATGACCTAATCATACAAATCCAGAAAAAATTTTAAAAGTACAATACTGCAAACTCTTAGTAGCAAGAAGGAAAACAAAAAAGAAGATTCACAAAAGCAAAATCTCATTCTTTGAAAAGGTTAGTAAGTTAGATTGACCTCTAGTAAGAATAATTAAGGAAAAAGAAAAAGAAGGAAAAAGGAAATGCCAAAACACAAAGTGTAGGATAAAAAGAAGAAATACTATAAGCCCAACATAGATAATTTTCTCTTATAAAATTGTCCTAGAAGAGAGAATAAGATTCTATGCTGTGAACTTATTAAGAAAGGTTGGTGTAATCTTGATTCCCAAATCAGATAAGAACAACACAAGAAAATAAAAATAAAAATAAAATTCCTTTTCAGTTATAAATTAATTCTAAATAAAATGATATCCAATCTAAAGTGTATTAAAAATAATATATCATAATAAATTAAGGGTTTATTCCAGAAATTCAAGAATGGTTTAACATCAGAAAATCTATCAATTTAATTATCCACATAAAGAGTGTATTATTACCTCAGTTCATACAGAAAAGGCAGTTGATAAAGTTCAGCATTTAATATAAAACCTTTTTGCAAACTGTGATTATAGGAGAACTTTCTGAGCTTGGTAAAGGTTATACAGAATAACCATATAATTTACAAATTTTGATATTTTTGTCCAGGACCAGTACTACCATAGATAAATGCCAGGTAAAAAAGAACAAAATAGGACTGTTCTGGGAAAATTGGCATGTATGGTCACTCTAATGATATACACACAACAGTAGAGAAAGAAAGAGAAAGAAAGAAAAAAAGAAAGAAAGAGAGAGAGAGAGAGAAAGAAGGAAAGAGAAAAGGAAAGGAAAAGAAAGGAAAGGAAGAAGGGAAAAAGGAAGAAAAAAACCCAAAATCTGCAGTAAACATTATACTTGCCGGTTAAACTTTAGATGTAGTCTCTTTATGATTAAGGATAAGAAGATAAGCACTGGAAGTTACAACCAATGCAATAAGGAAAGAAAAATAAACAGAACTGTATAGCTCATGGGCAAAATATGTACCTGTCATTAATTATAATTGATATGATGATATACCTAGAAATAAATGGGCTCCATAGACAATATATTAGAACACATAAGAGATTTTTGGATAGCTCTAAGACTAGCCTATAAAAATCAGTAGTAGTTCTTTACACAGTCCAGTAGAAAATGAAAAGATGATACCTCCTGCTATAACAACAAATCTCATATGACCTCTACAGAGAAAAGTTTAAAACTCAAATTAAGAATATACAGGATGAACTGAAATCATGGAAAGACATTTCATGTTCTTGATTGAGTGATACTGTAGGGAGAGCAATTCTCTCCAAATTAATCTATATATTAAAAGCAATCTCATTTAGAATTCCAGATGGATTTTTTTAAAAGAATTCAGTAAGTTCACTTTAGCATTTAAATCAGGGAATAAAAGTCCACCCATGTCTAAATAAACATTTAAAAATGTAAAGGGAAGAAGCACCTCATCAAATACTAATAATTCAAAGCTATAGAAAGAAAACAATATGATATTGTCAGAAGAACACATAGACTAATGAAACGAGAGAGTTCAGAGACAGACCCATGTATATATGCCAACCTAATATTTGATAAAGACGACACCACAAATCACTGAATTGTTGAGAAGATGGTGTGGGGGAGATTGACTAACTCTAATCAGAAATATAAATTTGAGTTCCTAACTACCACCAAATGTAATGGTGTATTCTAGCTGGAATAAAGACAAAAAATGTTAAAGCAAAACCATGAAATTCAAGAAATAATACATAATATCTTTGTAATCAACGGCATGGAAAAAAACTGCAAATGCACAAACCATAAGACAAAATAATTGGTAAATTTGATTACAACAAAATTAGGAACTTCTCTTAAAAGAGACATAAAAGATAAGGTTAAAAGACAGGTAACAGAATGAGAGATGGTATTCATAAATGTTTAAATTTCTGCAAGCCCACCTGAACAATAAATAACTGCCAATAGAAAAATAGTTAATAAATAATAAGGAACATTTTCAGAGGAGGAAAAAAATTTTAAATGACATAAAGGTATACTCCATCTCACTAGAAATCAGAAAAATAATATGAGATATCATTTATTTGCCTATTATGGCAAAAATTTTCTGAAAGCCAAGGTATAGAAATTGTTATGCTGTCTAGTGGGAAGGCACCTCTGGAGAGCCACAGAGGACCTGCCCATCTGATGATCCCACAATTCCTGAAACCCCTTCTGTATCTTCTTCTTCAGTATCTATTTCTTACGCATGTACTAATGAAACACGCATGAAGATATCCATTGCAGTTCAACTTGTAGAGGTGGGAAGTTGGGGGCAATCTAAGTATCTTTCATGGGTAGAGGGGATTATAAAAATGGTGGTTGCTTGCAATGGAGTAAAGTTTAACAGGCAAAAAGTTAGAAGCAATAACTCATATGCAGTAGCATGGAGTGATCATAAACATATAGTCCCTCCTTGCTCCCTGAATCTGGATGTACCGTGGGATTGCCTTGATCAATAGACTGTGGTGCAGGTGACAAAATGCCTCTTCTTTGGCCTGGCAGCCTCTGCTTTCTTCCTCCTGGAAGCTAGCTGCCGTGAAAGAAGTGCTACTGTAGGACCAGCATGCTAAAAGAGACTCAACCACATTGAGAAGCCCTGAAGTATGACCACATGTGGAGAGAGAGATGCCAAGGGGCCTGAGCTGTCAGCCATGTGAGTGAAAAGCCATCTGAGAGCTGGATCTTCCAATCTCGTCTACCCTGGCTGACTCTATGTGCAACAGAGACAAAGAGCCCAACTAAACCCTTTCTAATATTTGACCCACAGATTATGAGCAAAATGGAGGGATTGTTTAAGCTTCTAATTTTGGGGGTTGTTTACTCAGCAAAAGATAATCAAAATACCACTTCTTTAGTAAGTTGTGATTAGCTGTACAGTGAAGTGATGTATCTATATCTGCATCTATCTATCTATCAATAATGTTGTCTTCAGAGACTATTAAGAAATGTTATTGACACTAAATGTCTCCTAGTTAAAGTATATAAGTATTTATCTGTTATTTCAGCTGTTTTTGCTGCCAGATTGCAGTATCTAATTTCACAGAGTTATAGTGAGGAATAAAATGAATGAAGTAAACCTACTTTGTAATATTGAGGCATTATACAAATATTATTATATTAGTCTCTCTGCAACACTGGGAGAATTAGAAGTTGCCTGCAGCAGCCAGAAACACTAACTTAATCTATTGACTTAATTATAGACACTTAAATTAGACTCTGGTCTACAGATTTGAGGGTAACTCTAGGTCTCTGCTGCAGAGTTAAGAGTATAGATTTATTTGCCAATAAATTTTTCTGTTAATCTAAGATCTTTTTCACTTCTTTAAGGTTCTTCTCCAAAAGAAGCTTCCACAAACCTGTTTTTCATGATTCTGTATTTATTGTAATCTTGCGTGTAGAATTTTTAATTTTTCAAAAATGTGGATGGAAATATTTAGGGATGATGTTTTGAATGCCGAATCCTGTCAATCCACAGGAAGATAAATATTCTATCACTTTGGATAATTTCTACCTCCACCATGATTTCGGATGAAGTAAGTGTATCTACTCTAAAAAGATTACATTTGTTTGTACTTACAGGTTGTCTTGGCTCTTTCCGAGCTGGATTGTTCACTGCTGCACGTCAGTCCACTGATGCTCACCCTGATCTCAGGAGCTGTGTCACTGGTAAACACCTCTATCATCCATTGAAAAAAACAAAACCAAACAAACTAAAAACCTGCGAGTAAATAAAATACACTGTGTAAACATAACTAATGTTTAAAATCAACAAATGAGCCCTATAAGAGTTGTGTGCCTAGCAAGGAGATATTCTCAAATCATTTGAAAGCTTTTTTTTTCAAATGTAAATGCTGCTCTTTTACTCAAAATAAATATTCCACCTAATGTTTAAGTTGAACAGTGTTCCTTGTTTACTAAGCTTTAGGTCCTTGACTTCAGAATTTTATTCCCCACAGCTTTATTTTATTTTATTTTATTCATTTATTTATTTATCTTTGAAGATTTTATTTATTTATTTGAGAGAGAGAGAATGAGAGAGAGCAAGCACATGAGAGGGGTTAGGGTCAGAGGGAGAAGCAGACTCCCTGCCGAGCAGGGAGCCCAATGCGGGACTCGATCCAGGGACTCCAGGATCATGACCTGAGCCGAAGGCAGTCGCTTAACCAACTGAGCCACCCAGGCGCCCGCCCACAGCTTTATTTTAGATGTTGTTGCATAACCATGTATACAGTTGATTAATAGGTCAAAGTGGAGCCATGTTTATTCTTCTAATTTTTGGCATCAATCATATAAATGTGAAAAATGTTAGAATATCAAATTAGCCTTCTCCCTCTGAAGTTCATATAGGGCCTACTGATAACTCTGGTAGATTATTTGTCTCTAATTTCCCAATTTCCCAGCTGAGAGTCAAAGACAAAAAGGTGAAATGGCAATGTGTAAATTGGGAGGTTCATCTAGTGAATGTTTTACATGTGGCATTGGCATTATCTAAATATTCATTTATCTGAATTTTTTCTAATTTTCAGTTGGTTGTAATTACGCAAGTAAAACAGTTTGCCTGAACATGTATATTTAATCCATACTTTATTTTTGAATTTACCAGAGGATATGAAAATAATTTTTTTAAAGATTTTACTTATTTATTTGTCAGAGAGATAGAGGGAACGAGTGCACACAAGCGGGGGGGAGCGGCAGGTAGAGGGAGAAGCAGGCTTCCCTCTGAGCAAGGAGCCTGATGTGGGGCTCGATCCCAGGACCCTGGGATCATGACCGGAGCCAAAGGCAGACGCTTACCCCACTGAGCCACCCAGGTGTCCCGGATATGAAAATAATTTGATAATTTGCTGATTAGCTTGTCTTCTAGAATTTTAACTAATACCTAATTTATTAGCACTTTTCAAAAAACTTGATTTTATGAGGACTTGAAATTTGTTGAAAATCTGGTAATTAGGGTTTGGTTAGGTTTAAAACTTTTTTTTTTTTTTTAACATGTAACAAAAACTTCCTTAGGCTACTTTAAGCAAAAGGGACTGTGTTAGAAGGAACTTGCAGAGTTAACTAGGAAGGCTTGAGAAACAGGTGGAAATGTGCAGGAACCAAGGGACCATTGCTGTGTCTAATGAGGGGAGAGAAACCATAAATACACAAATGGGCATATCATTAAAGATGGTGATGAAGTGCTGTAACATTTTATGAACAAAATGGCCTTCCCCTAGGAATCACCAGTACTCTGCTACCTATTGCCCAGTGTCTGGAAACCATTGTTTTATGTATTTTGAGCAGAGTTGTATTTATTTAAGGCAGGAAGATAAATCTAGTTGGTGTTACTTCATCTTAGCCCAAATTAGAAGTCCCAAATTCTTTTTTGTATTGATACTGAGTAGTTTTATTTGTTCTGCCTACCACATTTGAATTGTTTTAAGGATCGAATAAGGCAATTTATATGAAAATAGCAAATTACAATTGTAAATATATAGTGTATATATTGTATAGTTGTATATATTTGCAAATATAAAAGTAGTTCCCTTTCGCAAAATAATTACAAAGATTTGTCTAATGGATTCACTTTTTTTTCAAAAAATTTTTATTTAAATTCCAATTAGCCAACATACAGTGCAATATGAGTTTCAGTTGCACGGTCTAGTGACTCAACACCTACATACAACACCTAGTGCTCATCACAGCAAGTGCACCCCCCAATTTCCGTCACCCATTAACCCGTCCCCTCACCCACCTCCCCTCTGCCAACCGTCAGCCCATTCTCCATAGTTAAGAGTTGGCCTGGGACCCCTGGGTGGCCTAGTTGGTTCAGTGTCTGCCCTGGGCTCCAGTCATGATCCCAGAGTCCTGGGATCGAGCCCCACATTGGGCTCCCTGCTCAGTGTTGGAGCCTGCTTCTCCCTCTGCCTGCCTCTCCCCTTGCTTGTGCTTGCTCTCTCTCTCTGTCCCTCTGACAATAAATAAAGTCTTTAACCAAAAAAAAAGAAAAGAAAAAGAAAAAAGAGTTGACCTCTTGGTCTGCCTCTCTCTTTTTAAAAAAAGAATGAAATCCTGCCATTTGTGGCAATGTAGATAGAGCTAGAGAGTATTATGCTGAGCAAGGTAGGTCAGTCAGAGAAGGACAGATACCATGTGGTTTCACTCATATGTGGAGTTTGGGAAACAAGGCTAATGATCATAGAGGAAAAAACAATGGACTCACTTTTCTATGAAAAAGTATTATTTGAAGGAAGGAGTTGTAATTTTTTTCATTGATTACAGGCTCTGTGCACAGGATTTCTATTAAAGGGTATATAACTCTTTTTTTTACCATGGCATGTGGTAAAAATTAAATAACTGTCTATCTCCTTCAGCCATTCCAGACCAATGTAGTCCTCTGCCATGCAATGAAGATGGATATAAGAGCTGCAAAGATGGTCAAGCTAGATTCACTTGCATTTGTAAACCAGGTTGGCAAGGAGACAAGTGTGAATATGGTATGTCTACTAAACCCACCTGACTCATCTGGATTGGCCTCCTGGAAAGTTCTCCAAAGGCTTATTGCTTTAAAAATAATTTATTTTTCCCTTCTTAGATATAAATGAATGCAAAGATCCCTCAAATGTAAATGGAGGTTGCAGCCAGATATGTGATAATACACCTGGAAGTTACCACTGTTCCTGTAAAAGTGGTTTTTTTATGCTTTTAAATAAAAAGGACTGCAAAGGTAAGAGCAAGAAGGCATTTACTGTGTGAGAGCAAAGTTCGGTTAGAGGAATTTCCCCAGGAAATTCTTGGGACTCTCTGGTTATAAGTGCTTGTAATAAATATACATTATTACCCACCTTGAAGCCTTGTGATACTAAGGGACTGCCTTTTAGTTTAATGTTTATAGATTATTTTGTTATTTATAGAATTTTTCATTGTTTTCTTATTGTATTTTATTATTTATTGAGTATTTTACTATTTTCTTACCGTCTGTGTGTGGTTGTGTGTGCATGTACACGTTTGAACAAAGAGTTTCACTACAAGGTGATAAAGTGAAGTTTCAGTGCAAGTCCTTGCTTACTAGAGACTTTGCAAAATCATTGTTTTTATTTTTTTCAGACACTATAATATTATTTCCTTTATTCCATAAGATAAACAGCTATACAAAGTAATCCATCATAATCCTTAATAACCTCTTCCACTGTATTTCATATTTCCTGGTTAGATATGCCTGTCAAATATCTTCTTGCACCTTATCTCCTGTTGTGGTTTTGGGAAAGATGAAGAATTAGTTTTCTTTCTCTTTATACATATACTTTCTCTTTATACATTTCTCATATGTATCATTGGTCATAACTGTTTTTCTCTTCAGACTTAAATAATCCCTGTCAGTTTAGCTTTTCTTTTTCTTTTTTTTAAAGTTTAGCTTTTCAATAAGTCATTTTACTAGTGTATTTCCTTTGTTTTTCTTTGTCCTTATGTTTCCCTCCAATTTTGACTTTTTTTCCCCTCTGCCTATTTCCTTTCTATTTGACTGTTTTAACTGCCGTAATTAAATCTTCAAATATTTGTGCTACATGTGGATGACTAAAAATGAAATTTTCCAGCCTGGAGTTAAGTTTTGCCTTTAGAAAATGGAAATAATTTTCCCTTTCTTCCTTTCCTCCCTGCCTCTCTCCCTCCTTTCCTTCCTTCCTTCCTTCCTTCCTCCCTCCCGCCCACTTACTTGTCCCTCTCCTTTTTGCTATGAGGTACAAAAATATAGTAAGTTAAAACATAAAGTGTCCTTGTTCAACTCTATTCATATCTGCTTTGGGAAATCCCCAAATTGAATTCATATTCAAGGGATGTTCTGTCCCTCACTGTGCTATAGTGTTTAGTATAGTATAATTTACTATAATATTATTTAAAGTTCAGTTAAATGACTCTGAAGTGAACTGCATTAACTAACAATTTCTCCCAAACCATTATCCAATTTGTGACCATACATCTTTCTTGTCTGCCTATTTCAAGGTCTGTTTGAGGTTAGAAATTGAGAATACCAATACTGTTAGAACACTATAGAAAACCAACATAATGCAGGATACCATATGCATTCTATAAGCAAGTAATATCCATTCATACTTCTGCATTTAAATATTTGAGTGGTCTCTTCTTCTAAAGAAGTTGTGACTTATATTTTTAATCAAAAGGTATTTAATTCTTATCCATTGAGTTAATATACATGTATATAAATTATTACAAAAAGTCCTCTTACATATAAGAATGTCCCTGATGACCACAAAATATTTTCTTGTATACTTCACTTACACAGACTTCATCAATGAACTAGGTGATAGAAGAATATGTATACAACTATTACAATAGGGCCTTTGCCAAGATGTGGATATGCTTGAGATCAAGTTGCCAGTAATTGTCTACAGTAATTTATTCTACAATGCAAGAATAAAACTTTTCATCAGACATTTGATGTCAGTGTAGAGTAATAAAATCAATGTACTATAACCTGAACTCATATGATTTAAATAGTGCTCTGCAATATGCCTCAAACCAAATAATTTTAGTCATATGTTTTCACTTTCTTTTAAAATATAGCTTTTATAGCTCTTTTTAAAAAAATGAATATTTTATTTGATGTAATTGGAGATTCACATGCCGTTGTAAGAAATTATAGAAAGAGATCGCATGTACTCTTTGTGGAGTTTCCCCCAATAGTAACATTTTACAAAACTGTCATACAATATCACACCCAGGATATTGACACTGATACGGTCATGATACAGGAGGATTCCCTTATATAGGAATTGACTCAGTTATTTCTGTTCATGCTTTTTAAAATAGAGTAATGTCTGAAATTTTGGTTATTAGTCTGTGGAAAAATTAAACTCTCAATTTTATAGAGTACAAGATATATTTTCCATTCTGAACTTGTCTGTCTCCAGAGGGTACAGATGAGAAAAGTTCACTAATAATTACATCTCCATTGAACTATTTCTGTCACTTGTTTTGTTTTTCTCACAGATGCTTTTATCTAGTGACTAGTTGCAATCAGTATTTTGTTTCCTACTCTACCATGTAATATAATAAATGCATCTGAAATTTCTGGATATTAATTTAGCACTAAAATTTGTATTGGAATTTTATAAATACTTAGAGACCTTACTCAATTCCTTTTTAAATTTGAATCACTCTTGAATACTTTAGCCAACAGTAATAGTATGCTGATTGAGCTACTGTCCATTTCCAAAGGAAGACATGACTGATGAGCCACCTCATTTTTATTTTTTATATTTGTGATAATGCAGAGTGAATCTACCTTAAGAACATATTTCAAAAACATGTATTTAAGGTATATATTAAGAATATGGCGAATCTTTTCTCCCATTTATTCGTGTAATACAACTTGGCAGATAAGAAAATAACTAAAAGCCCTTTCCTTTTACATAACTATGAAGAACATAGCAAACATCACATTCCCTATATGTTTGTATGGAGAAATCATGTTTAGCAAACTAAAACCTGATGATAGATTTAAAATTTTGTTATTCCCAGGCCACTCTGTTGTCTCATTACATATATTAAACTAGATCCAGGAAACACAAATCAGGCATTCTTTGCTAGTACCCTCTGGTATGGGAAATTTTTTTTTTTAATTTATTGGTTTCATTTATAGATGTGGATGAATGCTCTATAATGCCAGACATTTGTGGCACAGCTGTGTGCAAGAACGTCCCAGGAGACTTTGAATGCGAATGTGCTGAAGGCTACAGATACAATCCCGTATTAAAGTCTTGTGAAGGTAGAGTTGTGGTGGTATCATGTTAATGGTGGAGAGGGTGGGCTTGAACCTTGATTTGAGATTAGAAGCATTAGTTCTGTTTGACATCCACAATCAGATTTTCTTTCTTTTTTTTTTTTTTTAAAGATTTTATTTATTTATTTGTCAGAGAGACAGAACACAAGCAGGGGGAGAGGCAGGCAGAGGGAGAAGCAGGCTCCCCGCCGAGCAAGGAGCCCGATATGGGACTTGATCCCAGGACCCTGGGATCATGACCTGAGCCGAAGGCAGCCGCTTAACCGACTGAGCCACCCAGGCGTCCCCACAATCAGATTTTCTAAGATGGCAAGCTCCATGATACAGCTTGGCCAATTGGGTAGTCGTTGGCCTCCTTCCAGAGTAAAAGTATGTAAGACACATGGTCTTTAGGTTTAGAGTTATGCACTCTGTTTGTCCTCTAAGCTGCGTATGAATCGGAGACCTCCCATGTATGATAAAAGCAAAATAAACATACCTTCACATCATTTAAATAATATTCAAAGATAAAAAGAATTTCAACCTGGAAGGAAAAACATACATATATCAAAGAAAGACAAATTTAAAAATCACATAGGTGTTACATGGATGGTTAGAAACCTTCAGTTTTGGGACGCCTGGGTGGCTCAGTCGGTTAAGCGTCTGCCTTCGGCTCAGGTCATGATCCCAGGGTCCTGGGATCAAGTCCCACATTGGGCTCCTTGCTCAGCAGGGAGCCTGCTTCTCCCTCTGCCTTCTCTGCGTGCTGCTCCCCCTGCTTGTGCTCTCTCTGACAAATAGATAAAATCTTAAAAAAAAAAAAAAAAGAAACGTTCAGTTTTATACCAAGTTTTTGATAATTTTCTGTGCTTGTATCCATATGTCATTTATTCTTAAATAGAAAATGACATAGTTCTGTTATAATTAAATGCATATAAAAGAAAAATCTCATCATAATTAAATGATAACTGAGCTCTAGAAATTTGAGAAGTATTGATGAGTACTGTTGGCGCCTGTGGATTTGGGAGAACCCTTTGGACTCATTTGGCCAAAAGAGTGCTGCCAGGTGTGCATGTAGCATGGAGGTATTAGGGAGATTTTTTTTTTATCATAGATATATATGCAAATTATCTCATATCCTCCTTTCAATTTTTAAACATTTCAAGATAAATTTAATATCATGAATAAAACTAATCAAATCAATAGTGATTTTCTATTACGGCTATATATATATATACATATGTATATATGTATAGGATGTACCCTTTTAACCATTTTTAAGGGTACAATTCAGTAGCATTAATTACTTTCACATGGTTATGGAGCCATTGCTGCTCTCTGTTTCCAGAAGTTTTTCATCATCCCAACCAGAACTCTATAACCATTAAGCAATAAATTTCCCCTCCTCCCTCCCCCAAACTCTAATCTACTTTCTGAATCTACTTTTTGGGAGATAACCTTTAATCTAATTTCTGTCTCTATGAATTTGCCTAAATCAATAGTAATTTTAGAATAGGTTTTTTTCAAATATATCTGCTTCTGTTGATATTTTGATGTTTTACCTCCTATGCACTCACCAAAAAATATCCCCTCCACACACCATTTCTGTTCTCCCACAACTCCAGATAGAAATTACTATGGTAATATTCAGAGTTATTATTAGCCAACTTCATCATGTGTATTATAGTTTTATACAATGAATGACAGATTTTTTTTAAAAAGATGTATGTATGACACATAGGTACAGTATTCATATTACTTTAATTATCTGCAATTTTATTTTAATGCTAAGGGATCACTAATTTTGCAGTTGTATTATGAGACATTTTATGGGGGAATTTATATGCTACTAATATTTGCATTTATGTACTTGCGAATTTTCAAAGATTGCAGGGTGCATGCATTGAAAATATCAAGGATCTCATGTAGCTCTGAAGTAGACTTTAGCTGAAGCATGTTTTTACACTTTTCGAGGATGATTTTCTCAAAATATGGGGCTATATAGATTTCACAATATGAGATGTAATAGCACAGTGAGGTTTGTTTTTCTTTTTTAAATGATAAGAAATAAAGATACATCCCTAAATTTGTCACTATCAACCACTGCATTATAGAATGTCAGATGTTCTTGATATTATGTAATACCTGATTATATTAACCTTCAGTTAAAAGGGATTTTTTTCCCCTTCCCTTCTCTTCCCTGTCTCCTCCTCCTCTCCCCTCCTCTCCTCTCCCTTCCTTACCCTTCACTTTCTTTTGTCAAAGCAAACAATTGGAAGGCAGTCTCAATGGAATTCATTTAGTTAGAAATGACAGTTGCCTTGAGACTCTCAGTCTTTTTTCCTTCAAATTCAAAAATTGGAAAATTAGTATAGTTGTTATATTTTTATTATTTATTACTGAAAATTATACATTAAATTTGTTGTTTCACTTGTGTAAATAGAAATTACACTTGTAACCCATTTAAATTCCCATGCCAAGTGTTGAAATGTGATTTCATGTCACAGAGATTCTTTTGCTAAGAATCTAGTATCACTGATTATTTATTTATTTAATTAATTTGGGAGAGAGAGCGAGTGAACACAAGAAGGGTAAGGGACAGAAGGAGAGGGAGAAAAATCTCAGCAAACTCAGCCCTAAGCATGGTGCCTGATGCAGGGCTCGATCTCAAGACCCCGAGATCATTATCTGAGCTGAGATAAAGAGTCAGATGCTCAACCGACTGAGCTACCCAGGCGCCCTTATTATCATTGATTATCTTATACTAAAATCAGAATACTCCTATTGGATTGAACATTTAGAAGATATTAAGATCTATGTTCTCTTTTACCCCAGATGTGGATGAATGCTCTGAGAACATGTGTGCTCAACTTTGTGTCAATTACCCTGGAGGTTACTCTTGTTATTGTGATGGGAAAAAAGGATTCAAACTTGCCCAAGATCACAAGAGCTGTGAGGTAACATTTTGCAATGCTAAACTTACCATCTCTTTTCTAAAATGGGAGACTGGTGTACTTATTTCCACATAGCTGGGGTAAGTCAGGACAATACAGATGTTCTTTTTTTAAGAAAAGATGCATTTTTTTAAAAGACTTACTTATTTATTTTGAGAGAGATCGAGAGTGCGTGAGCACGGGAGGGACAGAGAGAGAGGGAAAGAATCTCAAGCCGACTCCCTAATGAGCAGGGAACCCCACGAGGGCCTCCATCTCACGACCCTGAGGTCACGACCTGAGCCAAAATCAAGAGTCGGACGCTTAATTGACTGAGCCACTCAGGTGCCCCAGGAAAATACAGATGTTCTATAATAATTGCTATAGGTCTAGCAGGCTGTGAGTCACAATCCTATTACTAATTTCGGTCATGTAAGGTATAAATATTGGGGATAATTAGTGACTAGGTTTAAAAAACCCGACTGCAGGGTCATAGTTCAGAAAGTGCTCATCTGTATGGGCTGTACATTTACAAAGTACAATGTGTATGTTTATTTAAAAATTTAAATAAAGGTGAGGTTTATACTTCTCTTTGTAAGAAAAAAAATTCTTACCTAGAAACCTGAGCAGAAACATTTTCCTCTGTGTATTTTTCCTTATCCCACTCTGACAAGTTTGATTGCACTTTGGCATGTCAGTACTTGAAAGAGTGCTCATAAAATCTCAGGTGGAAATAACTGTCAGATTAGAATTTAGTGGGGTTTAAAAGTATATCAAAATTCAGAGAGGTCAATTTTGTTAACCTCTATCTCTCAAACTTGCTTTTAGTTACTTGGATTTAATTCATAATTGACCCAATAATTGAAAGTTAGGGGTAGTTTTTCCTTCACTGAAATAAATAGGTCAACATCTGAAGCTTTTTTTCCTGTATATAAGGGTCATGTGTTAGTGATTCTTAGTCGAACTCTTGCATTCTTTTTCACAGGATTAGGAGGCAGACAGTAAAAACACAAAACAAAACAAAACCCACCTAAATGGTGATTTAATCATGTGTGTTCACATACCTCCGTATCTGTTACTAGGACAAAACTGTGTATGTCCAAAAATGTAACATTCAGTAAATGCCACCTACTTGGTAAAGGAGGGTAAGGTGAGATATTTGGCATATGCAGTAACTTCAACTGTACTTAATTGAATGCCATGCTGTGTGAATGTCTATTTTGTAATTTAATCTTTTATTATTTTAGTATTTGTAGTAGTTACACATCACCATCTACCTTGGAATAGATTTATTGAAATTCTAAGAGGAAATGAGATGTTGTTTCTGGACCTTGATTTAATACAGTGCCATGTACACAGATCCCCCCCTGAATATCCCTATATGTATGCCCAAGAACTTATCCCTAAAAAGCTTTCTGTTTTAATGTTTGCTTTTACTCTTAGGAAAAAAAAAAAAAAACTTGATATTAAATTTAATGACTCTGAATCACTTTTTCTGTAAATTGCTTGGAGACTAACGTGGTATCTTAATTTATATTTATCCCATCTAGAATTTCCAGCATCTCCTCTGATGCAGGCAGGCTGAGTCTGAGGACCTGGGGAGATGGGGTAGGGGAGTCCCCACAGGACCAGCCAAGAGGTTCCTTGGCTTCCCACAGGATAGAAATCAAATGTGAGCCAGGGAAAGTGAAAATGGAGTGTATTGAATAGTGTGAATGACAGAGTATAGCAGACAGAGTGTCTGGGGGACTCAGAAAGGAAAAGAGGATGAGTCTCTTCGTTATTTAGGGCTAGGGGTTTATATTGGAAAGGGGTCCAGGGTATGTGTTCCTTCAGGAATCCAGGGTAGGGTCCCATCAAAGGCAAGTGATAGGTGAGTAATAGGTGTTATTTTAATAAATCACCGAAGGTAGGGGGTGTTGATGGCAGTGTCAGCTGAGGTTTGTTTGAAGCTAATGTCCTAGAATATTTTTGGGATCTGGGTCTTCTTAGATGTTATCAGATGTTTGGGGCCTAGGACAGAACTCAGAGAATGATTAACTTTCTTGTTTCCCCCTTGGAGTGGGAACATAGCTTCTTTGGTTTTTACACAGATGCGAGGTGAGATACAGAACATGAGTAAATAGGGCTGAGCAAGAAAACAGCAGAAATGGAGACTTTCTAAAATAGAGTCCCTTCAGCTTCCTTACCTCACCTTCATTATCTAGATTATACATTTTTGCTCAGAAAATTTTTCTTAATAAATGAATGAGTGAACGTTTGAGGTGTACTTATTGGTATACTAATTCTTCCATGATTTCTGACTCCAAATTTTTTTTTCCCCAATGTAATTCTTAGAAGGCATCAGAGCTGTAGTTAATTAAGGAGATATGTGTTGTTACTGGAAGAAAAAGGGTGTGTTTTGGGCTGAGATTTGCAAAGGAAATAGTAAGGACAAAAATATAAGCCACACACAATGAGCAAGACTTTTTAAAACACGTGTTCTGGGATGTTATACTGATGGACTATATAAGGAAGAAAAGGATGTTGCTTTATTACCAAGGGTGTTCTTAATTTAATTAACGTATCACAGAGGATACATTTGACAAGACCATTAGGAATCAGAGAAAGGAATGCCTAACCTGACACAAACAGCAAGTAATAACCTATACATTTTGTTCCTTTGCTTTCTTTCCTTTTCTCCAGGCTGTTCCAGTGTGCCTTCCCTTGAACCTTGACAAAAATTATGAATTACTTTACTTGGCAGAGCAATTTGTAGGCGTGGCTTTATATTTAAAATTTCGTTTGCCGGAAATCACCAGGTGAGGTACCAATGTCCGTGATAATCTCTAGAGGTAAGCAGGTAAGGACAGAAGATAAGTGACCAAAAAGGTTTGAAATGTATAAAATTGCATTTCCAATTAGATAATTTAGGGATATTATCAGATGATTTGGGGAACACTAAAGTTGATTTACCCCTTCACACGTGTAATTGTCATGCTAGAATCATTTAAAGGTCATTCTAGGCTGACCTTCCCCATGATCATTTTACCTTAATACATCCTTCTTCCTTTTCTAGTGAATACATATTTACTAAGAAGTTGGGAAAGTAGATTTAATATATTTGTGAAATTTTCATTCTTCTTCATACGTGTTATAAAAACGAAATAATGAGAAAATACTCAAAGTATTGCTTTTAGAATATAGTTATATTCATAATTATTAAGGAAAATTCATAAGATTGCTTAGGTGGTATTTTAAAAAAACACATCATGATTTTAGTTGACTGAGTACCTTTTCTGTTATTCCTACAGTTAGGTTGCCTCTATGGAAAGAATAGTTGTTTGTATTCTGGAGTCATGATTCTACTTTAATTACCATATTTTCTCAGAGTCATACATGGTTGGAACTAGAAAAAAGAAATTGGAATTTTGTTGGAATAATGGAAAGAAAACGTATTTGTGACTGATTATAGAGTCCATATTTTAAAATATTTTAATTAGATAAGCATGCATACATACAATTTAATTCATTAGATATATGAATGATTATTCATTAAATAATTCAATTAAATTCATAGAAATCACATCATTAAGGAACATTGAACTGTATTCTAAAATTCACTGATATATGGTTAAGCGTCTGCCTTCTGCTCAGGTCATGATCCCAGGGCCCTGGGATCGAGCCCCGCATCGGGCTCCCTGCTCCGTGGGAGGCCTGCTTCTCCCTCTCCCACTCCCCCTGCTTGTGTTCCCTCTCTCGCTGTGTCTCTCTCTGTCAAATAAATAAAATCTTTAAAAAAAAAAAAAAAAATAAAATAAAATAAAATAAAATAAAATAAAATTCACTGATATAATTGTGCTCCTTCAATACCCTTATCCACCAAGACCTGGTTTTCCCTTTTAACATCTCAGAGCAAATATTATTATCTAGTGACATAGACTGGAGACAACATTTCCTTTGCTAAGAGAATAATGAGAATGAGAGAGAAAAGTGTTAATTATTACACACTTAGGCATGTTCAGGGCGATTCAGTTCTGACAACTCACAGCAGTTTGGGCTCTAACATTGGATCAAATAATTTTTTCAGTATTTATTTATTTGTTCCTTATTTATTTAGTTTAAACTTTTTATTGAAGTATAGCATATATACATATACAGAAATATACACATATCTTAAATGTGCAGCTTGATGAGTTTTTTTAGAAACTGCCACTTGGTAAGTAAGCAACACAAAGAACAGCCAGTGCTTTGTTGCTTTTTTCTCCTCCTTTTTGCCAATTCCTTCAGCTCTGTTTCCAATGATCAAATATTTATCCTATCCTAAAGTTAACAAATTCACTCATCTTTTTCATTCTATAAAACTTCAGAGAAAGAATGAATTGTTCCCCAATGTATGCTGAAATATTCCAGACGGAAAGATGCAGAACACAACTCTGTATTACTGGGTTAGCATGATTTTGCAAAGAGAAGGAAATTACCTCCATAATAGGATCAACTTCTGGAAGATCCTGAGCATACACAGATTTGGGTTTTGACAAGATAATACATGTTTGACATCAGCAAAATGTGGTGGTTATGAAAGAGAATAGAGGTCCTTATCCTAAGCAAAAAATGAAAAATAGAAAAAATAAAATAATCTTAATTCAGTCAATTACTACTACATTGTTATCTGTCCAACATACTTTACCCCACATGACCACTTTTAAATATTTCTTTGGAATTCTAAAGATTAAAAAATTTATTTTATCAGCCTTTCTTTGTTCCATTTGAAGTTAGAAGTTGTATATGGTGCCCCTATTACTATTACTAGGAGGTAAGGCTGTGGGATTCTTTCTTGCCTTACTTGGCAATTATCTGAAGTCCTGACTTTTTAGCTTAAATTACCTTTATTTTAGCTTAACTCAAGTGACTAATAGTTATACAACTATTTTTTCTATTCCATGTTTGTCTTTTTTCAATCATTTTCGTTTTCTGGTTTCTTGGAAATGTTAATGCTGATCCTCATTACAGTGTCATTAGGGCACTAATCAATACATGTTATTTTTTAATCCAGCATTTCTAAGAAATTTCTTCCCCTGTAACAGCTACACATGTATCTAGGTCTTAATAATAACAGTCATTGCCAGAGCTCAGATACCCCCAAGCACATGGCTAGACTACAGCTTTCAAGCTGTCCTTTCATGTGCTTTAGTGATTTATACAATTAGAGCTTTGGAGAGCTTTTGAAATCAAGCTAACAGATATATTTTAAAGTTTTTTACTTTACCTTTCTTACCACACATGAAGGCTTAATTATACTTGCAGTCATCCATATGCTGTCTATATCTCTGTGAGTGATTCCTTCCTGACATATATGAAATTACAGGGAAAATGGGCCTTTTGATGTATAAACCAATCATGAAATTGTAACATCTTTTACTAATCACTTATGGACACTGCAAAAAAAAAAAAAAATAGGAATCTTAATGTCAAAATGTCAGATTATATAGTGTATAAAAAGCTCCAGGAGAGATAGAATATATCTAATATTTGTACATGTGTATGAATTCCAGCATTTAAAAGAGGGCCTTCAAAACAAATGCCAAAAAATATGAAAAATTACCAAAGCATCTGTTCACAGGGGGAAAAGACTCCAAGAATAAGCAAGAAAATATAATAACTTGATTTTAAACACACATGGAACCAGAGATAACACATGAACAGTCTAATTCTGCCCTACTCTTTAATTCCAGTAAAGAAAGAAATAGTTGGCTCTTTCAACATACTGCTGTTTGCTAGCGTAAGAGAAAAAGAATAATTATTGGGCTTTCCATTTTTCTCTATTAAGGCTTTCTCTTTGTCCATTATTTAGATTTTCAGCCGAATTTGATTTCCGAACATATGATTCAGAAGGTGTTATCCTGTATGCAGAATCTCTTGACCGCTCAGCTTGGTTCCTGATTGCACTTCGTGATGGAAGGATTGAAATTCAGTTTAAGAATGAATTTACAACCAAAATCACAACTGGAGGCAAAGTTATTAATGATGGTCAATGGAATATGGTAGGTTTTGCATATTTCACAAAGAATATCCCTACTTTGACACAGTTTGTTTAACATCATTAATAACTTATTTTTATACTGATACCAAATCTAAATGGAGCTGGATTTATTTGATGTTGTATGAAGCATATCCCATACACTGTAAATCCTTGAAACAGCCTCTGAGAAATGATAACCTCACATAATATATTTAGGATTTCCTGGAACTGAAATTGTTTTCAGTTATTTGCTTGGACTTCTCTATCTTTGACTTTTTACCTTTTTTAGTGGCTGTTAGTGGTGTCTCTCCAGTAGGTTAGGGATTATTAGTAGGCATAACAGCTTATGCAAAGATACCACTGACCAAGGACAGCCATACTGAAGAGCCACCCATATTTTTTAAATGAAAGAGAAATACACATAGTAATATAGAAATACACATAGAAAGAGTAATGCATATAGTAATTAACGCGATTTTTAAATATTAGCATATAGATAATCAACTTGTACAAACAGTATACACTAGCTAGTACTAATTAGAGTGCTTAGAAATGAACATTTTTAGATTCTCAGCCAAATTGAGAGGAGAGGCACCTGCATGCTCAGTCAGTTAATGTCCAACTCTTGATTTCAGCTCAGGTCATGATCCCAGGGTTGTGGGATCGAGCTCCATATCGGGCTCCGTTGTGCTGTTTCTTTTTTATCCTCCCTGACTAGAATGCAAGTTCAGTGAGGTTGGAAATTTTGTCTGAATTTTTTTTTGCCCCTCTATTCCCACTAGTGAGGGGCACTAGGCACACAATAGATCTCTAATAATATTTGTTGGATAAATGCATAAAGTACATAGTAAATACTCAACAAATGTTAATTATTATAATTTTAAATGCCCAGAACTGAAGAAGACTGAATCTACATATTGAATAGGCACTCTGTGTTCTAGAGAGAAAAATACAAACCAAAAATATTAGATCCAGAAAATCTGTTCTTTTTTTAAATTTTATTTTATTATGTTATGTTAGTCACCATACATTACATCATTAGTTTTTGATGTAGTGTTCCATGATTCATTGTTTGCGTATAACACCCAATGCTCCATTCAATACGTGCCCTCCTTAATACCCATCACCAGGCTAACTCATCCCCCCACCCCCCTCCCCTCTAGAACCCTCAGTTTGTTTCTCAGAGTCCATAGTCTCTCATGGTTCATCTCCCCCTCCGATTTCCCCCAACTGCTCTAAAAAACTAACGTCTTTATAATAATAACAGCAATAAAACTTTGGCTATGGCAATTGAATACTGAAGCATGCCTGGATTCTTGGAGACTTTAAGAAATCATACTATCATACCAGCCCTGGACTGCCTTCTTCTAGATTTTTATATGAGGTAGAAAAATATTTTGGTTTAGCCCATTTAACTTTGTATTTGCGTTATTTTAAGTGAAATTAATCCTAAGTGGTAGATTCCCATTTAAAAAAACAAGAGAATTTACTAATTATTTTTATTACTCTTACAGTGAGGAATAAAATCTCCTCCTTCTGGTCAGATCAATTTATGTTGTGTAATACAACTTGAATACCTATCATTATCTTCACAGGTTAATTTCTTTCCATTTTCTTCCTTCCATGTGGGAAAGGAATAATAGTTATTCTTTTTTAGTAGTAAGAATTTAATAAGATGCAATCATGGAGCAGTCATGACATAGATAAGGTGCCAAGAGTTTGACAATGAGTTATGGAAAAAGTAAAACAGAATCTGTATATGAGTATACTCTGAAATGTAAAACTTTAGGTAGCATTTTCTGAATTCTTTAACAAGGAAATCCTTCCTAAAATGTGTTACTATATAGGAACCCAGTATATAAGCAGAAAACTAAGTTCTTTGGTAGGGGAAAGTTTCGTATTTTTCCATCCTACCAGTTGGTTCAACATGGCAGCCTTAATATATTTCTTGGAACTATTAAACAGAGCAAAATTTTAAAACACCATGTAAAAATTATAGTTTTTACTATATGTATCAAAAAAGTTGTTTTTAAATACATGTTTTGATTATATTAGCATGAGCATGAAATCTATTCAGAATTTTAGGTAATTAGCATAACCTGTCATTGAGACTATGATACTTGGAGAATATATTGGGGCAGATGAACAAACTGCTAAATGTCTTTAAGTAGTTTGCTAAATCCTAGGTAAATAAAATCATGGCTCTGCATATAAGAAGAACCCATGCATAAATTTCCCTTTTTTCTTCAAAGACTTTGTTCGTTGTTGTACATGAGAACCCACATACACAATTACCTGTGATTCAAGAAGGCAGCTGCAAATATAGGACACCATGGATGTATTTGTAGAAGAAGAAGGGGGAAAAAAAAGCAGATGCAATGGTTTTTATTTAGACTCCTTTCAAAGAAGAGATGAGACCCAATAGGAAGAAAAGTCACTAGACAATTAATAAACATTACTTTTCATCTCAAAAAAAAAAAAGAAAGAAAGAAAAGAAATGAGAATTTTTACATAATCCCTAAAAGTGAGCCTAAAATGGAATTTTTCATGAAGGGATTACTGCCAGTCTATAATGGGGAGAATTCTTTTCTGCAAAAGAGTCATTGCTACTTTCAGCAGCTAATAATTGAGAGATCAGCTTCACCTTAGAATGTGGTACCCAAAAGAGACACTTTCTATGCCTAAGGGATCTGCCAGGAGGTCCATGTTGAGAAGACATGTGAGGTCATCATTAAATTATTTCTTTATTTTATTTTATTTTATTTATTTTATTTTTTTTAAAGATTTTTATTTATTTGACAGAGAGAGTCACAGTGAGAGAGGAAACACAAGCAGAGGGGGTGGGAGAGGGAGAAGCAGGCTCCCCGCTGAGCAGGGAGCCCGATGCGGGGCTCGATCCCAGGACCCTGGGATCATGACCTGAGCTGAAGGCAGACGCTTAACGACTGAGCCACCCAGGCGCCCCTAAATTATTTCATTTCTTTATTTACTCACTCATGCACTCATATACTCCATAAGCTTTTAGTGAGCACTTTTAAAATGCTAAGTTCCTAAGTTCAAGGTGCTAGAACTCTGGCAAGAGATTTTCCTTGCTCTTGAGCTTACTTAGTACCTCACAGTTTTGTTTTTTTTTTTTTTTTAAATCTTTTTATTTATTTGACACATAGAGAGAGACAGAGAGACAGCGAGAGAGGGACAACGAGAGAGGGAACACAAGCAGGGGGAGTGGGAGAGAGAGAAGCAGGCTTCCCGCAGAGCAGGGAGCCCGATGCGGGGTTCGATCCCAGAACCCTGGGATCATGACCTGAGCCGAAGGCAGACGCTTAACAGACTGAGCCACCCAGGCGCCCCAGTACCTCACAGTTTAATAGCTAGTGCTGCCTTATGAATTAATGCAATGTAATGTGAAATCGTTAAAGTACAGGTAGTAATAAAGTACAGTTGGGCACAGATGTGGTTTACCAAAAATGGGGCTATTCATCCTTTGACAGCCATAGATTTTGGACTCTTACCAGAATAATGTCTGCACAAGATCAGATGCAACTGTCAGAGCAATCACTAAAATTCTCCGGCTTCTCCAGATGCTCTCGTTAGTGTATGTAGCTTTGCCACCACATCTTTCGTGTACTCCATCTGTATGCATACAGCTTGATGCGTACACCTCTTCCTCCAGTGTACTGAAGAATACATTTTATTGCCTCATGTCCCCAAATCTCCTATCTAAAAATCACTAAGATCACTTTTCAGCAAAATAGAGCAAACAGAATTTTTTCTGATTAATTGAAAATTAATCAAATCAAAATTAACAAATTGAAAATATTATCTGTTGGAAGGAGAACTTGGATACATTCTAGGTAATACAGAATATATATAAAGAAGGTAAATGTTTGCCTGTGAGGCTAACATCTGGCGTTGCAGGCAGTATTTACTAATGAATTATCCATGCATAATAGGTTAAAGGCAGGATTTTGGGCTGGATAGAAGGCAGCTATTCAGTTCCACACATTTTGTCTCCTATGTTTATGATCTTTGTTAAAAAGAAATTGTTATTTAATGATATGCCCATATTTTGATTAAAATTTCCCTTTATAAACCGAATACAACTTGACATGAAAAATTTAAGGACAATAAGCAAGTCAGAGAAAAACTTTAATCTGGTAATAAATTTGGTGCTGGTTCTTTTAAAAAAATTTTTAATTGGATATTTTAACAATTTATGAATATTCATCCTCACCATATAAATGGGATTTCTTTTCCTCAGATCTTTCATTAAAAAAATTACTGCATAATATTTTTACCATTTTATAATCTTGATGGCTTGTTAATAAACTGTACTGTTTCAGCCAAATTTATGCAGCCACAGAAATTAGCTCAAATAGATACATATTTTAAGTAAACATTTTAATTGACAAAGTTAAGTTAAATTAATCTATAAACTGGACTATTCACTTGATAGCAGTTGTTTCACTAATTTTAAATAATTTTAAAATTTCAAATAAAATACTTTAAAAGTAAGCAATTAAAATGTAGAATTGTTTTGTAATTCAGATAAATAGAATGTGTGTAATTGTTAAGTAATTAAAATGGCTCCAAATCATAGAAATAAATATTGCTCTATTATAAGTCATTATTATACCTCATATTTGGGTATGATTCTAATATGGGTGGGAAATCTGTAATTTGGATCATAATTTTATTCATTTAATAAGATATTTATTGAGCACTTTATGTGCTATTCCTTCCTTTGCATGGTGAGGCTACAACAGTGAATAAAACAAAATCACTGTTCTTGTGTAGCTTGCGTACTAGGGGTGAGATGTGAACCATGAATTGCATGAACAAATGGATATGTCAGATAGTGGTTAGTGCTAGGAGGAAGAAACAAAAGCAAGGCCAGGCAACAGAGAGTGACGATGGTGCATGTGCATGTGGAATCAGGAAAGCCATCTCCGATGAGATTACATCTGACCGGAGACCAGGGCACAAATCATGAGAAATCTCTGGGGAAGATGATTCTGTGCCATGTGAAGAGCAAGTACAGAGCATCAGGCAAGAGGATGTGATTGTTGTATTTAAGGAACAACACAAAGGTCAGTGTAGATGCAGGGGAATAAAGGAGGGAGGAAAGGGCAGAAAATGAGGTTAGAAATGTGTTCTGGAACAAGACCAGGTAGGGTCATAGGGACTGTAGTGAGAACTTGGAGTTTATGCTAAGTAGAAAGACCTTGGATGATTGTGAGAAGTGACATGATGTAATTTGCATGTATCTTGAAAGGTAATCCATATCAGGACATGATGGCTTTATGGAAACTGGATAACAGAGAGTAAGAATGGGACAGATTATGGGGTCATGAGACCATTACAGTAACTCAGTGGAGAGGTGGTGAGAAGTGGTCAGATTCTGGATATACTTTTAAGGTCCAGCCTTCAATTTAAAGTAGATAAAAACTTTTGAATATTCAGCATAAAGAGGGGCTCAAAGGCCATGAGATTGATTATTGTTAATCTGTGTTTCTAAACTCTAACTCATCCAGTGCCCATGTATTCATAATGCTCCTTTACTGTCCTATAATGAAGTGCATCAACAATGTTAGCTACTTTTGCATATCCCTAATAGAAACCAATATAATGCTCTAATTATTATACAAAGAAATAAAGGAAAGTCATTTATAAGAAAATAATATATATTCCAACATATAAATGCTCAAGTACAAGTACAATATTTGTCAAAGCTTGCTCCTATATGTAGAACAATGTGAAAGCTGTAAATGAAGACTTATGCTGGAGTTTTGTATCGGCAGTTCAAATATTCTAAGTGCATAGATGGTATTGCCATCAGTAAAAGTAATTTTCCGAAATAGTGAGAAACTCTTGGTAAAGATCCAAACAAAACAAACATCAATATATCCTTGATTGACAAGACTTTTATTCTTGAAAAATTCAGTGAATGTGTTGAATTGGTACAAAAAATATTTTGTGTTCATATATAGAGAAACTCAGATAAGCCTAAGTATACCCTACATGAATATCCTGTAGGGATGTTCAGGAGATTTGCAGGATATTGAATATTTTATTACTCATTTTGCATGACTGTCCGCATATTACAGGGTGTCCAGCATCTTGCAGTGTCAGCATACATCCTACTTATTGTGACAACTAAAAGTACCATCCCTACCCCCAAATTTTCCAAATGCCCTAGAGTGGAACAGTAGACCCCTATTCAAAAATATTTGCATGACTAGAGGGAAAAGGTCTAGGGGGCTGAGCTCTGGAGTATTATGGACGTTGAGAGAAGAGGCAGAGCCAGCAAGGGAGGCTGAGAGGGAGTGGTAAGAATGTACGGATGCAAGCCAGACTGAGGTTCTAGAGGTTGACTTAACATCTTGCAAAGAGGGAACAGTCATTCAAGTAAAATGATGCTGGTTGGCTGTATTAAGGACAGTGCACTGACTAACTTTAAATCTGTAAATGTTACCAAGGTTATTTTACTTTAGAGCACAGTTTTCCCCTTCCCGTAGTGGTGCTTTAATAGGACTACTCTTTTGCTTCCATCATTGATTAGTAAAAGAAGAGTTTGCGTTTTGAGTGCTACAGTTTTGCATGAGGAGATTGCAGCAGTGGTTCTTTGAATCACCTTTTTGGGAGGATTTTTTTTTTTTTTATTGTTGTTTACCATCACTTTCAACCTTTTTTAAAAACCTAAACTACTTTTAGGGCACCTGGGTGGCTCAGTTGGTTAAGTGTCTGACTCTTGATCTCAGTTCAGGGCTTGATCTCAGGGTCATGAGTTCTAGCCCCATGTTGGACCCCATGCTGGGCATGAAGCATACTTAAAAACAAAAAACAAAAAACAAAAACAAAACTACTTTCTGGGGCACCTGGGTGGCTCAGTCGGTTATTCGACCGCCTTCGGCTCAGGTCATGATCCCGGGGTTCTGGGATTGGGTCCCACATCGGGCTCTCTGCTCGGCGGGGAGTCTGTTTCTCCCTCTCCCTCTGCCTGCTGCTCTGCCTACTTGTGCTCTCTCTCTCTCTCTCTCTGTCAAATAAATAAATAAATAAAATCTTAAAAAAAAACCCACAAAAAAAAACCAAAAAGAAAACAAAACTACTTTCAAAATTGGAAAAACCCAATTTAATTTTATGTATTGTGCTTCCTTATGACCTTAATTACTTTTTGAATTTTGAAATAAAGTATAATTTGTGTGTCATGAACAGAATATTGGAGGTACTGATTTCTCACACTTTATATTAAGAATTTATTTCCATTATTGATTCCATATGTATACTTTCAGACAATTGCAAAATAAGAACACTTAAAAGTTTTCTAAGATGGGCGCCTGGGTGGCTCAGTTGGTTAGGTGACTGACTTCGGCTCAGGTCATGATCCTGGAGTCCCGGGATCGAGTCCCGCGTCGGGATCCCTGCTCAGCGGGGAGTCTGCTTCTCCCTCTGACCCTCCCCCCCTCTCATGCTCTCTCTCTCTATCTCATTCTCTCTCTCAAATAAATAAATAAATAATCTTTAAAAAAAAAAGTTTTCTAAGATTTTGTAGAGTGACTCACTTAATTTTATGATGCTGGATTTGAAATATGTATATTATAATTGGTTGTTTAAATTTAAAAGAACAATATTGTGTGTTTTTTACTTTAAAATATGGTGTTCATTTAATTTTCAATCAAGAATTATCACTTTAAAACACATTTTGACCACCTTTATAGTAATTAGACATTTCAAATGGATTACAACAAATTAATAATTACATTAAAATGATTACTTTGAAAAATTATTTATTGGAATAATAACAGGATTTTTCAATCTTAGCATTTCAAATGACATGCAGTGATGTTTGGTTGTTTGATAACTTTTGTCTTTTTAATTATAGGTCTCTGTGGAAGAACTAGAACACAGTATTAGTGTAAAAATAGCTAAAGAAGCTGTAATGAATATAAATAAACCCGAAAGCCTTTTTAAGCCTACAAATGGATTTCTAGAAACTAAAGTATATTTTGCAGGATTACCTCGGAAAATGGAGAATGCCCTCATTAGACCGGTAATGATCCAAGTTTCTATCATTCATCATGGATGAATTCCTCTTGTCCGTAATAGATTTGAAGATGTGTTTTTCTGAGAGTCAAAGAAGTTATTTTGTTGAACATACCAACTGTGACAACTTGAAATGAACAAGGAAAAATAACACAGCGATCCTTGAAATTATATTAAGGAAATAAGAAAATAAATGTAGTGTTTTTGAGCCCATTTAAATCCCCAGCGTTACTCATGGGGAAGTAGATTTTTTTTCAATTCTCAAGCATCAATTCAGTGTTAACATGATAACTGTCCATATTCAGCAATTACAAATATAAATACATGTATTGGAGTCCAAAAATACAACATTTTGTAGAAGCCAGTCAAAGAATTTTCTTAGGTCTATTTTAGGACTTAAATTTGGGAGATAAAATAGCATATAAAGGTGGAACTTTTTAAAAAAATCTTTGCTGGGAGTATAACTTCAGCCTATCATAAATTGAAGTTATATATAATAGATGATTTTCTGAATATGATGTTTGTCTAATACCTGTAGAATAGGTCTCATGAAGGAGACTAATCACTGTCCTTGAAGAGTTTTAAAAATTTCATTTGAAGTCATGGGCCTGTCAATTATACTCGCTGATTTAACTTAAATATTTACTATTTTATATCCATCTTTTACTCATGGCAATTCACAGTTACCTTAACTTTTGAAAGATTTCTGCAGTATGATATAAAACCTGAATTAGTTAACCCATGTCAGAGTGAATGCATCTGTTCCTTTGAAATTGATAAATCAAGACATTTTAAAAGTAAAATAAATTTTTCAAAAACTATTTATGAAATGGCTACTATGGGTCTTGAGTCTGGCTGGATGCTTTGATGGAGACTAAAGAGTGCAAACACTTTTGTTCCTGAAGAGGTTCAGTGTCTGATGGCAAAACAAACCTATATATAAATGCAGTTAAAGAAAGCATCTTACAGCCCAGGGCCACGGCTAGAAGCATATATGGAAGTTGAGAGCAGAAAAGTTATTTCTGGAGGATAGAGGAGAGGCAGGTAGGGCTTGAGGGGCTAAAAATCATTAGGATCCCAGTGGAGGTCTGTGACGGCATAAACTCACTATAACTGAAAAAGACTGCCCATCTGAAGGACACCTTAAAAAATTAGATAATATTCAAAATATTTAAAGAATTTTAACATATCAACAAAGAGAGGGTTTTCCCTCTAAATGAAAACTGCATCTGTAATTAATTAAGCCATGTATGAGTCTGACTCTTTTAAGATGTACTCCTTGACCTATATTTTAATTTGTTAGATAACCCCTCGTCTAGATGGATGTATACGAGGCTGGAATTTGATGGATCAAGGAGCTTCAGGAATAAATGAAATTATTCAAGAAAAACAAAGTAAGCATTGTCTTGTCACTGTGGAGAAGGGTTCCTACTATCCTGGTTCTGGTGTTGCTCAATTTAGCATAGATTATGGTAAGTGATTTCTCATTTTACTTCTCTTTTCTCATTAATGACTACATTTATTCATTGACAAACAGCAAAAATTCCTTCAGTAAACATTATTGAATACTTAACTATGTGCCAGGCATTGTGTTAGGTTTATTCATATAGCTATATATTTTTTATTAAATTTTTGCAGTATATTGGGGGGAAAGGTAGTAGAATATGCTTATGTTACTATGTTACTATTTAAAGATTACTTAAAAAAAGATAATTGGCACATAACTTGATTAATTGCAAGTGAATTCAATTAACCTATTTTAAGGTTCACCAATTTCTCAGTTGTGTTGAGTCTACTGATTAAATGCTTCAAAAGGATTCATCTTCATTTCTAAAATTTCAATTGATTGTTTCTTAAAATGTCTAACCCTTTGTTGAAATTTCCCATCTGTTCATACATGTTGTCTACATTTTCTACCTGAGCCTTCAACTTATTAATCATAATTATTTTAAATTCCCTGTCTGATAGGTCCAATGTCATGCTGATTGCTTTGTCTCTTGACCATGTGTTATTTTTCCTTGTTTCCTTCGGTATTGCATGATTTTTGGTTTAAAAAGTGAGCATCTTATGTAGAACAGTAGAGGCAGGTAAATAATATATATGTCTGGAGATGAGCATATTTCTGCTTTTGCTAGGCCTTTTGTAAAGGGGTTGAATCAGTCTAGTCAAGAGTTGAACTGCTTAAACTTTCTTGTTTCCATTGAATACTCTTCAAATTCCTTTATTGTTACCTTGTGCTTATGGTAGTGATTGGTTTGCCAGAGGATTTTTCTTAATAGCTGATCTATCCTTAGCTTTAGGTATTCTGTTTATGATATGCCTCAAGAAAGTGTTTCTCCATGGTCTTGCTTCACCCCAAAAGAATGCTCTTGTTACTTGACATTTGCTAGCATGGTGGCAGGGTGTGGGGAACATTCTCTAATGTTCTGATACAGATTCAATTTTGGGCAAGTATTGTATCCCTGGGTCTCAGGGGTGTGAACTTTTCATTGTCCCCCTCCCAACCACCTGTGAGGGAGATATCTAATGATCAGGACTCTAGATTTTTTCTGCTCCTTCTCCATGGTAAATGGTTTTTGGTTGGTTGTTTTGTTTTTTCCAGTTTCCTTTCCCTAACCTGTAGATGCAATGGGTCTTTGCATGTGTTCTAATGGCCACAATGTTTGTTACCTTTTCCCCAGTGCTGTAAGGGGAAAAGGTAACAAACCTTGTTTGCATAGAGAAGACAGAGAAGGAATGGACTTTGTGCATTTCCTGCAGGTTGCTGCTCCTCTTCTCCAGGCTTGCAGGAGGAGGGAAGCTAAATAATTGGTCTTTGGTTGTTGTTGTTGTAAGGGTAGGAGCAGTGCTCTTTCCAGTTTCCTATAGTCTAAGCAGAACAGGAACTCCTGCCAGACTGACCCAGGTTTTTGCCTTTACAAATAGTATTTCCATAATACCCTTGAACATACATCTTTATACCTTTCTATGATTAATTCTGTAGGAGAGAATCTTAGATTATGTCCACCAAAGTTTATGCAGATGTATAATTCCTACTGCTCAGTTAGATTCTCTTCCAAAGATGTTTTATCAATTTATACTTATTTTTTTTTTTAAGATTTAATTTATTTATTTGACACACACAGAGGGAAAGAGATCACAAGCGGGGTGGGGGGTGAGGGGGCAGAGGAAGAGGGAGAAGCAGGCTCCCAGACGAGCAGGGATCCTAATGCAGGGCTTGATCCCAGGACTCTGGGATCATGACCTGAGCCGAAGGCAGCCGCTTAACTGACTGAGCCACCCAGGTGCTCCTCAATTTATACTTCTACCAACAGAATAAGAAAGTGTATGCTTGAGATTTGTTTCCAATCTGAGAGTTGAAAAATTAAATCTTGTAGTTTTAAATATTATTATCCCAATTTCTACTGTTAAATATCTCTCCGTGTGTTTATTAGCTATTTTTATATCTTAATTATCTTATTAGGTTCTTTGTCTTTTTCTGTTTAGGAATTCATTATTTGAGCTACTAATACTTTGTATCATAAATTTAGTGTTAATCTGATATCTCTGCTTTAATGAAAAACTGTATTTTAAATGTGTTTATTTGCAGTCTAAAAAAGTATTACTACAGTTTTAAGGAAGAATCTTACACTAGTACTTTTTGTGTTCTTAACATAAAGTAATGCAATGTCTTTAACTTTAGTTCTGTTCTGTATATGAAGGATTTAAAAAAATTTTTTTTTAATTGGGGCTGATGACTGAATATAAGAAAAAACTAGGCCCACAATAATTTGCTCAAAGGAAAAACTCTCTGAAAAGAAAATGAAAGTAAGAGTTCTATTGTATCTGAAAAAAAATTACTTTCATAAGCAATTAGTTACTTCATGGATAACTTGAAAGTGACCTACTTTTAAATTAACATTTAATGTTACATTATAATTTCTGTACGTTTGCATGTTTTAGTTTGAGTTCATTAATACCTTATAGTAAATTTACTTATTTCAAAATGATTATATTGTATATAAATACACATGTATATAAATGAGTGTATTGTAAATAGGGACGTTTGGGTGGCTCAGTCAGTTAAGCGTCTGTCTTTGGCTCACGTCATGATCCCAGAGTCCTGGGATCGAGTCCCTCATCAGGCTACTTGCTCAGCAGGGAGCCTGCTTCTCCCTCTACCTGCCGTTCCCCCTGCTTATGCACACACTCTCTCTGACAAATAAATAAATAAAATCTTTAAAAAAAAGATTATAAATGAACAACGCAATAGCATTTGATGTGGCTAAATGGAAGATCATCTTGTCAAGGGGAAAATATTTTCTCCACTCACATTCACCTTTTCAAAACCTATAAGTGATATTTGAGGTATTATTTTATATTACTTCATATTAAATAAGGAAAACTTCACTCAAAATGTGAATTAATATTTTTTTAAAGATTTTATTTATTTATTTGAGAGAGACAGAGAGAGAGCATGAACGGGGGAGGGGCAGAGAAAGAGGGAGAGTGACAAACAGACTCCCTGCTGAGTGGGGAGCCTGATGCAGGGCTCGATTCCAGGACCCTAAGATCATGACCTGAGCCGAAGTCGGATGCTTAATCGACTGAGCCACCCAGATGCCCCAGTATTTTTAGGAATTAAACTATTTTGGAACATATCAATTCAACTATTTGTTGAGTGACTACTGTGAAAAACAAAGTGGTCATAGAGACATGTAGGGCTTGCACTCTAGTGGGATAGACAATTAACCTAGTAATAAAGAAAATGAGTGTTAACTATTATGACAAGAGAATCGCAGAAGAAGAGTTCCTGTTAGAATTTTAGAGTTAACTGTTGATTTCAGAATATTTCTCTACTATCAAACTCCCCAAACTCCCCTATTTGTATAAATCATATTTTTCTTTCCCACTGCTTTGAACTGAGCCCTTTATGGATGAGGAATGGTAGGGTGGTGATGGCAGCCATATCCAAATGTTCCCTCAGAAACATTACAATAAATTTGTTGAATTTCCTTCTAAATGTGTACTTTAAAATATGACCACTCTGAGATTGGACCAATGGTGAATATGGAGGCAGAAAGAATACCTGTAAAAGAGCAAACAGGAGAAATTCATAATATTCTGAAACACCACATCTCGAATTTTATTCTAGGAAGACCAGAACGCTGGGGCTCCATTTTTGTGTTTCTTGCCTGCACTTAAAAAAATGGTTCTTGTTTTTTGTTTTTTTGCCTTGGTTTTATAGGTCACTGAGGAAGGAGAATGAAAACCTTTAGTATTCCACAAAAATGGCTCTGAGTATTAGTAAGATTGTAATAATTCCTTCTGGCATACTTTAGGAGTACACTGATCCTGCTTATGTTTTATTGTTTAAACAGGTAATATATCCAATGCTGAGGACTGGCAAGTAAATGTGTCCTTGAACATTCGCCCATCCACGGGCACTGGTGTTATTTTCGCCTTGGTTTCTGGTAATACTGTGCCCTTTGCCTTGTCCTTGGTAGACTCTGCCTCTGGAAAGCTTCAGGTAACTTCACTAAACTTTTGTGATTCTTGTTTTGTTTTGTTTTTTATCTGTAAAATGGATATATTAGCAGTATTTACCTCGAAGTGTTATTTTGGTGATTAAATGAGATAACATGTAAAGTATTTAGCACAGTCTCCAGCACATCAATAAAGACTCAAAAAATGTCCATTATTATTACTTTTTTGCTGGCTTATTTCTAAGGTCTGATCCAGGAAGTAGAGAGGAGAAAAGCCTGTTACTGTGCATCCACAGCCAAGATCAGGCAGACTCACACACAGGCTGCCTGGAGCCTTCCCAGAGTACATAGAGATCCACCTTTATTCAAATCCTTGAAATATTATGGGGGTCATAGTCTGTACTAACAAAATAAAAGTGAGTCTGATTAAAATTCAGTCTTAGATATTCTGTGCCTAATTATAATGTTTTGTGCTCTCTGGCACTCTTAATCTTTTCTCCCACGAGTAAATTAGGAAGGACTGGAGAAAACTAAAACCAGTCCACCTGGCTTCTTGGTGGCAACTCTCATTTGAAATTAGGAGGACGAACAGGAAAAAACTCTTGGATAAAAGGAAACATGAGCGTTATCAGAAGATCTGTATTATTCAGCCTTCCACTAGAGGCTAATAGTTCTGACCATGTGTTATCCACAGTGGATTCCAACAAGTTAGAGCAAGAAGCTTGCGTCTGAGCCAAGGTTGGCTTGGATGTTCTCTGTAGCTTTTAGAAAGAAGCATGTAATTGAATAATGTCTGTAGCAATAAAAAGGTATGTTGTTTTCAGCTCAACGATGATTGCAGGGAGTTTCTAGTGGTTAAGCAAAAGCCACCTAAGGAGATCCTGCTGAGTTTTTATCTCTAGTCTACCACAGGAGCTTGCTACATTTAGATTCCAGCTTTTTGTTTACTTTTTTTTTTTAAACAAAATGGAAATCCTATCTTCAGCACTATATCCCTGCAGTAGAGGAGATTAATGCATGCCATGTCTTTGATATTTATTTTATCTTTTGTGTTTGACTCCATGGCTCCTTTTTTTTTTTCTCCATGTCAGATTGCCTTCTCAATATCTGTGTACAGTATTTCATAACATAATTCCACATACTATTGATCATTCTGGAACAGTTTGTCTGCTGACCACTTTAAGATTATTAGTGAGTTCAAGGATATGGATATGTAATAGTAACAGATTTCCTCAAATGACCTGTATTTGCGAAGTATAGACTTGGATTCCTAAGTAGGTACTTCAGACTATCTTTCTACCATCTCATAACAGCCATGTTCCTAGTTTTGATGTTCTTTTCTTTTTTTTCTTAAGATTTTATTTATTTATTTGAGAGAGAGAGCAAGAATAAGCAGGGGGGCGGTTGGAGCAGGGAGCCTGACATGGGGCTCGATCCCAGGTCCCTGAGATCATGACCTGAGCTGAGGGCAGATGCTTAAGCTACTGAGCTGCCCAGGCGCCCCTTGATTTTATTTTCTTTTTACATTTCCTGTATACATATATAAGGTATATGCATAGATCCCTGTCAAGAAGTTAAGTAATTCTGTGTCTTAGCAGTTTGAAAAGTTCAGCAAAATGAATACATTTTCTCTTTTGAATATCTTCTGGCAAATACTCTGTAACTTACTGCTGGTGATCCCTGACTTTCCTCTCTCAGGACTTTTTTACTCATTTTGCCCCAGGTCTTAATAGGATTGCTTATGTGGCACACACAGACCTTTCAGTCTTGCTGGCATGTACTTACTCAAGCACTTGAAATTTTCCAAGCCTTTTCCCCAACAAAGAGTGATTCAACTCCTTCATTTTTCACATGTAAGTTTTGAAGTTAGGAAGGCTAACAAACAGAAAAATAGTGCTTAACACATGACTTTAGGTTCCCATCTTTGGTAAAACAACTTGGTGTATTGAATTTTCAGAAGCCACTAACCATTTATATCTTAGCTGAACCTGAAATTTGTAAAACTAATGTATTTTTAAAAATTGTGATGTGACTCAAAAGTCACTCTTAAGTGGCATTACCATTAATACTTGCTTATATTGAATCTTTGCTCTGTTTTTCAGGATATCCTCGTATCTGTCGAAAATATGATAATGTTTCAGATAGAGGCCATAAGTCTGTGTTCCAGTCAACAATTCCATCTGGAATTAAGAGTCAACAGAAACAATCTGGAGCTGTTCACTCCACTTAAAGAAGACATCGTCTCCTCTGAAAACCTTCAAGGACAGTTGGCCATTTTGGACAAAGCAATGAAAGGGACAGTAACCACTTACCTGGGTGGCCTTCCAGGTATCTTCTTACCTTTTTTTTTTTGTTTTCAGAATTATATTTAAAAAGTTTTAAAAAGTATATTTTTAATCAAATTGATAGTATTTTAAATATGTAATCTTAGCAAAAGGACCTTAGAAGGGAAGACAAAATTCCAGTATCCATTTTTCTTTTCCTGGGGATTTATAGTGACATTTTATGGGTATATTTTGTTTATTTATTTTTTAATGGTGAACTAAAACTAACCCAAGTTTTGTTGCATTTGACTATCCTAGTGAGAAAGTATTTATTATTTCAGTTCATTCTCACAGTAGTCTTGTGAGTTCAATCTTTATTCTTTAATTCATCCATCATTTACCTTTTATTTATTAAGAACCTACACCCCAGATAGTAGGGCTATAGTAATAAACAGATATGATCCCTGCTGCTAAGCCTTTTACAATCTAGTACAGAGGCAGACATCAAATAACCAATTAAGAAAATATCAGAATAATTAAATTGTGATAACTTCTATGAAGGAAAAGTATGAATTGCTTTCAGAGCCTAAAAATGGGGACTTGGCCTGGTTGTGCCAGCCAAGAATGAGCTCTCTGAAGAAAAGGCTAAGATATAAATATGATAAATGGAAGGGTTAAATTTAACCAAGTGATAGGGCGGGAATTGGAATTAATATGCAAGTAAAAATGGTCTATGTGTGGGCAAAACGGGGGGTGGATACACTTGAGGAATATATAGACGATGAGTGTGGTGAAAACACATTGAGCAAGGGAGATACAGGATGAGGAAGCTGAGAACTGGGTGTGTGTGGGGGGGTGGTTTGTAGACCTGGTTCGGGGTCCTGAGTCTTATTACAAGAGCCATGGGAGTCTTTAAAAAAAAATTTAGACAGGGAAATTGTATATCAATATTATCATTTTAAAAACCCACCCCACGTGATGGATAGAGATGGACAGGTGGGAGGCAAAAGTGGATGAGAGGAGCGGGGGACTGCTGAAGTGGTCCAGATGGAGAAGCAGTAACAGTAACAGAAGCAACAACTATACTGCCATCAATCAGTGCATAATAAATAGTCTGGCATCGTTGAAAGTGCTTAGGAGGGATCAACTTATTTAACTTTCAAAATAGACCTGTGAGTCAGGTGCTATTATTATCCCCATGTTACAGATGAAGAAACTGCTGGACTAGGATGATGGCAGTGAAGATGGGGCACAGTGATTAGATGGGAGATGCATGTGAAAAACAACATTAGTAGGATTTAATGATTGAAAGGCAGGTATAAGGATCTCTTTCTTAGGTATCCACCATGAGGAGTTGCGTGGGTGGAGAGTCCGTTTACCATAAGATGGAGAAAACTGGAGGAAAAGCACATTCATCTCTGACTTAATATTGGAAAATATGAAATTGGCATCAACATTTTACTTTAAATGGCAAAAAATAATTGAGGCAGAAAGTTTTTGAGAAATATTTTCGAATATCATTTGCAGGTTATTCTCAGGGAAAATTCTGAGTTTGATGTCTGGACTTCTAGTAACCTTCATTTTCTTACTTTTAACTGCTTAGGGCCTTCATTTTTCATATATGGAAATTTTATGTGGGTTTTTGTGGAATAGAAGTAAGGATGCTCTAAAAGTTATGGATAGATAGATAAATAGATAAGTTAGCATGGTTAATAGAAAGTTAAGTTACTGTGGTTAATTATTAGGAAGTATAATTATAGTTCAAATGAATGAATTCTATATTGAAATCCACTTACTACCTTATTGCAAATTAGTTGAATGCCATTTTAGTAAATCAGACAAACAATGAAAGAGTTGAAAAGAAGTAAAGCTATTAAATTTTAATGGTTCCAGGACTTTGGCATCAGCACTGAAGATTGACTTCAGGCAAGATGTGTTTAGAGAGTGAGGAAAATTGAGGAGAACTGACAATTGAGATATTAGGAGTGTAAACAGTGGGATAGGTAAATTACCAGTTGATATGCAAAATAGGCATATTCAATTGCATGCTATGAATTAGAAATCAGGGGAAATTGATATCTCTGAGGATTTTTATAATAGTGGCATAATCTTGATGCTCAGCCAGACTTGAAAGGGTTTCGTAAAGAATGGTGTGAGCCCCTAGAAAAGTATGGACTTTATTCACTGCATTGGCAAATTAAAGGTGGAAAATTTGACCTGTATGTTTTTTGCATAAGGTACTAAGAAAGAAGAATAAAGGCTGAAAAATGTCCATTGGGAACTAAATTCATGGGGAGGAGATGCCAAAAAAAGAAGCAAGTAGAGAGATGGATGTTATTAAAATGAACCATTGTTCTTAGGAATTCAAGGGTGTTACTAAAGTATTAAGTCTGATGAGGAGAGTGAAAGTGTCGAAAGGCCCAAAGGCCCTATTCACTGAAGCATTATTAAAATTATTTTTTGAACACTAAACAGTACATAAAGTGAATTTCCTGTCATGACCTGACATTGTATGCTCAGCAAGAAGCTATTTTTAGGAAAATATAGAAATCTGCTTTTATTGCAGCAGTAATAAAAGAGATACATTTATCACAGCATTTTAAAAAGATTTCCATGTAGCTATAGTTTGGAGTTGAAAAAATGATTTAACAGTGCTTAAACTGTTGCTCAGATTTAAAAAGAAAATAATAAAATAGAACATCACAGGTAAGAATATGCTCTTTTTTATTCTTTTTAAAGTGTTTATCTATCTTAGGTTTTAATGAGACTGATTGTGTTTATGAAATCAGAGGAACCGATGATAATGCTGAATCCAGTGTCAAGCACAATACCTTATATACATAGAAGTCACTTAATATAAATTTATTGAATAATTACATTATTAATTTTTCCTTTATGATTAGAATTTGGTTGGAAATGGGAAGTTTGAATAGTTCCTCTAATTGTAAGCAAATAAGATGCCAAAAGTCTTGGGTTAATATTTTGATATTCTGTTTTTACAGATATTCCATTCAGTGCCACACCAGTGAATGCCTTTTATAATGGCTGTATGGAAGTGAACATTAATGGTGTTCAGTTGGATCTGGATGAAGCCGTTTCTAAGCATAACGATATCAGAGCTCACTCGTGTCCATCAGTTTCAAAAAGCACAGAGAATTCTTAAGGCTTCTTTCCTGTACTGATAATACATTTTTCCTGTATGTAATTATACTTATGTTTCAATAATAGCTGAAGGGTTTTACCTGCAATGTACAGACCTTGATTTTTTATGGTACTTTGGCTTTCCTGGAATTTTAAAAAAGGTCCTTTTTCAAGAAGAACAAGATCCTCTTGTGGTACAAATCACATTTAAAAATTCTTACCTCTATTGCTGCCTAGAAATTAAATAATGAAATATATAAACATTTCTAATTTGAATTTTTTGCTACAAATGACATTACTTCATTAAAAGTAAAATTTAATTTTTTTAAAGATTTTATTTATTTATTTTTGAGAAAGAGAGAGAGAGAGAGAGAACAAGTGGGGGGAGGGGCAGAGGGAGAAGCAGGCTCCCCGCTGAGCAGGGAGCCTGACACGGGACTCGATCCCAGGACCCTGGGATTATGACCTGAGCCGAAGGCAGATGCTTAACCGACTGAGCCACCCAGGCGCCCAAAGTAAAATTTAATTTTATCACCATGACCTAGTGCTGAAATACCTGTGTTTTTTGGAAGGCAAGGAAGTAAACTCAAACAAGAGTGCATGTGACTAAATACTGTTGATCATAGCAGATACTCTTTATTTTTGTTTTTCCCTAATGAGGGCAGAAGGAGAGACAGCGGCCTATCAAGAATGAATTGAGTGGAAGGCTTTAAAGCTTTACTCCAAAAATAGTTCCTCAGAGGGACTTTCACTTAGCTTCACATTTGAACCAGTAGCTTTCCTGAATTAAAAACAAGTGGGACAAATTTTCATAAGAACACATGAATCTTGCCGGTTAGTAATTGGATTTTATGAGGAAGACATACTAGATTGTGCTGGAATGGGTGTCAAAACCTAGGATGGGTACAGTCCTTAAATTTGGCTGTGGGTCACGCAAGCTTGAGATTAGAAAAGGCAGAACCTAAGATGGAAAGAACGAATGAGAGAATGAATAACGTGGAAGTGCATAGTTTTCCTTGAATCCAACTTTAATTACCAGAGTAAGTTTCCTGATGTGATTGTTGAAGGACAAAAAGAACTCTGAAAGCTAGAAAAGGTATAATGAGAGGATAACCACAGAAGGACATAGTTAATATTGTATCTTTGGAGTAAGGGGGTTAGAGTGCCACGTACTTGTTGGTAATGCATTCCAAGTGGTAGTTTTATCACTCCCAAACCTACCAGTCACATTAGGTATGGATCAGATGTCTCAATTGATGGTTTTAGAAAATAAACTTTTTTTCTACTGTAGATATTTTATATCACATGAAACATAATACATTAGAGTATATTGCAAACATTTATGTGAATAATATCTATATTCTGTCAACTTTTTGAACAGAACATAAAATCATATAACATACATGTAAGTCTTCCTGCAGCACAGTGGTTCTTTTGTTGAAAGATATAAAGCTCAAATATTTGATCAGGAGCTATGGTTGAGTTATAGACTGGAGCTCAGAAATGGAAGAAAAGCAAAGGTGACATATATTGAGTGTTTGACACCTGCCAGAAATTGTGCTAGCTCATCTTCCTCGATGTAATCTTTCTCCCAATTTACCACCATGTACTGTGGGTGATGAATTTCAGCAAGCAACTATTGACAATTATGTTGGTGTAAAAAAGCAAAGAAGTAGAAAAACTGAAAGCCTATGAAAAAGGAAGAAAAGAAAGGAAGGGAAGGAAAAATGAATTTTCTTTGGGGAGGAGTTTTGTGATTCTTGTTTAATTATGCCCAGATACAAAGACAACTACAGGGATCAATTCCACACTTCCCATCAGAAACAGAAAACTTCCAACATGCAGTGATCTTCAAAGAGGCTCCAGAGACCCATTTATAAATTTCATCTCTCTCTGAGATGCATGTAGGTATGGCTTAGAGAGCTGGGTGAGGAGGTGTTTCTTACAAATGAGAATCTGACAATGATCTTACACATGGGCTACTTGCTATATCTGGCTTCAGGCTTTCCCAGAGAATTTATATTTGAAAATCTGATCTTCTGCTGTGGAACAAGAGAAATCCTCTTTCCTGCTAAAGGTTTAAATGGTGGAGTCTAAAATCTCATTCCGTAACTAGTCTCCAGATGGAAAAAACCATTTGATACATCTGATCTCTTCAAGTGGATCTTAAGAGAAGAGTGATTGGGCCAATATTTAAATGACATAGGAAGAATCTAATGTTATTATCTGGAGTTCCCAAATAATGAATAAATATAATAAGTTATTTTATATAAATATAAATAAGTATAATAAATATAAAAAAATTAATTAAACAGAGTCATATTGAACACTGGGGTTGAAGCTGGAGCCTTCAGGGATGAGTGTCTTACTGAGCCAACTCAGCATGTACAAGGCAGCCACACAGGACTAACAGCTGGCTATTCTAGAAGATAGATACAGCTGTAGCCTTCTTTGTACACGTAGCTAGCAGGTTACCAGGCAGGGAGATCTGGATCAAGAGTCCATGCCCAAATTCAAAACTCTATACTGCTCCTCTATTCTTACTGGTCATCCCATCACTCAGTAAATGCTAATTGTTGGAGTGAACAAATTCTGTCCTCAGCTCTATATATAACTTGCTGTGTCTTTGATTCTCAGGTGATAATATCATCGATTTAATGGTTTTGAAGACAAATGTGATATTATTTAATTAAATTAAGGAAATGCTGACAATGACTCTGAAAACTTTTATAATTAGAACTCTGGGCTACATATTGTCCTAGGAAAACAATGGAGAAAATGCTCTAGTCCTGCCATCAAAAAATTCAGTCTAGGAGATAGCAGAGAAATGGGACAAGTAATTCAAATATGAGCCTGAGTTTGGTAAGAGCTGCAACAAAGAAATAAACCATATGCAGGGGGTTATGGGGAGGAAGAAATGGGTTACAAATGGAAGCTTAGAGAAGTGCTATTTGAATTAGGCCCAATAAAATATATATGAAGTTCCATTTCTCTGCTTCCAAGTCCTCTTTCCCACAATGTTTTCAGATAATCTCTCACACAGAGATCGTATTTCACAATAATTCTCAAAACCTCCCTTATTGCATGAAGTACAGATAATTAATCCTAGCTTTCAAGGGCTTTCCTCATTAAACCAGTAAATCTCAACCTGAGAGCCTTCTTAGATTCATTGACCCCATTGCAGACAACTGAATCAGAAGATTCCCATGGATAACCAGAGTAACAAACCACAGATCCAGCCTCTGGGTTCTTCCCTAACCTCATGCACTCCCTTCTGTCTCCTTATGTCTCCCATGTGTACGTGAGTTCACACGTACACATATAGTAGGGCAGACATAACACAAAAAATGAGTGGAAAGTAGAGATAGGAGAAAGGGAGAGAAACAGGTACGAGTGAGTGAGTGTACGTGAATAAAACCAGAAGGAGAGAAAAGGACGACAAAGAGAAAAGCAATCAAGAGGAGAAAGATATGAAAGAGGATTCAGTGAAAGATTTGGTAAGATAGAAAATAAAGAAGAAAAGGAAAAAGAAGAAGCAAAGGACACAGAATGATACTGGGTGAAGAGGATAGAGACAGAAAAAAATACAAAAAGAAATACTTTTTTGTAGACACTTAGGTAGGAGTCGGTGATATTCATAGTAACATCTGAGAATTAAAGAAATTAAACAGAGACTGAGATAATTAAGTAGAGATAGAAATTTATAAGAAAAGAAATTTGAAAGGAAAATGTGAAAGAAGAAAATGTTAGGAATGAAAAAAGGGAGAAACAGAAAAGACTAGATGAGCATAGAAAGAGAAAAAAAAAATAGGTAAAGAAAGATGAACCAAGCATAGACAGACAGAAGGAACAAATATAAACAGAAAGAAAGAGGGAAAGAGTGCCAGGAGAAAAACAAGAAAGAGGTAGACATAGAAATAACAAGAAGAATGTGTCTGGGAAGAGAAAGCCGAAACAAGAAGAACATAGTAATAATTAAAAGGGAAAAAGAAAGAAAGAGATACGGAAATAGTGAGGCAAGAAGAAGGAGAAGAACTCAGCCAGTTTATCCAAGGTGAGGATGGCAACCATAAGAATGGTGTGGAGATGATGTTCCATGCCCTGGAGGTAGAGCTCTCGGCCAAGTAGCTGCTAGGGAGTGTATATGCCAAAGTGTCCCCAAAGTCAATCATCAAGGAATCCTCTATAGGAATTCATAAGGATGGTCTTGTAACATTCTGCCAGGAATGGTGGAAGGGCTTGCAACCACTATCACTGGCCTTTTCTTGCCTTATTTCTGACCTCTTTGAAATTGAGGGCTTAGACAGTTTACACCAAAGAGAGTGGTCACCAAGGGAGATTACATCTGGGGAAATGCAGAGGAGAGAAAGGGCTCTCTTCAACATGGTGTGAAGTCGACGTTAGAATTAGAACAGGGAGAACTTTCAAGCCTATGGCCATATGAGAATCCAAGCATCACACAGGCTATGGCTGGCATACTAATAGTGGGCTAGTTATATAAATGTGCAACTCCTGGGAGTGTAGGAAAGAAAATCCAGTAGTATGCCAAAATGACAAGTTTATGAAAGCTACTGAGTTAGAGAGAGTGTCATATCTATCATAGTCCATGAAGGAAGAAGCTTGCTTGACTGGCCCCCTCCGGTAGAATTGATTGTTGAGGTGATGTTGTAGCATCCTCCTCAGTATGTGTTCTCTACCTCCTCGGAAGAGCTCCTCTACATTCCTGAAATTCCTGTCTTTGTTATAGCCCCCCAAATATGTAGAATAATTAGTCTGGAAATTTTAAGTATTGGTTGTTTTTTTTTTCTTTCAGGCACCACATTTTTCCAGAATCTCTCCAAAGCACAAAACTTGCTGTTGAACCTTTCTCTTGAAAGGCTTTGGCAAATGCATATGAAACTAAAAACAGTAGCTTTCAAAGAAATTTTTCTCATGCCAGGCCATTTTGAGCTGAGCCCTCACACTCCTTGGTATCCGTACTTTCCCCTCTGTTTTTAAAAATACTCTAGAAATGCCTGAAAAGACTAGGGATCTGTAGCTGGTAAGCCCTGATTACTTAAAGCTATTGGCATGACACCATCAAGTTTTCCTGGTGATCAGATTGTCCACCCCAGAGAACTACCTGGGGGGTTTTCAAAGGCCATGCAACTGTATATCATTATGGGAAAACTTCCCAGATTTCTCAGTTAACTCTGTTTTCTGGGCTGAACTTTCCAGGATAGGCAATGTAGGGAGAAAAATCAGTAAAATCACTAGCCTCTGATCTCTTGTTCACATCATTACCATTATAATTCTCCAATTCAATTCTTTTAACATACAGAATCTGAGCACCTACTAGATGCAATAACTATGGGCATGTTTGGAAGGCAACAATAAATTCATTGATTCAACAAGTATTTGTGGAACACATATTATATGCCAAACTTTGTTCTAAGTGCTTGGGCTTCATGAGTGAATATCCTTTCATCTATGTACAAACATGGTCATGGAAAAGAAAGGAACTGTAGAGGTCGAATCCAGAAAGCAAAAGTATCTTCTATGACTCTTTGCATATCATGGCTTAATTTAAATCAGCTTTTACCTTGGTATTCCAGATTTCAGGTTACTTTTTTTACTGTTCATGTTCAATTAAAAAAAAAAAAAGTTATGTGGGTCTAGAATTCAGATAGAAACCTAATCGGTGGGACCACCTTTCAGGTTCTGTGTGAACACCTTCACAGATGCAGGGCTCACTATTTGTCTAAGAAAGTCACTTTACTCTTTGCTCAGTGCCTTAGTTTGGAAGCTTCAAGAAGCAGATACCAAGAAGGTAATAGACAGGTGTTATGAACTGAATCGCAAGTCCACAAAATTCATATGTTAAAGCCCTAAACCCTAATGTGACTGTATTTGGAGATAGGGCATTTGAAGAGGTAATTAAGGTTAAGTGAGGTCATAAGAGTGGGGCCCTAATCCAATACAACTGCTGTCCTTATAAGAGAAAGACACACCCGGGATGTACGCATACAGAGGAAAAACCGTATGAGGACAGCAAGAAGAACGCAGCCATCAGCAAGCCAAAGAAGAGAGAGGCCCTGGGAAAAACCAGACCTGCTGATACCTTTGGTCTTTGGACTTACAGCCTCCAGAACAATGAGTAAACAAATTTCTGTTGTTTAAGTCACCTGGTACGTGGTATTTTATTATGGCAGTCGTAGCAAACTAATACCACAGGCAAGAGATTTATTGGGAGAATCACCGGTGAAGGGAAAAGTGGGAGAGAGCAGGAATGAGTAGGGAGAATCCTCAAGTACCTGGTATGTCTGATACCTGTACAAGGAGAAAGGAAATAGGTTGATAGGAAGAGTCTCATATCTCAGTGCAGTTCTGAGGAAGTTTCAGCTAGGTCAATGAGGAATGCTTGGAAATATTGCCCCTCAGCAGAGTTCTGCATCAGGCAGGAGTGGCCTGGCAGAAATACTGTGACTGTGCTGAGTCATTGGTTGGGAGGAATCCCGGATGGATCCAGAGAGGTAACAACTTCAGCTATCAGTCAGCTGTGTTCCATGCAGCAGGGTCTCTTAAAAGTGGTCTAAGCTGCATGCTTTCATATCTGTCACAGTCAGCTTTCTTAGAAAGCTCTACAAAAAAAATCAGAATCTCCGTACTTAACAAGAAATGCTCCTCTATTACAGCCATAAATGAGTTAGGATTCTATTGGTTGCAAGCAGCAGGAATTCAGTTGGAACTAGCATAAGCAAAAAGAGAATTTTTGAAAGGTATTTGGTTAACTTATGGAATTTAAGGGATAAAAACTATTCCTGGGGGTTGGATTGCTGTAATGAACTAAGGAAGTTTCCTCACATTGTTTCTCATGGCTGTTTCTCTCTGACCAGCTACGGTTTGCCGTAATAATACATATTGGTTTCCTCAACTGTTCAGTTGGAACGTCATGGAATATGGCTGCCAACCATTTCTGAATTTACGTGTTCATGTCACATACAGGTCAGAGATAGCAGATCAATAATAATTTTTATTTTTCATCCTCAGTTCCAGAATTCCAAGGGAAATATTTGACTTGCCCAGCCTGGGTCAAGTATTCATTCTGAACCATCAAAAATGGTGGGAAGGCAACAACGGTGGACTTACATTAGATCAGTGGTTCTCAAACCTGGCTGTACAGTGAAATCACCTGCAGATCCTTAAAAATACTGACCACTTACTTCCCTTCCCCTCCCCCCCCCCCCCCCCCCCACCCTCAGGCTCCAACCTCCAGCCCAGGATTCTAATTTAATCAGTTTGGTATGCATCCTGGGCATGGAGAGTTTTAAAACTCTACAGGTGATTTTAAGGTACATCACGGAATGCATCGCCCATGAGGCAAGGTGGCTGGGAGGGGGGTGGGTGTGCAAGCAACTGCAAAGAAGGGGTCCTGGCTGCCACCTGTAGATGCCCACTATGAAATAAAGCTTTCTGTTGTTTCTAAGGAGTTTTCTTAAGTTATCCAGTAAAAGTTATATTTCTATAACCCGTTTTTAACTTATGTCTTATATTGCCATGTTTCTGATTTTATTAAAAACAAATACCAAAAAAAAATCCCTCTTCTACCATAAGAAAAGTAATTTACTCTATCTAGCATGTAATATATACACCTTATAAAAATAATAGTTGTGTAAAAAAACCCCTAACTTTACACTTTTCATACAGAAATAAAAGTCTGAAAGTGTGTATGCTTTTAAAACAAACCAAATTTTTGACATTACACTTACTCTAGCTGAGAACTCTTTTTTCTAGATTATCTTCCTCCATTGTGTAGGAAGTAACACTTTGGTAGTGGAATCTGCTGACACCAGCTCTTCTGTAGTTTCCATGCTCTGCTTGCCGTGGCTCCGAAGAAATGTTTTTTTGTTTTGTTTTGTTTTTAAAGATTTTATTTATTTAACAGAGAGAGACACAGCGAGAGAGGGAACACAAGCAGGGGGAGTGGGAGAGGGAGAAGCAGGCTTCCCACCGAGCAGGGAGCCTGACGCGGAACTCGATCCCAGGACCCTGGGATCATGACCTGAGCGGAAGGCAGACACTTAACTGACTGAGCCAGCCAGGTGCCCCCGAAGAAATGTTTTAAAACAACCCTTGTTGGATTGCAGTATCAGATTTTCTCTTGACTTTATCTTTATATTGCTTTGGAGAGTATTGGTAAAGCTTGTTTACATGATTGGTTCTTTTGTAAATTACCACACTTTCTGATTTTATTGTTCTATCCGGTAAAATACAAAGCTGATCTTAGAATAGAAGTAAGTATTTGGGTGTCTGAGACGGGTAGAGAGAAGTTGGGGGGAGGGGTTGAATGTGCCGACACTTAACCAGCTTTTCTAACAGGTCTGTTATAAAAGCCCCTGTCCTGGTATTTAGCAACACTTCATATTCCTGTCCTGCTTTACCCACACGTCTTCCTCTCCCCATACACACTAACAGGAATAATCAAAACTTGCTAAAGGGCATAAGATGCCTCTCCTGAAGAAAGGAGAACTTTCTTATTGCCCGAACTCAGAGCGCTGCTACCCTCAGTGAGTGAGGACTGAAAAGATTAGACTGGGGCCAAGGAAGAGCCGCTTAGCTCCAGCACTGCTTAAAGTAAAGGTGCTGGTGAACCGGCAAAGTGACTCCTCAGGGTAAGGGGACGCCTGATTGGTAGCAGTTTCACAACCAGTTTGCGAAATTCTCGAATATTCATACGTCAGCTCTTGCAAGTCTGTCTGAGCTGGCTCCAGCATATCAGTAGCAATAGTTTCTCAAAATGTGTTTCCAGTGTAGTCATCCCAAAGCAACACATTATTTACTGTATCAGTTTCGTGAGGCTGCTGTAACAAATGACCACAGACTTCGTGGCTTAAAATAACAGAAATTTATTCTCTCACAGTCTGGAGGCCAGAGTCAAGATCTGGCAGGGTCCTGCTTCCTCTGGGGGCTCTAGGAGAGACTCCATTCCTTACCTCTTCCAACTTCTGGTGGCTGTCGGCTTTCTTCGGTTTTCTTGGCTGGTGACCAAGTCACTCCATTTCTGTCTCCATCTTTATGCTGCCTTCCCCTCGGTGCGTCTCTTCTCTGTGCATCTGTCTGGTGCAGTGGCCCTTGCCTTTAAATTTCGGGCCCACCCAGATAATCCAGGGTGATCTCATCGCAAGATCTTTAACTTAATTACACCCAAAAAGTCTCTTTTTCCAAGAAAAGGAACACCTACAGTTTAAAGAATTAAGATGTAGGCATATCTTTTTTTGGTGGGGGGAACCATTCATCCCATGACACTTACTCTATGTCTAAAATTCATTTTGGATTGCTGTTAAAATTTAAGAGAACAGAGATAGAAAGTGAGAGGAATATTATGTTGTTATTGTTATGGATATGAATTCTGGAGCCAGACTATTTATTTTATTTTATTTTTTTTTAAGATTTATTTTATTTGTTTTAGAGAGAGAGAGCATGAGAAAGAGGGGCAGAAGGAGAGGGAGAGAGAATCTGAAGCAGACTCCACACTGAGCGTGGAGCCCTACGAGAGGCTGGACCCTGAGTCAAAACCAAGGGTCGGCCGCTTAACCAACTGTGCCACCCAGGTGCCCCTAGACTATTTAGTTTAAATATCAGTTACATAACTAAGTAGCTGTTAGTGCTAGGTTGTTTATTGTCTCTGTGCCTTTTTCCTCATCTGTAAAGTGAGATAATAGTACTTGGCTTATTGGGTTGATGTGAAGATTAAATTGTCCATAGTAAGTGATATGTGTTTGTTATTATTATTTTTATTATTGTTATTGTTAAATAGAGGAAAGTTGGCTGGATTCCCAAGATTCATTAAAATAATGGTCTTTATTAAAGGTTGAAAGTCTTATCTTCTACTTCGCAGGACCAGAAACTTGCCATGTGGAAGTCCACAAACTAGGCTTGAAGAAGTGATGCCTAAAGATCCAACTTCATTCATTGATACATTCCAATTTTTTCTCAGGCCTGTCTTAAAAATGGTAACAGGCTGCTTTGTTTTCCTGGTTCCATTTTTGCATCAGATGAGAGACTGTATACCTTTTACTTGATCAAAACCGTGGGACTTAACTGTGTCCCTTTCTCCAACAGTGCCAGATTCAGGAAAAAGCAAAATTTGAAAACCTTGAAAGATGCATTTATACTATATGCTTTCACCATCACAGTTTTAATCACTACCACTAGAACATTCATTCAGATTCATAATGGTGCAAAAGCAGAGATGCTAATCCACTAAGCACTCATGTTAATGTTCATTTAATTAAAAAAATAGATTCTGACTCTCTTGTAAATTATGGGAGGGGGAAGGTAAGAAATCTAAACTATAATTAACTCGCATAATTCATTTAGATGCATTTCCTCTGAAAGTATTAAAATGTCTTTGTTGCTTCCTCTAGGAATTACTTAAACCATTGATATATTATGGTTTTTCTATATAATTTTCAGATAGCTAATTTTATGGTTTAGAAAGTAAAAAAAGAAAGCCTCTAGAATTTCATTTTCAAATCGACCCTCATTTGTTGACCAGAGAGATTTGTTCAAATAAAAATTATTTTACATGATGTAGCCAGTTATATAGGCAGTTATTATTTAATGCTCTGTTCTGCTTTTTAATTTTTAAAACCCCTTTTCTTTCTTTTTTTTTTTTTAAAAAAAAAAACAAGCTCTGGCCAGTTTTATTAAAGAAAAATTTTGCATGATTTGCTTTTCACCAGTGTGTTCTGGCATGCTTCAAATGATATCAGAATCCCTGGATCAATGATAGCTAGTGTGCGCACTGCAGTATTTCTCACACGTTCGCTGGGCCCAGTTCAGTATCATTGCCACTGTAATGATGGACACCAGTTTTGGTCAACAGGGGGCAGTGTTCTATTTCAGATTTCCTCAAGCTGGGCAGTTGGCGAGGATGACCAGTTTCGCTTTGCTTTATCTGATCATTTTCAGGGTCTGCTTGTACCCCAGCACATACTTTTCACTTTTCATAACACGTTGGAACCTAGAGTTGATTGACTCCAATGACTCTTTTGACTTTTTTGTGGCCTCCATATTGCTGCCTTAGGTGTGGGATGGCCCCAACCAAGAGCAGCCACCAAGGTGGCTGGGAGCGAGAAAGGGTAAAATCCCTTTTATTAAAAAATAAGTACAAGACCTCTTTGGCGTGGGCAAAATGGGAGATACTAAATAATTCAAATAATTAGTAAGAACAAAATCAGTTTTAATTAACAAAGCTGTGTTCCTGACTAGAAACTAGAAAGTACCAGACTATCAGATCCAGAAAAATGGCCTCATGACCATGGTGAGGTAAAGTCAGGAAAAGAATATATATTTCAAAATCATTCTAAGGATTCCCTATTACTCTACATATGGCACTACTCAGTAATACCTCAAGCTGAAAAGATATCTAGCTCCATCAATTGCATGATAAAATGTACTATATAAAAGTGTATCTTAGGACTGAGAAAACCAGCTCAAAATATTTATTATGAATTGTCCAAATTCAATACTATGATTAGATGTCTTTCATTTTTGTTCTTCATAACTTAGATTTTAAAGTAGCCCTTTGCATCCACTTTCTGTCCACTTATGCTTTCAGTTTAGTACATAAGTAAAACCCGTGGCAACTAGGGACAAAATGACAAGTTGCTGTATGTCCTCAGTAGCTTTCTCTGATGCCTACCTTTTTCCTCACCTGCAAAATTCTCCAGTCAAAGGGCTAAGAGTAAATCCTCATTATAGACAGAAGAGATGAGTCTGGTTAAGCTCATTAAAAAAAAAACCAAAAAAACAGACTCCTTCCCTGGTCACTAATTGCTTTGTTTTGTATTTAAGTTCTCTGCAAAGTTTCCAAGGTCCTTCATCATCTTATCTCCATCCTCCTGTCTCCAGCCATTATCTCTGCCTCATCAGGTCAGTGACTGCGGCTCTTGATAGGTCCCTTTTAATCCCTTTGTCTTCATCCTTTCGCTTTTTCATTCCACTGACAAAGCCCCCCCCCCTACTTTTCTTCAGACTATCTCAAATGCATCCATCCATTCTCCCTTGTAGCACTGAGTCACATTTACCTACTTCCATATACTCTGATTATTTACAATGTGTCCTTTTGTACACTGTAATTTGTATGAAATGAGGGGCATTATCTGTGCCCTAGTGCCTGGCATTTGCTAAGTAATATATATTTGTTAAATAAATAGATTCTTTTGTTGATACGTATTTGCTTTACTTCCTCTCCAATTTGCAATAAGTTTGTAAACATTTACACACCTGGAAAATACCCACTGTTGTTTTTGAATCCACAGATGCCTTTGGACTACCTCTCTGCTTCCTAAAATACCAATGACTTCATGGATACCTGAGAAATCGAGTTCATGAAAATCATAAGACACTAGTGAAGGTCAAATGGAGATCAAGCAATAAGGTGGAAAAGAACGAGGCATGGGAATTTTAGCATTTCTTTAGCACACGGAGATGAACGATGTTACTGTTACGCTTCACCTATTATCTCATCTAAAACAAAGTATCGTGATAATGAAGTCTTTTGGAGCTGAGTATTTATGGCAGAACATTTGCAGGATATAAAGGGAAACATTGAAGGCTTCTGTGTTTCTGTTCTGTCTATAAAGAAGCCAGAAAGAGCCATTTCTATGCAAGCCCACACCAGATGATTTAGGGCAAAAGGCATTGTACTCTAAAGAGAGATTATCTTGTAAGGAAGATATTGACATGCAAAGATGCATCCTATTTTCCTCCTCATTCTTGGAATTTCATGTCCCAGGCAAAACAGATGACTCATATTACTATAGAACAGCCCACATCCACAAATCTTGCCAGAAATGTCTCAAAGGAAATCCTCAACTTTCCTATCAACCTGGACATGTCATTATTTTTCAAATACTTTTACAAAAGGAGTGTTTCATCATGACTTTGACATCCTTGGAAATAACTCAAATGAACTCTACTCAGTCACAAAGGAAAAAATCTCCCATTATTTACATTTAACAGACCTGTTTCGCCCCCCCCCCCGATTTAAAAGCCCAGGATCTGACTAGATTTTTCTCCTTTTGTACATATATTTTTGCCTACAATACTGCTTTTTCTCTCTGTCTGCCTTTGAAGATAGACTCATATTTCAGTCTTAATTTTGCTTCAGGTCAGTAAAGTCAAAAGAGAACTGTAACGTCTTTGGCAGAACATGTCATGGGCTTTGAGCATCCTATTTCTCTTCTTTCCTATTGTTTTGCACTAACCTTGACTGTGTGCTTTTCAGTCTCACACTTTTGCTCACCACTTTCTCTTTTTTAATTGAAGTCAAATTCACAGAACACAAAATTAGCCATTTTAAAGTCTTTCGGTGGCAGTTAGCGCATTTACAATGTACTCCCTAATTCTTTTGTTTCTCTCTCGTTGACTGTAAATTTAACAAACTTTTCTTATCTCCTCGTGACTGAGTTCAACCCTGTGCCTTTAGCCCTCCCCAGATAAGCAGTGTCTAAATTATCTGAGAAGACAGAGGCCTCACAGACTGCCTCATTTTCTATCCTCCTGTACCCCTTTGTTCTCTGAGCAGAGGGAATGCGGTGCTTCTCCTGTCCCCTTGCCTCCACTTTGTTGGTACCCTGTGCCACCAAATACCCTCTGTTCCTGGCACTCTTAATCAGTCCTTTCTTCTTTCGGACTGTTTCCCCTGGTGTACAAGCTTATTCACTATTTATCCATTCTGTGAATGGCTTTTAGTCCGTTCTTATCTCTTGACTGCTCCCAGTTTTTCTAAACTTCTCAATAGAGTAATCCATATTCTCTTGCTCATTTTAAAACTCACCTATTACAACTTAACCCATGGCCCACATCAGCTAGTCCACTCAAACTGCTTTTGTAAAAGTCACCTCCCATTTACGAAACTGAAGATCTTAATCGTAATGCTCGAAGACTTTTTAACCAAATTTGACCCTGCTGACCAGGGCCTCCTGTTTGATTAGAAATACTCTTAGGCTTTGGGTTTTGTGTCATGTGTCTTTCAGGATTCTTTTCCAACTTCTCTGAAAAAAAAATTTTTTTTTTTTTTAGCAACTCTAGGAAAGTCATCCTTTAGGTATGAATTTTTTCAAAACTTCGTATTTGGCTTTTTCTTCACTTTATACACTTCCGTGGTTGATTTCACAATCTCTCATTACATCTCCTGTCTTCTCTTTTGGTTGTTTCGCAAACTGAAAAAACAGCTCCGACAGCAAATGAGAATGAGCTTTTATCTCTTGAAGTTTTGGAAGCATAACCTGAAGTCGCTCACCCTAAGCACAAAACCACATTGAAGTTCTGAGTTTTATCTTAACTCGGGTAGATTTTATACTGTAATTGATATTATATCTACCATTGTTTAATTTGTAAAATTGTAACTAAAATGTCAGATGAGGTAGTCTGTCCTTGGGAATTATTATTATTGTTTTTGCTTAAACATACCATGTACTCTGGGTCCTTCTCTGTGTCTCTGGGAACTGGGGACCTCGTGTCTGTGTGTGGCAGAGAAAGGCGTGGAAGCTTTCTGTAGTCACCTCCGACTTTGAGTTCCTGCTGCGTCTAATGTAGTTCATTTTACATACGATTTCACTATCTTTCTAGTACCATCCAGCCCTATCAGGACAGTATCACCCGAGGTGCAGAAGATCCACTTCTTTCTCCAAAGTTTCTCAACTGTTGCTGACACAATGAATTTGAAGGTGCAGCACTGAATAAAGGTTTGATGCACCTGATGGTGACTATTAAAAAAGTAACTACAAATTGATATTAGCCATTCTTGTTCATAAATTTTCTCAGTTAACCCATCATGTGATACTTTTCCATTTGCCTCAGCCTCTTCTCTCTCTACGGATTTTCTGTATCTACATATTCTGAGAATCATCTTAACCTTTTCCTGGAAATGGAATTCTTTCAGCAAGAACTACGTACTGTGAGTTTAGTGAAAATTTGTTTTCCCATTGCCAATGCTTGAAATCACTTGCCCTAGAACACCCTTTAATCTCCTGCGTTTTACTGTAAACTTGCTGCCTTGCTGAGTATACATACCCCATTTGTGCATATTCCATTTTGAGAGGTCAAACTCTTTGGAGATGACTTCCAAAGGTGTATCTCCGGCCTGACTTCTGTTGAGCCTCTGTTCTGTATCTCTAGAATATCCCCAACAGGCACCTGGCATTTCGATATTAACAGAGCCTGAAATTGCATTTTTTATTAATTCCTGCAAGTCTGTTTTTTTCCTGTTGTGTTCTTTATCTTAAATAAAAGGATCATCATTCACTTGGGCAGTTTCTCCTGGATCCTTTCTTCTGTGACCTCATGCTTCTTTTTCCCCTCGCTTCCCTCATATATATTTGTTTGGTTACCATGTCTTGTCAATTTTACCACTAGAATATTTTTGGGATTTGTTATCTCTTCTCACTCACCACTGTAGTTCTTCTGCCCGATGCTCACTTTCTCTCTCACTTGGGTTCTTGCATTTCTTCTTGCCTGTGTTTCTATTGTCATGCTCTATATCGAGTTTCTTCTATGCATTCCACAATTCAGCTAACTCTGGATGCACTTATTTTCTGAACAATTCATTTACTGAACAGCTACTTTATGACCAGACTTACGATAAATACTGAGGGTAGAAAAAAAAGCACCAAATGAGTTTCTGCTTTCAGAGCTTCATTGTAAGCTTCCACAGATTTGGTTATACTATTTTCTCTGCATAAAATATCACTTGCCTCCTGGTGAACTTTTATTCATTCTTCAAGTCCATGTTTAATGCTCTTTCTGTGAAGACTTTATTTCTTTATTTATTTTTACTCTAGAAAGAATAAATCATTCTTGTCTGTCTTTTGGCCAAACATCTTATGCCATATATATATACAATTTTTATTCCAGTGTAGTTAATGTACAGTTATAGTCATTTCAGTTGTACAATATAGTGGTTCAACAATTCCATATATTTCTCAGTGCTTATCAAGATAAGTGTAGTCTTAATTCCCTTCACCTATCATCTATCCCCCTCTCCTAAACCCTCTGGTAACCATCAGTTTGTTCTCTACAGTTAAGAGTCTGTTTCTTGGTTTGTCTCTCTCTCTTTTTCTCTTTGTTCATTTGTTTTGTTTCTTAAATTCCACATATGAGTGAAATCATATGGTATTTTTCTTTCTCTGACTGGCTTATTTCACTTAGCATTATACTCTCTTGCTCCATCCATGTTGTTGCAAATGGCAAGATTTCATTCTTTTTCATGGTTGGGTAATATTTCTCTCTATATATACATATATAGTGGAATATATATACCACTTCTTCTTTATCCATTCATCAGTCGATGGACACTTAAGTGCTTCCATAATTCAGCTATTGTAAATAATGCTGCAATAAACATAGGGGTGTGTGTATCCCTTCAAATTAGTGTCTTTGTATTCTTTGGATAAATACCCAACAGTGCGATTGCTGGATCATAGGGTAGGTAGTTTTAGTTTTAATTTTTTGAGGAAATTCCTTACTGTCTCTCACAGTGGCTGTACCAGTTTGCATTCTTACCAACAGTGCACAGCGTTCCTATTTCTCCACATCCTTGCCAGTACTTGTTTCTTGTGGTCTTTGATTTTAGCCATCCTGACAGATGTGAGGTGATATCTCATTATAGTTTTAATTTGCATTTCCCTGATGATGAATGATGTTGAGCATGTTTTCATGTGTCTATTGGCTTCTATATGTCTTCTTTGCAAAAAGTCTATTTAGGTCCTCTGCCCATTTTTAAATCAGATCGTTTGATTTTTGGTGTTTAGTTGTATATGTTCTTTATACATTTTGGATATTAACACCTTAATGGAGTTTATTTGCAAATATGTTCTCCCATTCAGTAGATCACCTTTTTGTTTTCTTGATGTTTTTTTTTTTTTTTTCTTCTGTGCAAATCCCAATAGTCTATATTTGCTTTATATTCCTTGCTTTAGGAGAAATATCCAAAAAAAAATTTTTTTGCCACAGTCAGTGTCAGAGAAATTGTTGCCTGTTTTCTAGGGTTTTTATGGTTTTAGGCCTCAAATTTAGATCTTTAATCCGTTTTGAGTTTATGCTTGTGTCTGGTATTAGAAAGTGGTCCAGTTTCATTATTTCGCATGTAGCTGCCCAGTTTTCCCTGTACCATTTATCGAAGAGACTGTCTTTTCCTGATTGTGTATTCTTGCTTCCTTTGTTGTAGATTAATTGGCCATATTAATGGGTTTATTTCTGGGTTCTCTATTCTTTTGTGTTGACCTATGTATCTATTTTTGTGCCAGTACCATGCTGTTTTGATTACTACAGTTTTGTAGTGTATCCTGAAATCCGGAATTGTAATAACTTCTGCTTTGTTTTTCTTTCTCAAGATTGCTTTAGCTATTTGGGGTTTTTGTGGTTCCATGTAAATTTTAGTATTATTTATTCTAGTTCTGTGAAAAATGATGTTGGTAATTGGATGGGGATAACACTGAACCTTTAGATTGCTTTGGGTAATATGGACATTTTAGCAATATTAATGCTTCTGAGCCAGGAGCATGGAATATCTTTCCATTTGTTTGTGCCTTATTTAATTTCTTCATCAGCGTTTTATAATTTTCAGAGTACAGGTCTTTCACCTCCTTGGTTAAGTTTACTCCTAGTTATTTTTATTCTGTTTGGCATGCACCTCTTTTCTTAAAAGAGAAGTGCTGTCTTAAAGGGATGAAACGTGACAGTCATTTGTATACTATATATCTCTACTGATCCTACCCAGTATTATCACCTCAATATAATCTGGGTCAATTAGATCCACCTTTATCCCACAGTTGAATGAGACTGAGAAGTAATTGATCTGGTTTAACACTATGAAGAGTATTGTAATCTCTGAAGCTGTGGGGTGATCCTTTTCTTCTATTAAAGTTCATTAAAATAAGCTTCTTTTATATAAAACTATTATAAAAGTCATTAACAGATTGTGGAAAGTTACTATATTCAGTGGAAGAAAATTATAAATAGAGACCAAAAAGCTAGATTGAAAGTTATGGTCATGTGCAGGAAAACAGATATGGATGTATGCAGAGACAAAAATAAAGTAGGCATGTGAAGAGAATAGTTCATGAGGCTCGGGAGGCCCAGAGAGAGCGCTGGATGATTTGGTTCTGGTTCTTCAATGAGGTTTAGATGCTCATATTGCCATTCGTTTATATTAGATCACTTTTGTCTTAGTTTGGGTTTCCCAGTCTAAGGGGACATTAAACAAGGTCTCTGTGAAATACCTTTAGTGTTAGGTCACTTTCTTCAGTATAAGAAGACATTAAGCAAGGGATTCATATGCAAGTCATTTATTAAGAAAGTGCTCCCAGATAAACTGGTAAGGGAGTGAGGGAAGCAAGAGAGGGAAGCTAAGCAGCAAGGGTGCTATTTCAAGCAAGGGTGGTGACAGCCTTATTCAACAGGGGAATTTTGGAATGTGTTACAATACACTGTTTGTCCTGATTCAGGCAAAGTTGCTGGGCTTCCATACTCCCTGACTAATCAGTTGTTGGCTTACAGCCATCTTGGGAGGCAGTGGTGATTGTAAACTCTCAAGCGCTTCCTGCTCTCTGCTTATGCTGGCTAAGATGCTTCACTGGCTCAAGGCCCTCCTTAAAAAAAGATGGTTGGAGTAGCCTCCAGGACTATGAGACAATACACCTCTGTTGTTTCAAGCCACCAAATTTGTGGCAATTTGTTATCATGGCCATCAGAAACTAATACAGATTTTATTAAAGAATCAGCAGACAAAAGAGTACTGTATCCAATGCTATACGACTTTCTAAATACTTAGTCTCAACTTCCATAACCAATCCCATCATTGTCTCTGGATTGCTCTTTGAGTAGCTCTGTACACTTCTATTCCTGTAACAAAATGCCTGTTCTGTGTAAAAACTATCTTAAATGAGTTTCTGTAACTTGCAGTCAAAAGAATGTTGACCAAGATTGCCTCCATTCTTCTCCTTAAGACAACAGACATGTATCTATAAAGGTGACAGTGCTCCTTCCTTGATATTACTTCATAGTCGGATCTTCGAGATGCCTTTCATCTTCATGAGGCTGAAGATTCAGGAGGCTTTAGATTTGTAGCCCTGCCATTGGCAGCTGCCCTTGACTCTTCTGTTGAACCAAAGCCACCGTGACTAAATTAAAATTTTCTGGCATTGGCAGGCAATTAAATAACTAGTGGACTGTCTTAGTTGTGGTCCTGCCTCCCTTAATTGTTAAGTCTTTTAAGAGTGTCAAGATTCCATTAGATGTTCAACTTGTTTTATTATGTCTATTTACTGGGTTTGTTTTGTTTTCCCTAATAGACACTCATATAACCAAAATAATAGTGTTTATCTAATCTTTGGATTAGATCATCTCCATCTCTACTCAATCCATTCTTTTCCTTCTACATTAGGCTATTTACTTACTAGGTCTTTTTTTTCTCTCCTATTCTGATTTTATATCTGTTGATAATTTTGTATCTTTAAATCTAAAAAGCAATTTGTGGTTGGTGTTCAGTGGTGAAAGGAAAAGAGGAAAATACATTAAGTGTTGTTTGTTGTATTTAAATTAATAATCTGAGGCTATATATTTGAAAGCACTTGTCATTTCTTAAAACAATATATGAAGATAATAGAGTTTAAATAATTACATTTCTCTCCTTACATTATTAATTAAAGGCAAAAATTTTATCAGCTCATTTAATACTTTCTAAAGTGAGAGAAATAATTAACAGAATTGCACTTTCCTATAGTTTAAATATGCTATATTTAAATTTTAATTATGTTTTATTTCTGAAAAAATTTTTAAATGCTTTATAGGAAGAACTTCTGTATTTAAATCCAGAATAACTGCCTTACCAACTTGTGTTTTTGATTTCCATGCTCTGATCTTGGAAGAAAAATTTTAACTTGTAAAATATAAATCTGTTAAAATAATCTCATAATTATACCCATTCCTCAGTATTAGAGATGATATTGAAAGTTAAGTAGAAGAGAGTTAAAACTAAAGTTTGATTTTGTGCTTTTGAAAATGGATGCCAATGATTTAAGTGAGAAAAGTGTGATGTCAGGCTGTATGCTTAACATTTCTAATTTAAGTTGCTTTCAAACACCCTATATGTGCACTTAAACTTGTCCGTTCATGTACCCAGGTTTTTTTTTTTTTCAGTTAGGTAAGAGAGGCACGATGGTTATAAAATATCATTTTAACTATAACTTGTGATTTTTGAAATGTATAAAAGACCCAACTTTGAATAGTTGATAGACCTTTTGTATAAGAGACCCAGAATATTAAACACTTTTGAAATGGAAAATGTTATTTGCTCCCTGTGTTTTCATCAGTTACTTTGGCGTGGTCCTGACTTCAAGCACAGCCTATCTAAGCCTGCTAGTAAACAAGCACTTGGCTTAGATCTGTGGGATGAAGTTAGCACAGCTAACTCTTTCTAAGCTCTCTTGGATAAAATGAAGATGATCAGAATGAACCCAAACAAATAGCACATTTTTTTCTCTTTTGGGGTCTTTTTGCGCTATTTTAAATAAGCTGGTATGTGCTTGATTTACCACATGATGGTGCTATACGAATATGTTATAATGAAAGCAAGCCTTAAAAAGGCTCCTTTTCAAACTGTATAATGTTAACAACTGAAATTATTCACTTAAAGCATAAATGTGGCCTGATTCAGTTCTCGATTGCCACGGAACATCCTTCATATTGAAAATATTGTCGACTTATGCTCTTTATATTGAAGTTTCCCCTTCTCCCACCATAGGCTGATAGAATTATTAGTAAACCTTGAAAGCAGGTAGATGTTAAAGGCATTGTTTTGGTTTTATTTCTAGTGAAAAGAATTATCAGGCATTTATATTAAGAAGGAAAATAATAGCATTGACTCTTTATCAACCTATAACTCTTACAAACCTTATTATTTCATTTCTATAAAGTGTTTTTTCCTTTTGTATTATTTTTTTAAGATTTATTTATTTATTTTTGAGAGAGAGAGATTAAGCACGGGTGGCAGGGGAAGAGGGAGAGGGAGAGAGAACCTCAAGCAGAGTCCTCGCTCAGCACAGAGCCTGATGTGGGGCTCGATCTCACAACCCTGAGATCATGACCTGAGTTGAAACCAAGAGTTGGATGCTTAACTGACTGAGCCACCCACGTGCCCCTAAATAACTGCCACTTTAAAGATGGAAAGCCATGTACCTAGATATTAAAATTTCAGGACAGGTGGGAAATGGTGAAAATTATCTTTTCCAAGGGAATAATTTCAAGGCCGAAATTATTAGCACTCCTATCAAACAAACTGAAATAAAGCCAATGGGTAGAAGTGTACATATATAATAAAGAAAAGTGAGAAATAGAAGGTAAGATGAATTTGATTTTTAATACTTGAATTTAACCTCATATTCTGTTTTGTATTCATTTAAATGTAGGGTTAAAAGAAGAAAAAATTCATATTTTTCATACATTTTTCATGTGACATCTTCTTTCCATTGTTTTTCAACAAAACTCTTATTAGAGTTTTTAAAAATGCTTTAGTCAATTCAGCTTGCTGCAGATAAGCTGACTCTCTGTGAGTTCTTTCTATTAGGAAAATACTCCCACCAACTTGCCCTTTGATTAATAGAAATTCCAAACTCCTATATAATCCCTGTACACATTTTACTCTTCTCCGTTATTTTTACTTCTCTTAAACACACCTGAACAGAGTTCCATATCCTGTCTCATTCATTCTTTGACCCCCCCTTGACATTATGTGTTTCCTCAGTCTCCTTAGATAAAAGAAATCAATCATTGATACAAATTCCTCTATTTTTTCCCTAAATCTTCTGAGTGGAGGACTAAGCACAGAACTCTTCGTTGTCTTGTGGATGCTTCTGAGAATGGGCAGCTGCTGACCTGTTTCCCTTTACTATTTACTTGGATGTGTAAACTATACTATATGCACAATCATGCGGGTTGTCTCTTAAGAGGAAAAAAAACAAAACCCTTGTCTTTTCTGATTTCATCTTTGGAGAGCTCTGTGCTCTCTTTAGCTTGCTGCCTTAAATCACTTCTGTGTGCAGAACACCAAAGCTCCCGCGGAAGGGCTCACAGCACAAACTGCACCTCTCTTCTGCCCCCTTCCCTCCTCACTCTGCTCTTTCTCACCCTTCCTTTCCTGCCCTCTCCTCGCTTCTTAAATTTGGAAATCTAGGTTCTCAAAAACAGAGGAGAATGACAAGAAATAAGTGGAGGATGGGGAGTGGGAAACTCACAATTGTTAAATTACAACCTCAAGGGACAAAGTAATAAACATCAACCTGAAGTTATTTTGGGCTAGATTGCATGGTTATTACAGGCACATGCGACCTGTATGTAAATAAACTCGTGACCCACTTGCATATTGATCTTGGAAGTCTTAACTTCCTAAATGCTGCTCAATCTGACTATTATGAAGTTTCTCTGTCCTCAGCCCCGAAGATTATCTCTGTTAAAAATAATATCAATAGAGAGGGGCGGAGCAAGATGGCGGAGGAGTAGGAGACCTGGATTTCGTCTCCTCTCAGGAATTCAGCTGGATAGGGATCAAACCATTCTGAACACCTACAAACTCAACAGGAGATCGAAGAAAAGGATAGCAACAACTCTCTGAACAGAAAAGCGACCACTTTCTGGAAGGTAGGACGTGCGGAGAAGGGAATCTGAGGCGATATTCGGGAGGATAGACGGCGGGGGAGGGGCCTCCGTCGGCCGCTTCTGGCAAGTGATAGAGCCGCGGGGCACAAAATCGGAACTTTTAGAGTCTGCTCCGCTGAGGGACGTCACTCTGGTGGCGAAGTGGGGGGTGGAACCCTCGCGGGACAGTGTGGTCTCAGGACCCTCGGGGTCACAGAAAGACCGGGGGTGCCTGAGTGCGGCAGAGCTCCCAGGGATCGGAGCGGGGAAGCCGGCTGCAGAGACGGAGCCCAGGCGCGGGCTCTCAGCTCGGGGTTGTCATAGACCGTGATCCGCGGCACAGTCGGGCCACTGCTCCTCCAGCAGGGACCCAACAAGAGGCAGATCCGGGGAGACTCACCTTCCTCCCCCGGGAGGAGCGGCGGGAGCGCACCGCGGGGATCTGCTGGGTTTGGAGACTCCACCCGGGGTCGGGTGCCAGATAGAAAGGCGCAGTCACAGGCCGGGTGAGCGCGGAGTGTGGCCGGAGACCGGGGAGACGGGAGTGACTGACGGCTTTTCTCTGGGGGCTCGCTGAGGAGCGGGACCCCGAGTTCTCGGCTCCGCCGGGGCGGAGACTGGGAGGCCGCCATTTTCACTCTCCGCCTCCAAAGCTGTACGGAAAGCTTGCAGGGAACAAAAGCTCCGGAGAGCAAACCCGAGCAGATTACTTAGCCCGGACCGGCAAGGGCGGGGCAGTTCCGCCTCCGGCAGAGACATTTGGGAACCACGGCAACAGGCCCCTCCCCCAGAAGATCAGCGAGAACAGCCAGCCAAGACCAAGTTTACCGATCAGTGAGAACGGCAGAACTCCAGCGCTAGGGGAACACTGCACAGAGAATTCATGGCTTTTTTACCATGATTCTTTAGTCTTTCAAAGTTAATTATTTTTTTTAACTGTCTTTTTTTCTTTTTTCCTTTTTTCTTTTTTTTTGAATTTTTCTTTTTCCCTTTTTCAACCAACATCTTATCAATCCCTTTTTTAAAAAAAACATTTTTATTTTTCATTTTTAAAGTCATATTCTATCCCTTCATAGTAGTTACCCGTATTTTTGGCATATATATATAAGTTGTTCTCTCTTTAAAATCTTGAGATAGTTTCTTCTAACAGATCAAAATATACTCTAAATCTCTAGTGTATGGTTTTTTTCTACTCCCCTGCCTGATCACATTCTCTCCCTTTTTTCTTTCTTTTTTTTTTTTTAATCCTATTCTTTCTTTTTTCAAACAACTTATCAAATCCTTTTTAAAAATTTTTTATAATTTCCATCTTTACAGTCATATTCCATCCCTTCATCATATCAACCCTTATTTTTGTACATATATAAGTTTTTCTTTCTTTAAAATTTTGGGAGGGACTTTCTTTTAACAGACCAAAATACACCCAAAATCTAGTGTGTGGCACTAATCTATAATCCAGCCTGATCATATTTGATCACATTCTGTTTTTGTTTTGTTTTGTTTTGTCCTGCTTTTGTTTGTTTTTATCTTTTTCTTTTTTCTTTTTTTCTTTCCTTTTCTTTTTCCTCTCTTTCCCTTTCTTTTCCCACTGCTTCAGGTCTTTTCTGATTTGTTTAGAGTATATTTTCTGGGGACGTTGTTACCCTGCTAGCATTTTGTTCTCTCATTAATCTATTCTCCTCTGCACAAAATGACAAGACGGAAAAAATCACCTCAACAAAAAGAACAAGAGGTAGTACCGACTGCCAGGGACCTACTCAATACGGACATTAGTACGATGTCAGATCTAGAGTTCAGAATCATCACTTTAAAGATACTAGCTGGGCTTGAAAAAAACATGGAAGTTATTAGAGAAACCCTTTCTGGAGAAGTAAAAGAACTAAAATCTAACCAAGTAGAAATCAAAAAGGCTATCAATGAGGTGCAATCAAATATGGGGGCGCTAACTGCTAGGATAAATGAGGCAGAAGAAAGAATCAGTGAGATAGAAGACCAAATGATGGAAAATAAAGAAGCTGAGAAAAAGAGAGAGAAACAACTACTGGATCACGAGGGCAGAATTCGAGAGATAAACGATACCATAAGACGAAACAACATTAGAATAATTGGGATCCCAGAAGAAGAAGAAAGAGAGAGAGGGGCAGAAGGTATAATGGAGCAAATTATAGCAGAGAACTTCCCTAATTTGGGGAAGGAAACAGGCATCAAAATCCAGGAAGCACAGAGAACCCCTCTCAAAATCAATAAAAATAGGTCAACACCCCGACATCTAATAGTAAAACTTACGAGTCTCAGAGACAAAGAGAAAATCCTGAAAGCAGCTCGGGAGAAGAGATATGTAACCTACAATGGTAGAAACATTAGATTGGCAACAGACTTATCCACAGAGACCTGGCAGGCCAGAAAGGACTGGCAGGACATATTCAGAGCACTAAATGAGAAAAATATGCAGCCAAGAATACTATATCCAGCTAGGCTGTCATTGAAAATTGAAGGAGAGATAAAAAGCTTCCAGGACAAACAAAAACTAAAGGAATTTGCAAACACGAAACCAGCCCTACAAGAAATATTGAAAGGGGTCCTCTAAGCAAAGAGAGAGCCTAAAAGCAACATAGACCAGAAAGGAACACAAACAATATACAGTAACAGTCACTTTACAGGCAATACAATGGCACTGAATTCCTATCTTTCAATAGTTACCCTGAATGTAAATGGGCTAAATGCCCCAATCAAAAGACACAGGCTATCAGATTGGATTAAAAAACAAGACCCATCGATATGCTGTCTGCAAGAGACTCATTTTAGACCCAAAGACACCCCCAGATTGAAAGTGAGGGGGTGGAAAACCATTTACCATGCTAATGGACACCAAAAGAAAGCTGGGGTGGCAATCCTTATATCAGACAAATTAGATTTTAAACCAAAGACTGTAATAAGAGATGAGGAAGGACACTATATCATACTTAAAGGGTCTATCCAACAAGAAGATCTAACAATTGTAAATATCTATGCCCCTAACATGGGAGCAGCCAATTATATAAGGCAATTAATAACAAAAGCAAAGAAACACATCGACAACAATACAATAATAGTGGGGGACTTTAACACCCCCCTCACTGAAATGGACAGATCGTCTAAGCAAAAGATCAACAAGGAAATAAAGACTTTAAATGACACACTGGACCAAATGGACTTCACAGACATATTCAGAACATTCCATCCCAAAGCAACGGAATACACATTCTTCTCTAGTGCCCATGGAACATTCTCCAGAATAGATCACATCCTAGGTCATAAATCAGGTCTCAACCGGTACCAGAAGATTGGGATCATCCCCTGCCTATTTTCAGACCACAATGCTTTGAAACTAGAACTCAATCACAAGAGGAAAGTTGGAAAGAACTCAAATACATGGAGGCTAAAGAGCATCCTACTGAAGAATGAATGGGTCAACCAGGAAATTAAAGAAGAATTAAAAAAATTCATGGAAACCAATGAAAATGAAAACACAACTATTCAAAATCTTTGGGATACAGCAAAGGCAGTCCTAAGAGGAAAGTATATAGCAATACAAGCCTTTCTCAAGAAACAAGAAAGGTCTCAAGTACACAACCTAACCCTACACCTAAAGGAGCTGGAGAAAGAACAGCAAATAAAGCCTAAACCCAGCAGGAGAAGAGAAATAATAAAGATCAGAGCAGAAATCAATGAAATAGAAACCAAAAGAACAGTAGAACAGATCAACGAAACTAGGAGCTGGTTCTTTGAAAGAATTAACAAGATTGATAAGCCCCTGGCCAGACTTATCAAAAAGAAAAGAGAAATGACCCAAATCAACAAAATCATGAATGAAAGAGGAGAAATCACAACCAACACCAAAGAAATACAAACAATTATAAGAACATATTATGAGCAGCTCTATGCCAGCAAATTAGATAACCTGGAAGTAATGGATGCATTCCTAGAGATGTATCAACTACCAAAACTGAACCAGGAAGAAATAGAAAACCTGAACAGACCTATAACCACTAAGGAAATAGAAGCAGTCATCAAAAATCTCCCAAAACACAAAAGCCCAGGGCCAGATGGCTTCCCAGGGGAATTCTACCAAACATTTCAAGAAGAATTAATACCTATCCTTCTGAAACTGTTCCAAAAAATAGAAATGGAAGGAAAACTTCCAAACTCATTTTATGAGGCCAGCATTACCTTGATCCCAAAACCAGACAAAGACCCCATCAAAAAGGAGAATTACAGACCAATATCCCTGATGAACATGGATGCAAAAATTCTCACCAAAATACTAGCCAATAGGATCCAACAGTACATTAAAAGGATTATTCACCACGACCAAGTGGGATTTATCCCTGGGCTGCAAGGTTGGTTCAACATCCGCAAATCAATCAACGTGATACAATACATTAACAAAAGAAAGAACAAGAATCATATGATCCTCTCAATAGATGCAGAAAAAGCATTTGACAAAGTACAGCATCCTTTCTTGATCAAAACTCTTCAGAGTATAGGGATAGAGGGTACATACCTCAATATCATAATATCATAAAAATTTTCATCTATGAAAAACCTACAGCGAATATCATTCTCAATGGGGAAAAACTGAGAGCTTTCCCCCTAAGGTCAGGAACGCGGCAGGGATGTCCACTATCACCACTGCTATTCAACATAGTATTGGAAGTGCTAGCCACAGCAATCAGACAACAAAAAGAAATCAAAGGCATCCAAATTGGCAAAGAAGAAGTCAAACTCTCACTCTTTGCAGATGATATGATACTTTATGTGGAAAATCCCAAAGACTCCACCCCAAAACTGCTAGAACTCATACAGGAATTCAGTCAAGTGGCAGGATATAAAATCAATGCACAGAAGTCAGTGGCATTCCTATACACCAACAACAAGTCAGAAGAAAGAGAAATTAAGGAGTCGATCCCATTTACAATTGCACCCAAAACCATAAGATACCTAGGAATAAATCTAACCAAAGAGGCAAAGGATCTGTACTCAGAAAACTATAAAATACTCATGAAAGAAATTGAGGAAGACACAAAGAAATGGAAAAACGTTCCATGCTCATGGATTGGAAGAACAAATATTGTGAAGATGTCAATCCTACCTAGAGCAATCTACACATTCAATGCAATCCCCATCAAAATACCATCCACTTTCTTCAAAGAAATGGAACAAATAATCCTAAAATTTGTATGGAACCAGAAAAGACCCCGCATAGCCAGAGGAATGTTGAAAAAGAAAAGCAAAGCTGGCGGCATCACAATTCCGGACTTCCAGCTCTACTACAAAGCTGTCATCATCAAGACAGTATGGTACTGGCACAAAAACAGACACATAGATCAATGGAACAGAATAGAGAGCCCAGAAATGGACCCTCAACTATATGGTCAACTAATCTTTGACAAAGCAGGAAAGAATGTCCAATGGAAAAAAGACAGTCTCTTCAACAAATGGTGTTGGGAAAATTGGACAGCCACATGCAGAAGAATGAAACTGGACCATTTCCTTACACCACACACAAAAATAGACTCCAAATGGTTGAAAGACCTCAATGTGAGACAGGAATCCATCAAAATCCTAAAGGAGAACACAGGCAGCAACCTCTTCGACCTCAGCCGCAGCAACTTCTTCCTAGAAACATCGCCAAAGGCAAGGGAAGCAAAGGCAAAAATGAACTCTTGGGACTTCATCAAGATAAAAAGCTTTTGCAAAGCAAATGAAACAGTCAACAAAACCAAAAGACAACTGACAGAATGGGAGAAGATATTTGCAAATGACATATCAGATAAAGGGCTAGTATCCAAAATCTATAAAGAACTCATCAAACTCAACACCAAAAGAACAAAGAATCCAATCAAGAAATGGGCAGAAGACATGAACAGACATTTTTCCAAAGAAGACATCCAAATGGCCAACAGACACATGAAAAAGTGTTCAATATCGCTCGGCATCAGGGAAATCCAAATCAAAACCTCAATGAGATACCACCTCACACCAGTCAGAACGGCTAAAATTAACAAGTCAGGAAATGACAGATGTTGGCGGGGATGCGGAGAAAGGGGAACCCTCCTACACTGTTGGTGGGAATGCAAGCTGGTGCAGCCACTCTGGAAAACAGTATGGAGGTTCCTCAAAAAGTTGAAAATAGAGCTACCATATGATCCAGCAATTGCACTCCTGGGTATTTACCCCAAAGATACAAAAGTAGGGACCCGAAAGGCTACGTGCACCCCGATGTTTATAGCAGCAATGTCCACAATAGCCAAACTGTGGAAAGAGCCAAGATGTCCATCAACAGATGAATGGATAAAGAAGATGTGGTATATATATACAATGGAATATTATGCAGCCATCAAAAGGAATAAGATCTTGCCATTTGCAACGACGTGGATGGAACTGGAGGGTATTATGCTGAGCGAAATAAGTCAAACAGAGAAAGACATGTATCATATGACCTCACTGATATGAGGAATTCTTAATCTCAGGAAACAAACTGAGGGTTGCTGGAGTGGGGGGTGGGGTGGGAGGGATGGGGTGACTGGGTGATGGACACTGGGGAGGGTATGTGTTCTGGTAAGCGCTGTGAATTGTGCAGGACTGTTGAATCTCAGATCTGTACCTCTGAAACAAATAATGCAATATATGTTAAGAAAGAAAAAAAGAAGAAGAAGAATGTAGCAGGAGGGGAAGAATGAAGGGGGGGAAATCGGAGGGGGAGAAGAACCATGAGTGACAATGGACTCTGAAAAACAAACTGAGGGTTCTAGAGGGGAGGGGGTTGGGAGGATGGGTTAGCCTGGTGATGGGTATTGAGGAGGGCACGTTCTGCATGGAGCACTGGGTGTTATGCACAAACAATGAATCATGGAACACTATATCTAAAACTAATGATGTAATGTATGGGGATTAACATAACAATGAAAAAATCTAAAAAAGAAAAAAAAAAAAATAATATCAATATTTTCATTTCCATAGCTTTAAATATGGAGCCAAAATAAGCTTTTGTGATCTGTTGCTTCAACCTGTCATCCTCATCTACTTGGCCATGATAATTACACTACTGTAACCAGCTTGAATTCTCTTTGATTCTAATTCTAAAATGATCCATGTTACTGTGATGAATATGTGTTTTTATGGAGCTGGCTTCATTTCCTCATCTCTAGGATTGGGTGATTGTGTTTCCTCTCTGGATGAATTAGAGTAGTATATTTGAGATTATATTTCATTAGTTTTATTGCTGCTTGTTAAAGTTTTATTATCCTCTCTGTTTTATATTTCAGGCTGGCAACACTTGCGAGCAGTGCTAAGTGACTTGATATATATGAATCATAACTTTGTGACCTAAGAATATGCTGTCTGCAAATATAATGGTGTTTCAGAAGTGATTCTTTATAATGCTATTAAACATATGCATTCACAGAATAGCTATCTAAAATTAAAGAACTTTATTTCAAATTTTCTTTCATCTGACTTCAAGCATTTCTCTTAAATGGTACATAATGTGTTTAAATAAGAATTCATTCATTCTGGATGATTTGCATTTATTTCGTGTAATTGTTATCTGCTATGCAATTTTAATTAATTGGTGTCTTTAAAGTTCCCTAGGACTTAGGTAAACTCTGAAACTACTTGGTGCTACTTAGGTTGAGGTCTCTTTACTCAGCTGAATAAACAGTTGAGTAGGTATAATGGATAGTTACACATCACGTAATTGAAATAGTGCTAGACAGGTTGAAGGTTGAGTAGGAAGTACATATTCTACCATAGTTAGAACCCTTATTTCTCTGGACTCATTATCCTGTGGTTTCTTGTTCTGTAAATGGAGATTAAGAGTGTAGTACTCCCTGGTACATCTATAATAATTATTATTTTAAAGAACAATTATTATAGAGAACACGACTCAAATGAGCTACTTAAAATTGGACTCCTTAAGAACAAATTTCCTTAAATTTTTTTTCAGAAAAAGGTAATATTTTAGTTTTCTAGTAAAGAGAATATTGTTCTGCAATCACCATCAATAATTCAGTCTCTTGAGGGAGAATGATTCATTTATGGATATTTATGGAGCTCTCACTGTGTGCCAAAGGATACTTTGAATTATATTTAACACATTGTTATTGTTGTGTCTTTATACTTTATGTCATAGAAACTAGTAATTGATATTACAATCTTTAGTTAACTAGATGTTCACTACCCATGACCTAAAATTCCTTGGACATTTTATAAAAGAAAAAGAGTGCATTCTACATTTTTATAGCTTTTTTCTTTCTTGGTAGTACTCTAACACTTAAAAAATTAAATAAAATTTGATTAATCATGTTATCAAACTTCTTACTCATTAAAAGCAAACTAGGACACGAACACAGTCTGTGTGAGAAAAACAGGCAACACAGAAATGTTGCACTAGTTCTTGGAGCACTAATTCTTGGAGCAGACAGAAATTCCATGCTTGTCTTCTGGTGAGTGGCAATGTGGAAAGCCACAGGCCAGTGAGAACCTGACAATGCACAGTGCCCCAGCATTTCATCTCATGCGCCAGGGAAACACTGAAGACGACTGGCATCTTCAAGGTTAGAGGACTCTTGAGGTCTTTGTGATTTGACTTAACAATGGAGATTTCTATTCAGTTTCTTACTGATTCCAAAAGCCCAAGGGATCTTAAAAGAGAATGACCCAGAAATCTTCTGAGAGTTTGAATTGTCTTCTGAAGAGCCTAGAGGGTTTTTTTTTTTTTTTAATTTTTCTTTATTTGTCAGAGAGAGAGAGAGGGAGCACAAGCAGGGGGAGTGGGAGAGGGAGAGGCAGGCTTCCCCCTGAGCAGGGAGCCTGATGAGGGACTTGATCCCAGGACCCCAGGATCATGACCTGAGCCAAAGGCAGACGCTTAATGACTCAGCCACCCAGGGTCACTGAAGAGCCTAGAGTTGAGAACAAAACAAAACATACTAACAGTAAATTATTTTGAAACTAAGCATCCACATGTGATGGGAACTACAAATGTCAAGGTGTGTGTGCTTATCCCTGCCCACTTTTGCCCCCAGATTTTCTTCTTGCCTCCGACCTCCAAGGAAAATTCTTTCAATTCCTATGTTACTTTGATGCTGTTTTGGGCCAACGAATTAAAAAAAAAAAAGAACTGAAAAAGGGAAGATGGAATATTTACTTTGGGAAGAGAAAAAAGAATAGCGTTAGAAGGAAAAACAAAGCCCTTTACGGGATGGTGGTGGGGCCTTGAGAGCATCAGAGAAGAAGATTTTTAGGAGCTGTTGCTATCCATGTGGGGAATGTTAAGATTTGTAAAGATGGGGAGAATGAATATTTCAGATGATTTGTGGTTTTTAAAGTCTATTTCCATCTTGTCACCATTTTTAAAAAGGACATCTTTAAATGATTTGAATGTCTTTTTTTTTTTTTATTAGAGAGAGAGGGGGTGGGAGGAGGGGCCGAGAGAGAGAGAGAGAGAGAGAGAGAATCTTAAGCGGGTTCCCTGGAGCCCAGTGAGAGGCTCCATCTTGCAACCCTGAGATCATGACCTGAGCCGAAATCAAGAGTCAGATGCTTAACCGACTGAGACACCCAGGTGCCCCAATTTGAATGTCTTTTATTTCCTTCTGGTTACACTATTGTGTTTCTTTGACCAAAAGTCTGAGCTGAGCCTGGATCATATGAGCCTGGTTGGTAGCTGAGTTACTCTCGATTTCTAGAAGACATCAGGTTGCCAAATGTAGGCAAACTTATGGTCATTTTGTGTGTCTCTTGGGGAGCTTGCACCATGCCATCTTTCTAGGGAGTGCAAGGTTGGAAGTGTGATCATGCTACTTACTCACATATTCACTGCTCTTTCACTTCCTCTACTTGATACTCTAGGCCCCTTTACTAGACACATAGTTTTCTCATATTCTTGGAGTAAAGTTCAAGTTAATGAATTAGAAGCCTCTTAGAAGAATTAGGAAAACTTTTGATGAGTGTAGGAAAAGGAGACTATAAGAAAAGTCATAGAAGGAGGCTTGACTGAATGTTCCTGAATTGAACTTCTTTCCTCAGAGATGCTGAAAATTCAGGAGTTCTAGGGATCCCACTGAAACCTTCACTGAAAATATTCACTGCTCTGTGTTTCATATTGAAAGAAGAGATGCTGTGATCAAAATAATTAAAAATCTTAGTTATTATGCTTTTCCCTGTAGCAGAATGGTAGTAGTGATCTCTTGTCACTACTTCCCATGTTGGCCAAGCTTTAGTACCACTTTTTTTTTTTTTTTAAGATTTTATTTATTTATTTGACAGAGAGAGACACAGCGAGAGAGGGAACACAAGTAGGGGGAGTGGGGGAGGGAGAAGCAGGCTTCCCGTGGAGCAAGGAGCCCGATGTGGGGCTCGATCCCAGGGCCCTGGGATCATGACCTGAGCCAAAGGGAGACGCTTAACGACTGAGTCACCCAGGCGCCCCTTTAGTACCACTTTTAATTTTCTTCTGGTTCCCAGAAATGATTGAAAATTCAACGTATGCAAGCCTAACGCAAGCTTTTCTCTTGTGAAAGTTCCCTTCAGACTTGCTTTGACTTTGTTCTCTTGGTCTCCCAGATTTGGGTCTTAGAAATAATCTTTTCTTTTTGTCTTCACCCTTGTCTGGTATTTCATGCCCAGTAATTTCTTCCTTTATAATGTTTCTCGGACCTTGATTATTGCCAGTGATACAGTTTTACTCAACTTTTTCCTCCAGATGGGGAAGGTTGGCCCCTTCCTCTCTATCCATTCTTCTAAGAACAAAAGTAAGTCTCTTGCCTGAGAGTACTGCCCACGCCTCCCCTCCAGTGTTCAGGTCTGTCTCCCTTTCCTATATGGGATTAGTAAATATTGCATCACCTGGGGGAACTATTGTGTGGCTTACCAAAATGCATTACTGCATGTGTATCTGTCCTATATGCCTATTGAGTTTGTAAGCTATAAGAGTTACTGTTCTTTCTTTCTTTCCTCAATTATTGTGTCTTATCCTTGAGTATCTCTTTGAATGTATGTTAAAGTGCCAGGTTCATAATAAGGTCACATTCCCTGTTGAATTTAATCAAAGAAGCAAAGTTTTAGTTGCATTGTGCAGGGTAAGAGATGCAGTTGACAGTTGAATGAACAAGAGGAAGGGACCACAGACGTACTTCTCAAAATATGTTCTCCTTGAAGCAGAGGAGAGTGGTGAGTGCATGTGGCTGAAGGGTAGCCTGAGGCTGTAGCAAATATGTTTGGTATGTCCTGTTTAAACCTCACAATTCTGGGGAATTATCTTATTCTGATCTCCATGATATCATTATTAGTTTTAATATAAAAACATTTTAAATCATAAACTAGGTTAACAATTTCTCTTCTGACTCTGTGCCTCCTAAATCTTGCAATGAAATCAATGAAGGGATTTGCCTGGTAAATGGCATTTCTCATTCTTTCAAAGATATCTTAATTTGAGGTATTAGAAACTTGCTGGTAACAGGGCCAGCACTATGTAGACAATGACGAGCATGTTAATGCTGACTGAACAACAGTGGGGAATACTCACTTACAGAGGTCTGTATGTATGTTCACTTACTGAAATTGTGAACTGTAGGAGATTTAAAATCGAAAACCTTTGTTTGAGTCATAATAACTCATGTTTTATTTAACGATTACGTGTTCAAATTCAATTACCATTTTACCATGTATCTCTAAAATAGAAGAGCAATTAACATAAGTTTTCCATGACAGTTTAGTTTTACTCCTAAAGAGATCTATTGAACTCAATGTTTGAATGCAGTGTTTCTTAATCATTTTTAAAATAAGACAAAAACTTCTATTGCAAGGTTAGGAAGGAAGTGGTATTAGGATGTTAACATCAAAATTGATTTGTACAAATAACACATACATATGATATGGCCAAATACTTTAATTTTGTGCATTTAAAATATTTAGCATTTTCATTTAATTATACACAGTATCATTAATATTGTAATATAATTAATATCTGTAATTGTATAAATAAAATAAACATAATTATAAAATTATATAAATTACATAAATATAATAATCACTAATATTATGCAAATTAATTATATTTACAATCTCATTCATGCTTTTCCTATTTACAAATATGGTTGCAACTATTTCATGGCACAACTGAAAACAAAATGAAACATTACTGAAAAGTTAAATGAATTAAAATGAATATAACAAAATGCACCATTAAAAACATCACCAGCCTTACCCACTTGAAAATTGCATATTAATAATCCGTGTCATCTTAAAATGTATTGAAATAATGTCAGTGTGGTGCTCATATTTATTGTAGACTAGCCCCTGGCATTCTGGTAGTCTCTGAAAATTTTCTTTTTGCTGTTAGCAAGTTAATTACCCTGATGTCTTCCCTCAAGTTTTATTGAGTACACTGTTCTTGTCACACATTTTCTTTTCTTTCTTTCTTTCATTCTTTCTTTCTTTCTAGAGAGAGAGAGGGCGCCAAGTGCGATTCGGGAGGGGGGGAGGGGCAGAGGAAGAGGGAGAGAGAATTTCTTTTGAGAGAGAGCCCGAGCATGAGTGGGGGGCAGGGGGAGATGGAGAAAGAGAATCCCAAGCAGGCTCCACACCCAGCACCCAGTAAGGCTGGGCGGGGCTGGTCCCATGACCCTGAGATCACCAGCTGAGCCGAACTCAAGAGTCCATGACCCAAACAACTGAGCCACCCAGGCACCCTTGTCAAACATTTTCTGTATCTCCTTCTACATTTAAAGTTATATGAAAAATATATTAGATTGTCAGATTTTCCAGCTATAAAAATTATGTTCAAAAATGTCTAATTGTAAGTGAGTTCAGCTTTCCAGAACTCCACAGTGTTATTCAGATCTTTTCAGACAGAGAGACTGGTGTGTGTGAGTCTCATAATTTCAGTTTCTGAAAAGGGGACAAAGGGATTTTGATGCTGTCTGGAAGCCCCTAATCCCATTCTTCACACCAGGTGCTTTCAAGTGCAGAGCCTAGTAAAGTTACTTTAATTCACTGGGACTACTAGTTTTCTCAGGAGTACTTGCTGCAAGTGATCCATGCTTACAGCTATACTTAACAATATTGGTGGGATTTCAGTCATAATTGCTATGGTTTTGAGGGGGAAGTATAGCATAATGCCAGTGACCTCTATGATCCACTATGTAGATAAGGACCAACTTCATTTACAATTTCAAACGTGTATTATTTTGTTTATTTGAAGATTGTTTCCTTTGTATAAAGATTTGTAACAGCTGTGATGATTTTCCCCCCAAGGACCTAAAATTTTCTTAAATCTAAAATCTGAAATACTTTGAGTACAATCCAGTATTTCCTATTCTTTGTATGCATTGGTTTTTCGATCTTTTTCAAATTTACCTCTTTGAGACCAACAAAAACTTTTGCAGTATAAATGTTTTCTGAAGGTTTACATTGCTTTTCTAAAATTAAAGTATTTAAATATATATCTTATTTAAAAATATGCACTAAAAGATCTGTGTTTAAAATACCTTAAAAATTGAAATAAACCAGTTAAAACAATCCATCCTCCACCAGCCAATCAATAATACTTATTGAGCTCCTGTCTGGACTAGAACTGCGGGGAGGCCTCAATTGATTTAGGACATGCCCCCTGCTCTAGTTGATCAAAGGTTACAAGAAAACTTCAGGATGGTGCCAGGGCATTTGTCTTTCAAGCGCATCAGTCTAGCAAACAAAATGCCCAATGAAGAGGGAAAAGAAATCCCTCTATTTTTTATCATTATTCTATTTAAAAAATTGTTCTGCCTAAGTACCTGGAATGTTGCATATTTACGGTGGTAATTTTCAGTGAGTAAAAATTTTTCAATGGATAAAAATGATTAAAGCTGAGAGAATGAGAGGTTAGAAGGTGCTGAAGATCTTGAAGTTCCCCCAAAGCTTCTTCCCACGCTAGGCTGTTTCTAACTTCAGCTGGCTATAAGTATAAAGTTTGTAACTATATATTGTAAAATTGACACCACAAAGGTTTTATTTATTTTATGATAAATAGTGTGGTCTGCTTTCCTTACAAACTGTGACCTCATTGTTTACAGTTGCTTCTTAATGTAAGGCAGTAGTTCTCAACCTTGGACGCATATTAGAATCACCGGGGGAGCTGTTAAAATACATCGATTCCCCAGCCATCCTCGATGTAGATGTTCTTTCTTAATTGGATTAGGGAGGAGCCCTGGCATCTGTATAGAATAAAAGCTCACAAGGTGATTTAATATATAATTAGGATTGAGAACTACTGATGGGGAGAGAGGGGTTTTATTTGAATTATCTGGAATAAACCCATCACTGGGCATATTAATATATCCTGTGCGCATAGTGACATGGTGTATGTTTTGAAAAAGCTCTCCCGCTAATGCTAATCTTGTAATAGACCCCAGTGTGAAAAATAAGTTCCTTCATGTTCTTAGTTTTGCTGTCCATTTGCAATTCTGGAAAAATAATGTTGGCAGGCGTTTGGTTTATTAAGCCTCATAAAAATCAGTCAATGTCATCATATTATCTCTGTACTTCATGGCATATTAATTTGTTATAATATTTACAGCTGAGATTAGGAAATTTGGGGATAGGAACACAGGACATATAGGTTTTGATGGAGGGAACAGGACAATCTAGAGGGCTTCAAACAGTTTTGGAGCCCTGTCACCTGGCAGAGGAGCGCTGGAAAGGAGAAGAGTCAGCTTCAGTACCTTGAATGAGTCCTGTGTCTGTTTTTCATAAGCATCCTAAAATTTTATTTAGAAAGCTGTACCTGTTGGGTCACTAAATACACTGAGAATTTTGTCACTGACTATGGCCAAACTCAATCACTTTTGGATCATTCAATTTTCTTATGGTTTCTATCACCATCTGATTAATTAGAACTTTTTCCATGGTAACTTGCAATAATAAAGAGATTTGGAGACGAGAAGTTATTTCTTTTCCATATTGGATTCAACACTTGTGGACAGATGAGAACATGTATGGTGTATTTTGTGCGTCAACTTGATCTGGGCCACGGTGCCCAGATATTTGGTCAGACGTTACTCTGGATGTTTCTGTGAAGGTGTTTTTTGGTTATGAACATTTAAATTGGTGGACTTTGAGTAAAGCAGAGCACCATCCATAATGCAGGTGGGTCTTACCCAATCAGTCAAAGGCATTTATAGAAAACACATGCGCGTGTGTGCGCAATCCCTGTTGGTTCCATTTTCTGGAGAATCCTGACTAGTACAGGCCATACTTCAGATGTGAAAAGCATGGTGGTTACTATGGGCTTATCTGCCCCTACTCCTGGTCACTGGACCAGCAACATGAGCATTCCACGGGGAACCTGTTAGAAATGCAAATCCTTGAGCCTTATCCCAGTCCTACTGGTTCAGAAACTCTGTGGTGTGGCTAGCAATCTTTATTTTATTTTATTTTATTTTAAAGATTTTATTTATTTATTTGACAGAGAGAGACAGCGAGAGAGGGAACACAAGCAGGGGGAGTGGGAGAGGGAGAAGCAGGCTTCCTGGCGAGCAGGGAGCCCGATGCGGGGCTCGATCCCAGGACTCTGGGATCATGACCTGAGCCGAAGGCAGACGCTTAACGACAGAGCCACCCAGGCGCCCAGCAATCTTTATTTTAATAAGTCCTCCCAATAATTCTAATGCACACTAAAGATTAAGAACAATTGTCATAGGCCACAGGGAACCTTGGGAATTAGAGTCATCTACTTCCAACCTCGCTCTGGCTGTGTTTTTTTTACAGGTGTTCCATCTAGGTAAGAAGGAACATAGATCAGTGGTTCTTAAGCTTGGCTGCACATTAAAATAACCTAGGAATCTTTTAAAAATTCTAACGCCTAGGCTGTAGCCTATGCCAGTTATGACAGTTCCAAATACTGCCTGGATGATGCCAGTGTGTAGCCAAGTTTGAAACCAGTAGCATAAAGAAGTTTCATTTTCTTCTGGGAATAGAGAAAATAGTTACAGTGTCATACAATCAAAATGTCCTCTGAGTAACTATAAATTATAAAATATAACAATATAACTAGCAAACATTTTTTAGAGTTTTATATATATAGGAACTCATTTAAATCTTCATAACACCTTTATAATTACCCTCCTTTTACATATCGAGGCAATTGAAGTACAGAGAGGTTCAGTAATTTGGCAAAAGGTACCAAAAGTGGCAGGACAGGCACTTGAACTCAGGCCCTTGGTTCCAGGGCTTTTTGCTCTTTATTATTAATCCCTACTGCCTTGCAAATATTAGTTGCTGTCACTGCGTGCATGCTTTTGCTGCAGCCAGCTCACCACTTAGGAAATCCTGGCATTTGCCATCTTTGCTGAGTTGCTCTCAGTGATCTCTGCAGGTGTTACATTGCCACCCAAAGACCAGAACATGTTACCATTCCTCAAGCACTTGAACCAAAATAAACTCCTGGAAAATATCTCAAACAAGAAATGAAATCTGAGTGACATGAAAGTTTTTGTGTTGAGCCCAGAGGAAGGAGAAATGAGCAGTTTCTGCTTGGTGACAAGGAAGGAACTGTCCTCTCTCTTCATGTCATTAGCCTGGCACTGGCCTAGCCTCTTCATTAATGGAGCTGTGTAGTGGTATCAATGATGTGTTTGTGCGGAGAAAAACACACCCACAATTTCAGAAAGGTTTTAAATCGATTGTTGCATGCTCTCATTCATGACCAGTGTGTGTGATGCAAAGAAAAATACCGCCTTTGCGTTATGCGCCTGTTAATTGCTGGGCCTTTCTAAATATAATATCCACTGAAGCTATTTGATGTTCACCATGTTAATTAAGTTTGGAACTTTTTCTGTTTTATTTATCATTTTACACGTAATTAAATTTGGGGTCTGGCCGTGGCCATTGGTTACAGAATCATTTACAGATGTCCTATGACAGGTTTTTAATTCAACTTGCCAGTATCAGGGTCTGATTTTTGGGAAGGAAGCAAAAAAGAAAAAGAAATCAAAGGAATAGTTGAAGAATAGCTACAGTGACTTCTTTGTGGACTGCAAACATCAATCCGATTGATTTTGTATGTTAACACAATCTTTGTGTTAGTTGAGAATTTTAATACAGCCGTGATTGTTTGATTCCACAATATGGATTTGTCTTAAACATAATTGAGGGCTCTCTGTGTTGTTTGGTGGTAAAAATGTGCTGAGTAATTCCCTTTCTGCGAAAGGCAAACTCACAGACATGAAGCTTGGTGTGAATCCTAGCTAGTGGTTTAGTCCCCTGCTCAGGGAGAATAATAACTTTTTCTCAATTTAGAAATGCACCGGGTGCTTATTTATGTTATGGGTGTAAAAGTTAGACTTTGAAACATTCTTTATGCATGTTAGAATCCTTGGTTATATGTTTTGTTTTGTTTTTATTATATTAAAGTAAGAGAGCTTCTGAAGACATAGATCAGTTAACTTTGAAAATGTATCATTTCTTCAATGACCACGAAGCAGATGTGGAAATCTGTTCTTGGCAATCACATCACAAGAATTCCTATGAAAAAGTCTATACTGGAGAAACAACTGACCTATTTCCTGTTAATTGTAAAACTATTGGTTGCAGAATAAAGAATGGCATTACTGATCTTTAATGAGGCTCTTAACTTCATCTACGGTTCTTTGCTGACTAGTAAAAATCTTTAAGTTATTGTTATTGTGAATTCAGTGGAAGAGTGCCCTTGAAAGTATGAAATATAAAAACAATATAAAAAGTATAAAATTTCCCCCCAAATAATAAGAATCCAAGGAGGCACAATATATACAAAGTAAATTCACTCTTATAATTAGCTTAGCAGCAGTTGTTTTGTTAAACCTAACACATTTTCTCTGAAATAGAAGTAAATAATTTAGATAAGAGACCACCTACTTATTTTCTATCAGCTGTTACTATATGAAAAAATTCATTAAAGAACTTTACACATTAATACATTAATAAAATGATTCTTTTATATTTACATGTGTTTATGTGTGTGTACATGTGAGGGTTTTTCAATATGCGGTGATTTAGCCCTACATATGTTCCCATAAGATGTTAAGAGCATGGTTAAGAAAGAATTGTACCTGACTTACCTCTGTGTGCAAATTGGTACTGGCTCCCAGCTCTTCTCATTCATTTGCCTTGAATTTATTTAGCAGAAATAAACACAAAAAATGCTGGTCCTGCAATGGTATTATAAACCTTCTTATCGGTTAAGATAGATATTTAGTTCTTGGGAAAACCAAGATGTATGTATATCATGAGGAACTGCTTTCATTTGCTAAAAATAAAGGTTTTCGTTAAGAAATTCGTTCTCATATTTACGTCATCTTTACTTACTCCTTGTCAGGAAAAAGGAAGAAGTCATTGCTGATATAGTCAAATGAAATAATGTATATAAAATACACTGTAAACAGCCACACAATTTTAACATTTGAAGTGTATTTTAGTTTCCAAGGGAAAAAAAAAAGCCCCACAAATATCGCTGACAAAGCAAGTTTTGAAGGGACTAGAATATTAATATAATCTTTCAGCAATGGTTTGAGGCAGTAGACAACTTTGAAAGGAGATGATGAATTTCCTAAAGAAAATCTCAGCCAATATATTATTTATACAACTTCATCATATTTCTCTTGTCTCTTCCTTGTCTTTTTTCCTTGTGTATTAACATCTCGTATGGCACTGGCCAAGTTAGTTAGTCCTCTGAACACATTAGCTCCTGATGATTAAAAAAAGTTAAAAAAATTCAAATATAGTTTGAATTAAGCTACATCATCTTTGTAACGATAATTTGTAGTATGCTAGAACAGACAACACAGTTGCGTAGGCTTTAAAAATATAAATAAATGACAAATATCGAACACAAAGTAGCAGATTAGTGAACTGGGTAAGAACATGAACTCTGGAGCCATAATGTCTCTGTTCACATACGAGCTCTTCTATTTGCTAACTGGTGACATTTGGCAAATAACTTCTATGTGCCTCAGTTTCTTCCCATGTAAAATGGGACTAACAATGTACTTACCTCATAGAGTGGTTGTGAAGATTAAATATGTTAACACATGTAAAACGTGAAAGCCTTAGCTCTATTTAAAAAAAATAATGAATTAGAGAAGCACTTGAAACTGATGACGTGTGTGAAAGGCTAGAGAGTACATAATCTGGAGAAAAGGGTAGAAGGGAAATCATGGGGATTTTATGTTGCAGAAATGTGCCAACCTCTTTCTATGCTATGGAAAGCTCCGGGGAGGAGAGAGGGATCCTGGGAAGACTGAGGGTTGACATAGCAGCTGCTGAGAACATGTGGAGAGAGTGGAAGAGAGTTAGACACTGAAAACAAGAGAGAGGGCAGTGTGAATTCAAGTGAACATTTGAGAAAAAGGTTTTTGTTTTCAACAGGAATGTTATGGGAAACCATTTTAAGGGTGTGAAGTGAGTCATGCTGCAAGGAAAGGAGAGGATTAGCTATGGCTTTGGTAGTGAGAGGAAGTATATAGAATTTTGTGCAACAGCATTGATTTGTACTAGGTTATATTATAATCTTATAATTTTAGAGGAATAACAGAAGTAATAGAATTCATCATGTATATGTATGTATGTATGTATGTATATATAGATGTGGATGGATAGACAGTTAAGGACAATTATTTATCAGACATCAAGGCTAATCTACTTGGAAGTGGCTTTTTGATAACTCTCATTTCTTCCACTTCAGAGGGGAAAAAAACCCAAATAGATTAAGTTTAGACATGAGGTAACTGTAGGGAAACTCACGCTCTATGGTGCAGATGGGCCTACACAATAGTTTTCATGGCCTCTATCCATATTTTTGTTGGTGGCGGTGAGTGAAGATACCTGAAAACAAGTTATAATACCTAATAAGTGTGGCATAATTTGCCAAATTATAAAAAATATCCCTCTCTAGTTTTACTGGGGCAATATACTAACTGAATCAAAATTTATTTAGTATCAAATGCCAGTTTATATTAAGCATGACAAAGCTGTATAACTGTCAAAAATGAAAAGGTCATAAATTTGAGGCTACTTTTTTTTTAAAGATTTTATTTATTTATGTGAGAGAGAGAGAGAGAGCGAGAGCATGAGTGAGAGTGAGAGAGAGCATGAGCAGGGTAGAGGGGCAGAGGGAGAAGCAGACTCCCCACCCAGCAGGGAGCCTGACCTGCAGCTCGATCCCAGGACCCCAGGACCATGACCTGAGCCGAAGGCAGAAGCTTAACTGACTGAGCCACCCAGGCGCCCCTGAGGCTACTTTTTAAAGCTAATACATAGATCCAACAGCATTCCTGGATTTCCCATTTTTTTGACATAGTGTGCTAGTTTCAGAATTTTGGAAGCAAATGTAAGTGAAACTGAACATGTTTTCTGCTCACTGGTTAAGTAAATACAGTATTGCTTAGAGGAATAAGTTGTATGTGTTTCATATATCCTAGCTAAAGATTTCTATTTCATCTCAGCAAATTTATATTTGAAATTATAAAAATGATCCTGTAAACATTTGGTTTCATTTTGGTTCTAAAATTCATTTTTAAATTTTTTTTTAAGAAATATATGTCTCCTCCTTTAGATGGTAATGCTTTTCCTCTGTGTGCACAGCACGGGTCTCCCTCCGGTGCCTGACTGGGGTCCGCTGACCTCGACCCTTCTCAGGGCCTCACTCTTCACCGGAGGTTCGGTACTTAAGTCTCTTCGGGGTGAAAAGTTCTCATGCTTCATCTGAGCATTTTTTTGTCCTAAAATTGTAAAGGCATTAGATCATTTATACCCATGTCAATGCTCTGCTGCTCATAATTTTCTCCTACAGTGAATTCAAGGAGTTTCTGAAGGAATCTTCTTCACTGAGTGTTACGGATTTGGGCTCCTTACCCGTGGGGAGTAAACTGTCTTTTTACGGGGTAGAGCTGCTTACCTGATACTTGAAGTCAGTTCTGTTTTATAGACTATCCTAATTTAATCTCTGCCATATTTTTAAACTAAAAGTAAATTATCAAGTGATTAACCCTGTGATTTATCTCAAAAAGTTAAAAAAAAAGATCCAATGGTCATATTTTCTCCAATATGTAGCTCTAACTTCAGATTAAAAGAAGAATGAGGGGCACCTGGGTGGCTCAGTCGGTTAAGCCTCCGACTCTTGGTTTGGACTGAGGTTATGACCTCAGGGTCGTAAGAACACCCCCCCCCCCCACCGTTTGGCTCTGAGCTTGGCACAGAGTTCACCCGGGATTCTCTCTCTCCCTCTGCCCCTCCTGCGTTTGTGCGCGTGCATGGGTGCGCGCACGCGCGCGCTCTCTCTCTCTCAAATAAATAAATCTTTAAAAAAAAGAAGGATGATGTATAGAAAAGACTCACTATAAGTAATACACATGCAAATAAGGAGTTTGAGTATCAAAAAGTCACTTCCAAGTAAATGAACCTTAAGGTCTGTTAAGTAATTGTCCTTATTTACATATCTATACATATCTACCTATCCTTACATATATATGATGAATTATATTATTTCTATTATATATATTATAATATATATATTTCCTCCTATAAAATATTCTGTCTAGAGTACCTTAATCTGGAGTCCGTATTGTTTTTTTTTTTTTTGAGTCCGTGTTTTGTAGGATAATAAAACTTCTGATTATTTTCTAGGCCATATTTATTAGTGATTCAAAGAATATACAAAGGCAAGACCCTGCAAGCTCACACTCTCATGATTTCTGCCCTTTTTTAACATTTCTCTTCCTTTCGTTTTCTCCATGTATGTCTGCTCTGCTTGTCCTTACTCTTCCTCAAAATGCCGAGCACGCTCCTGCCTCGGGCACTTGGCACCTGCTTGCTGCTTCTTCCCCAAATGCTGTTCCTTCAGACATTGTAGAGTTAGTTCCTTTGTGCTTTCCAGGTTTTCATCAAAATTCAGCTTCACAGTGAGTCACCCCGGTCAACGTGTGGAACCTCGAACTCCTATTTTACGTCCTCCCTGCCTGCTTTACCTTTTTCTCCTAACCACTGATGACGATCGAACACGGCATGTGTATTATTTGTTTATTTTCTAAAAATTCCGTGCCACAATTCAAGCCCCGTTAGGGCAAAGCAGTTATGCACCATCATATCCTCGGTGCCTGGCAGAGTGCGGCCACATCCAAGTGCTCTCTCTGTGTGTTTGTTAATGACTGAAACCCAAAAAGAATGATTCCATGATGTTTGGACATATAACTGAGTTTTTCCTTTTTCAAGTGTAAGTCTATGCTTAATGTAAATCTCTCCTTCTGTGTGTAAGTTCAAACTAAGTTTTTGGAAAGCATAGAATTAGGTTAAAAACTCTATGGTATTTGAAATCACGGTTGTAAATAGAGGGTCAATGTATTAAAGTTGTACACGCTTTTTTGTAAGACCCTTGGATAAGTAAATTATATTTTTTGTCATATGGCTTTCTTTATTTTTATTCTGAAGAATAAATAAGTAAATCAGCAGAAAAAATATTTAGATAGGTGGTGTGCAATGACACCTTAGGGAAATGTATTTGATGACTTACAATAAACTATGTTCCAAGCAAATTATAATTGCTGCCCAGGAGAGAAAAGGAAAAACCAAGAAATTGTTTCTGCCTTTATTTGGTGGGAATTGTGTGCACATAATGCACTTGACAAAAAAAAAAAAAATGACAAAGGAGAGGTAAAACTATTCATAGCAAAATATTTGTAATTTCACCATTGGGTATGAGTTAAATGAGTCTGCCTCAAATGGAGGGAAGTCATAAAATTTTTCAAAAACAGTTCCTAGAAAAAGTAATAAGAGTTGGGTCTATTTTTTAAAAAGCCCCTTCTTTGTGCCTGGCACCATGGTGAGGACTTTGCACGCATTCAAATGCTAAATCCTCCAGCAACACTGTGAACTGGGGACTATTTTCTCCATTTTGCAAATGAGAAAACTGAATCTCAGAGAGGTGTAAACCTCTCCTAGTTACTGTGTGTACAGCTGCTGCATGATAGGACAGAGATCCTACCCTGAGTGGGCCTCTGTCTATGCAGGCCTAATAGCAGATGCAGTAAACCTTTTTGGGCTGTTTAAACTCACCTCCATGGGGTTAGGTATCTTCAGGGTATCCCTTAGGATTAAATTACCCAACAGATAGCAATAATGAATGCATTTCCTAGGAACTGCTTAACATCCAGTTTTTCATAGCCAAAAGAAGAAAACACCAAGTCATGGAATACATGTATGGTCCTGAGTCCACATCAATTCTTTATCTAAGTTCTGAAGTCAAAGTTTTGGCTGGATAGAATATTTGAAAGAGTCAGCTCTATAAACAGACAGTTGAAAAAGAGAGAGGAAGTCAGGAGAGAGAGATAATTAACCTCACTGATTCATAGCTGGAGACGCCCCTTGCCTCCTGTCTGTCCCCTTGACAGTGAAATGTGCAACTTATAGATAGAAACAAAGGCAACCACAGAGCAGTAAAGCAAATGCTAAGCTAACAACACCAAAGCAACAAGGCAACAGTGGAGATTTGGAGTCTGGTCTGGGTGTAGTCAACATTTGAAACTGGGGCAGAGATGATGGAGATTTATAAGTGTACAGACAGAAAGAAAGGTCTTGGAAAAAACATTTGGTTGTTTGCTGTTCTTCTCTATTGTGATCATTCCTTTTTTTTTTTTTTTTTTTTTTTTTTGATAAAAAGCCTTTCAGGCTCTGTTTCTCCAGGTTGTTTTTTTACTTCTATCCTCATTAGCAGCTCCCTGACCAAGGACTGCCTATGTGATGCTTTCAAGCAGACGTGATCATGGGGACCAGTTCTGCTGACTTGGATGCTTTTAAACAAATGATTCCTTTTTTAAACTCTGGAGAATATAATTTATTTATATATTATAAATCAATAACTTTTTCTTCTTTTTCTCTCCTTTCTTTCAGTTTCCCTGGCTACTCTTAAAGCTATACCCACTTTTCCCGAGCTATAAAATTCTTCCTATGTTGTTGTGCTAATTAGTCATAATCTGTTGTGGATTTTATATTTTGTGATAGTAATTTAATCTGTTATAGCATAAGCAGGTTCAATTTGTTTACTTCAGTGACCTACTATGCTGGAATGGTTAAAAAAGAAAAAGCCAAGTTCCCTTATGAGAGTTTTAAGCCAAATTCCCTCTGTCCAGATGGCTTCTGCTACCAAGCCAGGAAAATGTGGAGTCTCTCTATTTCCTGCTGATTTGTTTATAGTGGCCCTTGATTGCTATTAACAATCCCCAGCTGTACCAGCTACCTAGCCCTGTCTCCCTTCCATTGCTTCTACCCTCATTAACCCTTTGGGGTCAGTTCCTGCTTCTCTGCTGTCTGATCCTTCCTCACTTCTTTGCACAAGAAACAAAACTTTACTTTTGAGAACTTCTTAGAAATCTGTAAAGACAAAAATAATTAAATCTGTCTACAAAGGGGTAAATGGCAATGCTCACACCTGAGCGATTCTAGAAAGGGCTTTTTTGACTTTCATTTTTCTTAATTTCATACTCATGCAACCATGTATGTGCTCATTCTCATTCACTTTTAAAAGAAATAATGAATTCTGAAGCTTCTAAAAATACAAAAGATTCATGGATGCACATATTTCTATCTGTTTCAGATTGTTTTTTTGGAGATATTGTAGGTATAGCTTTGTCAAACCTGTAAGGTTTTTCACTACCGAAAGCTCACTCTTGGGGCGCCTGGGTGGCTCAGTCTGTTAAGCATCTGCCTTCGGCTCAGGTCATGATACCAGGTCTGGGATGGAGCCCCATGTCAGGCTCCCTGCTCAGCCAGGAGCCTCCTTCTCCCTCTCCCTCTGCTGCTTCCCTTGCTTGTGTTCTATCTTGTGTGCACGCTCGCTCTCTCTCAAATAAATTAATAAAATCTTAAAAAAGAAAAAGCCCACTCTTGATTACCACCTCCCACTCCTTCCTTGTACATGCTATTTTAGGTGCCCAAGACATAAATAAAAATATCATAACATTCACAATTTCCATTATGTTCCAAAATTGATGTTTCTGTAGCCTCTGTATGAAGTAAGTGGAATGTTCTGTAAAGGAAAAACAAACCGAATGGAAGGAAGAACAACTCTGCTTTCATCCTTTTAGCATCTAGGTTGAGCTCAAAGCAGATGTAGCTCCATGAATTAAAGTGAAGTGAATTAAAGTGTCTTTTGCCTTTGGTATTTTTTTTTTTTTAGATTTTATTTATTTGTTTGAGAGAGAGAAAGAGAGAGAGAGAGCGCGCACACAAGCAGGGGGAGGAGCAGAGGGAGAAGCAGGCTCCCCCCTGAGCAGGGAGCCCAATGTAGGACTCGATCCCAGAACCCTGGGATCATGACTGGAGCGGAAGGCAGACGCTTAACCAAATGAGCCACCCAGGGACCCCAACTTTGGTATTTTTCTACCTCTTCTTTCACTTTTCTTTTCCCTCTTTCTGCCTTAAATACTAAGCTACAAACTCCTTTTAAGATTTTTGAAAGTCCCTTTTTGTCTTTTGGTAGGGTGTTGACAATAAGAGCTAACATCCACACATGTTCTAACTGCCAGGTCTTGTACCATATACTTTACATGCATTTGCTCTTTTATTTCTCACAAAACCTTCTGAGATAGATTTTTAAATCATTCTCCTCTATAGATAGAGATACTAAGGGAGGTTGGGTAGAAACGTCATCTGGGTAGTTCTTTCCTGAGAAGGAACTGAACAAATGTAATAACCAAGTATTTTTCTCCAAGCAGAAGTCCTGAAGCTGAAGTGACTGAGGAAGAAGAATCTGTAACCGGAACCGTTGCTTTAGGGGAAAGACTCTGAGACCTGGGACCAGGGGGACGGGCTGTTACAGGGCAGCAGAAAGCCTGCTGGGAGCAGCAATGGAGGGCTTCGAGGATTACATTGATCCCATAATCTCACCTCTTTCCCTTCTGAGGGAGGGAGAACAGATTGCTTCTGTTTTCCTCACTGGATGGTAGGAAGAAATCCCCACATAATATGTATAAATAATCTACATTTTGAACATGAAAAGACTTAAAAGCTCTCTGATAAACTTAAAATGCCGTAATTAGAATTTATTATTCACGAGTCTCATAATCTGGGCTACTAAATTTTTAGAGTCTGTGGGCAATTTTTCTGGTATTTTGTGACCCAATGCTTGAGAGAGTTGCACTTTAACTGTACTAAAACTCAGTAACATTGATCGATTGTATATTGGATCATAAATCATCTGGGGATTAATTTTGTCACTGGGCCCTTTTTCTTTTCTTTCTTTCTTTCTTTTTTTTTTTGAGCTTTTGATTCTTTAGCTAATCTTAATAGCTTCTTTGTTTTAAAATAACCATTATCAGATAGTGTGTATTTAGGGCTGTGACCAATGAATTCAGAAAGCCTTGTGCTGTCTCTCCAGGAGGGATGTTTGGTTTGTGGGAGCCCAGGCTTGCTGAACGAATTCCCCGGGGACAAATACACTATCCGAGGCAGCACATTACAGTGTGCTTTAAGTGAACAGATACATTCCAAAATCAAATGAGGACTTGGGGAATTGCCCACATTTAACCAAATAACCAGCTGTGCAAATGTTAAAATGCAATTGATCTACTACAGTATTTGAGAATCATGGAGGGTCATTTAGTTCAATACTCAGATGGTTACCCAGCAGGGTTGGAAACTTTGCAGGTCCAGCCGTGACTGATATTAGTCATTACTGGAGATGATCAAAAAGGCTGATGGGGTCTCTTTTAATCCAGCTACCATTCTGTTTGTGCATTCTTCCCCTCAATTTCCAGATCCTATAAATTTATTTCCTAAAATTTGGCTAAGGAGAAGTGTTTTTGGTGCAATTTTTTCCTTGTTGATTTCTTACTCCTTCATAGAAATGACAACATTAAGCAGACACACAGATACACATACATGTATCAAAGAGAGAATAAGCATCTTAGAAATATTCTGGTATCTCTTTCTTTCTTGTTTCTTGTTAGTCCACCCCTCATGTTTTAGTCAAAATTTACTTGGATGATTTTTGGCCCCTGAAGTCCATATTCACTTTTTTCTTTTATATGGATTAAAAATTCTTACATAAACCTTAGACTTCACACTGTTGTATTTCCTTTGTTTTTCTTGTGTGTTGGCTATTTTTTCACTCAGCTCTATTTTAATGAGTTATTGCTGGTGACTGAAATAATTGTTTTGGTTTATATTATTGTTTTCTTGCCAGCACATAAAATAATTGATTGATTTATTAAAGAGAGTTATGCATTCCACTTAAAATTATAAGAGCATATTTTTGGACTATTTAGAATTGAGTTGATGTAAAATGTTATTGAATTAGTAGTCAAATCACTTGCTCTTTTAGATAAGGCCTCTTATATCAAAAAGAATTTCCTTTTGGCCTCATATAGCATTTTGAGTTTCTAAAGTGTTTTGGAACGATAATTTGGAACATGCTTACAAAATGTAATTTTAGTTCAAATAAAAATAAAGTATTTATTATTTGAAAGAATAGCTCAGGGCTGAAATTTCACATTTTCTGATGAGATGCAAGCCAAAAAAAGAGCCAATTAGAATTATTCTTTTGCTTAAATAAATAGCAATTACAGCAGAAAATATTGAAAAATCACACCTCAGCAGAGCCTAGAGATTTATGGAAAGCAGGGTCAGAGTGTAAGAACCAAAAGATAGAAGGAAAATGAAACTATCAAGTGGACAGAAGCTTTTTTTCCTCTGTATTTGCGTTAGTGGAATAAAACACTGCTCCAAGAGGCAGAAAAACTGGTTTTAATGCTCTCTCTCCCCTAACTAGTCACAGGATTCACCTTCCCATGTTAAAAGACAAAATTCAACTAAATTTTAAAGATCTTATTGGTTTTATTTAATGATTCATGAATTGGACAGCATCCCATCTAGCAGATAGAAAGGAGCTCTGAAGAGCTGTACAAAACGAAAGGCTTTTATAGACAGAACGAGTCAGGAAAAAAAAATCTCTAGTAAAGAGTGGATTGTTTCAAAGTCGTCTTCCTACAGGGGACAGAGGAGGTCTATTGAGTGGGTTACCTCACTATGCTGATCAAGTAATTCTAAACTGGTTAAAGGTTACATTCCTGGGAGAGGCTGAAACTGCAATTAGGTCTTGCTTTGCTGATGTGAAGGCTTAGCACAAGTGACTCCATTTTGGGCCGGTTGTCTTTTTTTTAAACACCCATCACTAAGTCATTTATTTGCGGGTGATTTCTTATGGTTCCTTTCTGCTCTAAGGGTCTATGAATTCTAGAACTACTGACCTAGAGATTGTTTCATAAATCATGAGTATGAACCAACCAATCAAATAACAGATTTCAATGTTATCAGACCTAGGAGTGACCCTCCAGATTTTCCATCACCATAGCCTGAGCTTCTGAGCCAAAAATCGAATCTCATCTGATGTTACTGAAAGATTGCATTTGAATAATGAAATTCTGATGCATCTTGAACTCTGAATTTCAGGGGCAAACTCTTTAAGTTTAGCTTTATCTTCTTTCATGGCCTTCGAGTTTCAAAAGCTAGCCTCTTCTGTAGATGATTTGTGTGGAGAACAAGGACTAATCGGTGCCATCGGTACCTCCATTGCACTCTGTGTACTTTGAAGTTAGATTTCTCTTTGTATGTCTCCCCACTAAGAACCACAAGGAGCTACTTGTATTATTCGTATTTAGAATAACTTTCATTACCTAGGTTTAAAATCCAGTGCTTCTTCATGAAATGATCATTTAATTTAAATTTGCAAAGTCACTGGAATGCTTAGTATCTAGGGTTAAGTTGCAGGCTTTCTTTTGTCTCCTTTTGTCCAGAGAACATTTTTTTTTTTATATTGAAATGATTATTCTATCTTTAACAATATCTAGCATGGATGACCAACACTTTAGAACACTAGTAAACGTTGGATGAGTCTGATTGAATTAAATTACCCTCCAACAACAAGTGGTGGGTAGATGAAGAATAATTATACTCACTACCCAAACTACATTTGCTCTGCCATTTTGAGAAAAGAAGGCCAAGTTTTTTACAAATGTGCTTTTGAATTTACAATCTAATACTATGCCAGATTCTAGGCAAGTGCCTTCAAATAGTTTAATTTATGTTGTTAACCTCAAGTAAAACTGATAGCTACTTAAACTCAATATTCTTTTCAGAAACCAAGATTTTGACCCTGGCCTTCTGCTTCTCAGCTCTCTCCTGATAAATTTGGCTCCTCTTTGCCACCAAAGACTAATTATTTCAACTAACTATTTGAATAGACCATCCTCGTGAAACCAATTCAACCTCTCCAAACCAAAACCTAACAAACATATACACAAAATTTTTGGGTTAGGGTTAAAATAAGATCAAAGAGAAAGGAGGACACAGTAGGACAGTGACTGGAGATGGAGAGGAAAGTCACTAGAGAAGTGGGGGAAGGAAGTCACCAAAGAAGTCTGGTTGGGGGTCACCATACAAGAAAAGTAGAAAAAAAGAGGTGTCATAAAGCATTTCAGGACCAGATATATAGAAGATGGAATATAATGGTTGGAGTAGTGAAGCACATTAATGCCTTCAAATTATTGCAAAAAAATGAGAGCTTAAATCAGAACTTGTGCTCTCTCTCTCTCTCAAATAAATAAAATCTTAAAACAAATAGACTAAAATATGGAAAAATACTTAGTTTCACTCATAACTGGCATATATGAAGATAGAATGCCCTTAACAGAAATGAGTGATAATAGCCTTGTTGCTACTAAAACCAATTACGAGTAGCAAAATATCATTTACCTTTTTATGACTGATTATAATTAGATTTGCATTATAAATAGGAGAGTATATATTATGGAAAACATGCAAAATTTGTGCAAACTGCACCAGGGTTTATATTATTGAGAAGGCAAAATTATGAGAGAAATAATGATTAACCATGCTAAAATAAAAACCCCTCTGTATCTAATTACTATCCAGTGAGGTATTGATAACATCCAAACTATAGTCTAAGAATTTATTTTGTATGTTTGGCTATAATTTGGTGTTTTTTAAAATTTTTGGCTGGGTAGCCTTTGCACTGGCCTTGTTTTTGGTTAGCTGCTTTTGTTGGCGGAAAGTCAGTGATGATTGGAGTTGGTTTGTGTTATAAACTGGGGAGAATTTTCATTATATACTTGGTATTTGCCAACCTTTTATTTTAAAACAGAAGCTATGCTTTTAACCTAGGCACAGCCCAAGGAAAATGGGAATTTAGTACAATGAACTAGTCCACTTATTTATTTGCAATTACTATTCTTCTCTCAATAATACAACTTTCACAGTCAACTGCTTGGCTAAATTAATTCCTTTTGTTCCTCCAAATTATATTCCCTTTAAATATGTTCCCAGTGGTTAGGAAAGCTGCAAGTAAGAAATATGATCTATGATGTCAATGATAGGCTTTGTTTTATTGTATTACTCTGTTAATACACATAAAAATAAATACATTATTCCCAGCTCTGGTATTGTTATATTAGTCAGATTCTTTAATACTGCAGGAAAGAGGCACATAGGAATTACTTTTGGCAAAGGGAGCTTATTAAACTTATATAGAAATACTGGGTTGAAAGTTCTTCTAAGAGAATACTACCCCCTTTGGAGAACTGAAACCATAACAGTATTACCAAGGATCAAATAGGAATATGAGACATCTTTTCATTTAACATTTGTTATTTCTAAAGATGAAGATTTGATTGGCTTGTTTTATCATCTTTCAGTATGGGCAAGTTTCTTGGGTAGACTTTCAGGGCAAAGCTTTTTAGAGATGGTTGACCTCACTTTTGACCTGCTCCAATGTGGTTGTCTTTGACTCGTGCACCGATTATTGTTGCAGTCAGTTGTGACCAAAGCACTGAGGTTGATTTTACTCAATATACATTTGAAAGCATTGTATTCAAGAAAGAACCAGTTCTGGCCACTTTCCTCAGGAGGATACTGTGCGCTTTGGCGGTTATCTGAGGTTACATGGATCTCTCCCCAGCATGTCCAGTAAAAGTATCATTCTGTTAAGTAAAGATGTACTCTCTTATTTACATTAGTTAACTTAATTAAATCAGCTGCTTTCTTATTTAAATTCGTTAGAAAATGTGGTGGGAATGGAAGGATTCAGAAAAAAATTGTTCTGTGTCACAGTGCTAAAATTTAAACGTCCTATCAAGAGACTAGTTTCCAATTTCATACCTTTCTTCCTTGAAATCACACACATTAAATTTGAGTGTCTTGCATATATGAAGGAGTTGGTAGGTATTGTTTCATAAAGTTAAGATTTCAGGGCTTATTATAACCACAATCTGTAGGCTTAGCTGTGAAATGCTTCAAGTACAGAAACCAGGACTTGTCAGAGGCTTGTGAATTTCAAATGCTAGCTCCTGGGTTGTGAGTCTAGAGAAAGCTTCCCGAAGTGTAGAGTTCAGTTTTATTGCCTATTCTTTTCTTTTTTATGAGGTATTCATAGAGAATAGAACAAATGTAAACTGCTGGCTTTCCTCCCACAAGTTTTTGCTTTTTTAATGAGATACCTTATGAGGCAGTTAGCAGGAAACAACTGATACACTACATTTTGGGGTGAAGTTGGCAGTAAAACAGTAAATGGAAGGAAAGAAGCTCCTTGGATAATTCAGCAGGCTCATAAAACTGAATTCTACAAGGAGCTGTTGAATTCAGTTGTCACATCCTAAAAGAGTTTTGGTGTGCTCTGGGAGAAAGTTTCTAGTGGGTTTAAAAGAGGGTTTCGACACACAAGCCACAAAAGTTGTGGAGCTTAACATTTCCACTTAGTCTGTCACACCAAATTAAAAACAGGGGACTGGGGAGAGATAGCTTGGCAACTCAAAACCATGTAGGAACAGAAGTTAATTATTGAACCTCTCTGGCCATCTGCATACATGTTTAAAGGTTGAGAGAAAGAGTAGGCTGTGTTATTTTGATGACTCTAGGAGAAACACACTCATGTTGTTTCTAGGATGTGGGAATAGAGCTAACTCATACCGTATGTGTCATATGTGATAGTGCTTTTCTACTTAACTTCTACCCTCGACACCTTTTGTGTTGGGTCTTATTATCATCATTTATATATATCAATGAGAAAATGGGCCCAGAGAGGTTAACTGGTTTACTTAAGACCCCACAGGTAGTAAGAAGCCCATCTGGCATTGGGGCCCAAAGCTGACTGATTTAAAGGTAAGACTGCCTTCAGGAACTTGGAAAAATTTATTTACCATTGTTCCAGGAACAATGAGAAGCTTCCTTGTGGAATTCATGTGGAGAACTGCTCATTAATTAAAAGAATAATAAATAACTTGTAAATAAAAAATGAGTATCTCTTTTGTTAATCTGTTCAACAACCCCTGCCTTGAGACAGTGCTGTGATATTCTGTGTGTGGCAGGATAAAGCAGGAATAAATAAGTCACAGCACCTGCTCCAATAAGGAGGAGAGACAGATATGTTAATGAAAATTACCATATCATATATAAGAGCTAGAACATGGGAGCTTCAGATCAAAGGGCGTGTTCCACTTGATGTTATCCATTTAAACGTGTTTTTGGAATTTTTTTTTTTTTTGAGGCAAACATTATACACAGTGAAATATACAGACCTCATAGGTACCATTTGCTGAATTTTGATAAATGTATGTACGTGGTACATACATACACCTGGGGTGTAACTAACACCCCAAGCCAGACGTAGGACATTTTTATCATCTTAGAAAGTCCTCTCATGCCCCATTCTGCTTGGTTTCCATCCCACAGCAACACTGTCTTAATTTTTGCCACCATAGAATTTCAACTTGAACTTCATACAAATGAAATCACTTGGTATGTTCTTTTATTCTTTTCGGTCTAGCTTCTTGCTCTCAGCATAGTGTTTTGAGTATTTATTCATGTTGCTGATTATATCCATAACTCCTTCTTTTCTATTGCAGAGTACTACTCCATTGTGTCAATATACCACAATTTGCTCATCCATTCTTCCATTGATGGACATATGGGCTGTCTCCAGTTTTTGGCCCATCTATTGTTATTTGATATCTGGTTCTTTAACTAAAGCAGTGGTCTCAAAATATTTTTGGTTATACCAGTCACTTATTTATTTATTTATTATACAAATATCACTTTCATTAACCGATATCTCAACGCGTAATATACATTTACGGTAAGAGTTCCCATTACTGACAGTATATATATGTTCATACTTTTTGTCGTTTTCTTGATAATTTTGATATTTTTGTTGATATCTTCTCAGATCTGATTAGACTTTCATTGATTTTACTTTGTAATGTGGCCAGTGAAGCTGTCATATTAGGATTAGCAATAATGTAATTGTAGCCACTTGCCCATTGTATGGAGGTTGAATTTAGTTGAACCTAGAGAATACAATGTGTAAATTCACTTGTTGATTAAAACTGGGGAACGTAATCTATAAGTCCACTTTCTGGTACAGTATAAATGTAGACTGTAACATGTATCAATAAGATGAAGCAAATGTGGAAGTGAAGGAACTTGCATCCCATTTTTTCCTAATTGTAGATGTCTCACTCTTCTCAGGATGGCTGAATACCGTAGGTGACATGTACATCTACATGTATATCACCATAATGTGGGGACTAGTGTCGATCTGTATATATAAAATCTTGTGAAGCTTAATTACCTATCTCTTTTTCTCTTTTAAATGTAAAAAGTAAATATAATCAGAAATGGTAACATTTTCTGTACTCAGTACAATGGTTTGGTTTATTTACCTTGTGGGGTATGTGCACTCCACTTTGGAGACCCCTGATCTAGAGCATAGATAGCGGGAAAATTGTGGACCAGCTATCAATCAGAATACTCATTTTTAAATTATATCACACTCACTGACTAGAGAATACAATATCAGTCACTCCCTATCTTTGGTCCTTGTTACCAAGATAAGGTGTTTGGACTAAATAACCTCTAAAGATTTCTTTGGATCTAACACCACGTGATGTTGAATTCCCTATGTCTTTGTGTCTTTTTTTGCCTTTTTAGGAAACCCTTCTCTTCTTAATGTGATTTCCTTCTCATTACAGTGATGCCCCCTGCTAGCCTTTAAACAATAGTGTGGGCTAAGTTAGTCTCTTGCCTATCTTTTTTCCCCCTGTAGTTCAGCTGTCATGTTTCAAAAAGGCTCCCAGTGGATGTTTTGCCAAGAGCAGCATGTAGGTGTTTGAGATGGGCAAATCCTGGGCTGCCCAATTGGTTAGATACTGAGGCAAATGTTCAAAAGCCAAGGATGGAAAAAAGACGGAAAATTCCTACAGCATATACTTATGTCCTAGAAGAGCTGGCAATAACTGTAGAGCACTAGGAAGAAGGTGTATTCACAATGGGAAGTTTTATTTCATTGTTTCCTTGAGCAGGACTTAGTTCTTTTTCTGGTGATGACTGGTTATTATTTTCCTGAATTCTAATCTTAATGAGAAAGTTCAGTATCATTTGTTTGAAAGATCATTATAATAGCTGGCAAGTTGGAGTACTTTGAATTTTGATCATCTTACCATTGATTATCTGAATTATTTTTATTTTTATTTTTTTTAAAGATTTTATTTATTTATTTGACAGAGAGAGACACAGCGAGAGAGGGAACACAAGCAGGGGGAGTGGGAGAGGGAGAAGCAGGCTTCCCGCAAAGCAGGGAGTCCGATGTGGGACTCGATCCCAGGACCCTGGGATCATGACCTGAGCCGAAGGCAGATGCTTAACAACTGAGCCACCCAGGCGCCCCTGATTATCTGAATTATTAACTTTAGGAAAATAAGGGTAGCCATTTAATTCACTCAAGAACTATTTAAAAAGCAGAAACAGAAGAGTGAAGTAGGATTTGGGGAAGAAGCTGGGTTGGATTTTGATCAGAGTAAGTGTCGGGCCATAGTATTGGGGTTTAATCTTGTAGGCAATGGGGAACCATTGAAATTCTTTGAATGGGCTAGAATCTGGTTGTAAACCATGCTTTAGGGGAAAAAATAGATTTCTGACTATGCATAGAATGAAATGTAGGAGTTAAAAACAGAAGCAAGATACCTAGAGGAGATCAGACATGTAATGATGGGAGCCTGTGGAATGGAAAGATTGAAATAGGTCTAAAGGGGAAAAAATACTCACATTGGTGCTGACTAAATATAAGGATAGGAAAAGTCAAGCCATCATAGTTTAAAAATTACTTTCCCTGAAACAAATGCATTTAAATGCAGTAATTATAAATACACATATTAAATCACATATACATATGATATAAATGTATTTGTATATTTTTTATCACTTAAATCCTACCAGTGCTAAATTTTCTGAAGGAGAATTATTATTCTTCAGGAAAAGAATCATGGGTAGTAATGAAAAACATGAAGGTTTGCCCTCACCAATTCTTTCTACCCCCTCTGGCAGTGCTGTAATGAGGAGCTATTAGTATTTTACTTGTCACCAGCTACTCATGCAAAATACATTAATTTTGTTGAAAATGGTCATTAAGAAAGTTAATTATTTTTAAAGTGTTAACTAATTATTGTGTAAGTATTATGTATTCACTAATTATTATTCCTTTCCATTAATTATATATAATTACTTCATTCCTTAAAGCAGATGATTCTTGTTTTACCATACTGTTCACTTCTGTTAATCTGGTTTACCAGATAATCCTTCGTACTAATGCAAAAACATGCACTTGAGTGTTTAGGGTAATTTGATAAACATTAACTTGTTAATCCTAATGACTTCTTGGTATCAAAATGAAAAATGCTTTTTTTGCTAGCTTGTGTCTTATAGTCACCATCAAGTTGGCAATCGAATACTATCTGAATAGACAAAGATAATGAAACCATATATAATGCTGGATAATCCATGGGAATTAGCCCATTTCCCCAAAAGGGAAGGGAAATAAATCAAACCTAAGATATGGAATTAAATTATTCTGCTTATCTTATAAATACAGAAACCTTAAAGATCACAGTTTTAATGTGAAGAGGAAGTAAATAAACAGACAAACATAAATATAAATCAAGTAGAGGGAGTCTTTATATCCACATTTTATGTCTATATACATAAATTCAAATTTATTTGCAGTTCGATCCAATTTTGGGACACAGTCTAATATAATTTGTGGCACCTTATAGATAGAAACAAATGTTATAAAAAACTTTAATAATGTGCTTCTTAATAATGTGCTATTTTTTCTATTTTCAGCATATCTATCTTTGGTACTTCCCCCAAATGTTAAAATGATGGGTTTGAGTATCAACAAATTCCGTCTGTTATTCAAAATAAGATTTCTTTTTCTTAAGCTCTAATCCCTATTAGAGACAGTCACTACAGTTTCAATCCTATTTGCAAGTCTCTCTTTTCTCTCAAGATATGACCATCAGGGGCGCCTGGGTGGCTCAGTCGGTTTAAACGGCTGCCTTTGGCTCAGGTCGGGATCCACGCCCAGCAGGGAGTCTGCTTCTCCCTTTGGCTCTCCCTCTGCCCCTCCCCTTACTTGTGCTCTTTCTCTCTCTCAAATAGATAAATAAAATCTTTAAAAATATATGTAGCAGCTTAGTTGTGTTAAAAACTATATAATTGATTATGTAAATTAAGAACTCATCCAGATCCATTTAAAGTGATCGCTAAGTGTTAACATTTTTTCAGCTCTTTACTTCTACACATTTAGGTTCAGCTTTTTATGCATGCTGATTTAAAAAAAAAAAATGTAGATATGGGTGGGGCGCCTGGGTGGCTCAGTTGGTTAAGCGTCCAACTCTTGATTTTGGCTCAGGTCATGATCTCAGGGTTGTGAAATCAAGCTCCGCATTGGGCTTCATGCTGAGCATGGAGCCTGCTTAGGATTCTCTCTCTTCCTCTCCCAACTCCCCTCCCCTGCTTGTGCTCGTTCTCTCTCTCTCTCTCTCTCTCTCTTTTTTTTTTTAAGATTTTACTTACTTATTTGACAGAGAGACAGAGAGAGAGAGATCACAAGTAGGCAGACAGGCAGGCAGAGGGAGAGGGAGAAGCAGGCTCCCCGCTGAGCATGGAGCCTGATGCGGGGCTCCATGCGGGGTTCCATCCCAGGACGCAGGGACCACGACCCGAGCCGAAGGCAGACGCCCAAACGACTGAGCCACCCAGGCGCCCCTCGTTCTCTCTCTCTTAAAATAAAAAAAAAGTAGATACGTGTAAGTGATTTGCCATCTACATTTTTAAAGGTTAGATTATTTAATTTTAGAGATTATAAAAAATGAGATTAAGTTTCTAAAGTAGTGAAGGTTTTACTTCTCAACTTTATAGTATTTCTTTTTCTTTATTGTTATTTAGCAGAACATACTCAATGTAAAATACATAATTATTTAATAGACATATCTAGATTTTATAGAGTTGGTCTGATTTCCCTAGACTCGTAATTATCACAGAGAAATTTCTGATAAATGTAACAGAATTTTATCATTTTCTCCTTTACAGGATTTGAGAAAAATGGTGTTTATTTTCTCTGTGGAGTTAGCCTATGATTTGGTATATTGAAATCTTCCATTAAAGTTCTACATGTTTAATAAATAACTAAATAAGGGAGTTTTTCAGGGCAAACACAGGAGTTCAAATTTGAGTCACATCCATTCAATGAAAAGCAAGTGAATTTTTGTTATTTCCATGCAATATTTTCCTTCTACCTGTTCTTTTCTAGCTAATACCTACTTGAAAGATAGGGTAGAATTCTTAAAATTAGTGGTTTTTATTACAACAATTTGTTATCATTTGTATTTTTATCAACACCTTTTATAGTCCAACAAGTGACTCATAGATATCTTCCTTTAAGGGCAATTTGGCTAGTCTCTGGATAATATCAGCATTTTGCTTTTCTTCAGTTAAATTTACTAAACAAAAGAGAAGAGAGAAGAATGTCTTATCTATAATATGGATGAATTTTCAGGAGAGGGAGGTAATATAAAGAAAAGATTTGCATTCAGAGACACAAAATTAATGGAAATCTTTGGAAATATCACTTACTCTCTTGTGACCATACTTTCTAAATTCTTTTGGAGAAAATGATATTATTTTCATATTCTAGATGTTAGAATGGAAGCTTAGATTGATAAGGGGGCAAAGTCAATACCTACTTCTGAAGAGAAGCAGAGTGCAAAGTTTATGAGAAAACAGTTCTCCTTTCCTTTGATTTTTCATTTTCGCAAAACTCAAAGTTTCAAAGGCATATGATCATGGTAGAATTACCAGAGGGTGGCAGAATTAGTTCTGCAAGCGTACTGTGGTACTATTAATATAAGTGATAAACAGTGACCCACATCTGTACAGAAATGAAAGTTTATTTGGGCATCTACACCTCAGTTTAGATCAGTCAAAACTAATCCACTTGACCAAAAGCTAATAATCGATCAACACAAGATCATCTGTGCCTTGAAGATCATTTTGGTGTCAGAGTCTTTTTTGCCTTCAAAAACATCTTATTCAGAATTCCAAACTATGCAATAGATAAAAGTGAGATTTTATTTGTACAAATTTACTTTACAATTAACTTTGCATTTGTTATACTTACTTGCAAAGCCAACATTCAGAACAATACTCAAGTAATCTATATTATGTGTGTAAATAGTATAAGCACCCTTATTAAAGATAGAGTTGTCAGGGGGCACCTGGGTGGCTCAGTCAGTTGAGCATCTGACTCTTGGTTTCAGCTTAGATCATGATCTCAGAGTCGTAAGATGGAGCCCCGCATCAGGCTCTGTGCTCAGCAGAGTCTGCTTGAAATTCTTTCCCCCTCCCTCTCTGCTTCTCCCCCTGCTTGCTCCCTCCCTCCCTCTCTCTCTCTCTCTCCCTAAAATAAATAAATAAAATCTTAAAAAAAAAAAAAAAGAATTGTCAGAATGAAAAAGCAAACCCATTTATATGTTGCCTACAAGAAGCTTACTATAAACATAAAAACATAGCTATGTTAAAAGTTACATGATGGAAAAAAATGAACAAGGTAAACATTAATCATAAGGATGTGGATGTGATTATATTAATATCAAGATAAGTAAACCTCAGAACACTGACTATTTGCAGGGAAACAGAAAGCTATTGCATAATGATTAAAGGGTCATTTCATCAAGAGAATACATGAATTCCAAATATGTATGCTGCTTGACAGAGCTTCAAATTATGAAATGCCAAATTGGTAGAAATAAAAGGATGAATAGACAAATGTGCAATTACAGTTGAAGATTTTAACACTCAGCTTCTTCTGTGTCCTCACAGAGCCTTTCCTCAGTGTGAGCATGCTCTTCTTCCTCTTCTTATAAGGACACCTTCTGATAAGAATACTGGATACTGGGGTAAGATCCCACCCTTATGACCTCATTTAATCTTAATTACCTCTGTAAATGCCCTATCTCTAAATACAGTCCCACTGGGAGTTAGCGCCTCAACATGTGAATTTGAGAGGAACACAATGCAGTTATTAACATTCTACCCTCTCATCCCCCAAATTCATGTCCCTCTCATGTGCAAAATTCATCCCATCCCAAAAGCCCTCCCTAAATCATAACCCATTCCACCATCCATTCCAAAGTCTCATCTAAATTGGGTATGGGTGAGAGTTGAGGTATGATTTTTCCTGAATCAAAATTCCTCACCAGCTGAGAACCTGTGCAACTAGACAAGTTATGTGCTTCCAAAGTACAGTGATGGGGCGGGCAGAGGACAGACATTTCCATTCCAAAAGGGAGAAAATGGAAATACAAAAGGGGTGACAAGTCCCAAGTGGGTAAAAATTCTACTAGGTCTTAAAGCTTGAGAATGATCCTCTTTGGCTCAAGGCTCTGCCCTCTGAGCCCACTGGGTGGAGGTGTCACTCCTCAGTCCCAAGGTGGCAGCCCCACCCCTTCAGCTCTGCTGCTGGGCTTGCCCCTGCGCTCTGGGCAGCAGCATCCTGGCCCACAGACACTGAGGATGTGGCCTCACCCTCTGCAAGCATTGACGAAACAGCCTTGCCCCCCTGGGCCTGGGGTGGGAGTGGCATTCCCGATGGCCTCTGAATTGCCTTCAGAGTCATTGTTCGCTTTTCTTGAAGGATAACGCATGTCCAAAGTTGGAGAGTTCTCTCATCCCATCCCATAGAATACTTGAACTCCAACAGCCTTCCTTCATTCTGCCCCTTCCTTCATTCTGTGTCTGTCCCATTTTTAGATATTTTTCGTAGCAGCACTCTATTTCATACTACCAAAATCTGTATTAGTCTGCTCAGATTGCCAGAACAAAATACCACAGAGAAAGTGGTTTAGACAACAGAAATTCATTTCCCCACAGTTCTGGAGGCTAGATGTCCAAGATCAAGGTGCCAGCATCAGTTTCTCGTGAAGCCTTTCCTCCTGTCTTACAGAAGTCCACTTTCTCACTGTGTCTACACAGTCTTTTCTTTGTGTATCAGTGGAGAGAGAGAGAGAGAGAGAGAGAGAGTGAGCTAGCTCTGGTGTCTCTCCCTCTTCTTATAAGGACACCAGTCCCATTGAGTTAAAAGTACCACCTGTATGACCTCATTTAACCTTAATTATTTCCTTAAAGGCCCTACTTCCAAATATAGTCATATTAGGAGTGAGAGCTTAAAGTTATGGATTGGGGTGGTGGGGGGGGGAGACACAGTCCAGTCCATAACAATAACAAACCCACAACACTGAGTGGCTTACAAACAAAACAACGTTGATTTTGCTGACAGGTTTTCCACTGGGCAAGGCTCAGCAGGCTAGCTAGTCTCCGCTCCATTCAGGGCCAGCAGGGGCAGCCAGCAGCCTGGCCGCGGGAGTCACTTACTCGCACGTGTAGCTAGAACCCGGGTGGCAGCCGTCTAGGATTTTAGCGGGAGCTGTCGGCTGAACACCTACAAAGCTCCAGGTAGCGGTCAGCTTCTAAAGGGGAGTGTCCTGAGAGACTGGAAAAGCCAAGCAGGAGCCACACCATCGCTGACCACCCAGCCTCAAAGTCACACGGCATCACTTGAGGTACGTTTCACTCAGAAAGTCCCACTCCGTGTCAAGCGGAGGAAAAACAGACTCTACTTCTTGATGAGGGAATGACAAGGATCTGAAAATACTCTGCGGAACAAGAAATACTGCTGTGGCCATTTTTGGAAAATATGCTTTGCCACACAATATACGGTTAACAGGCTTTGAGGGGTATCAGTTGGAATCTTCATTTTGGTTTACCACTAATCCCATCTTCTCCCGTAGTTCTCTTACATAGCAAAGTACCCCATCAGAAATAGTTTTTTTTATTTCAGAATCACCAAAAGACACGGGCAGACGCCAACAGGAGTTTGTGCGTGACTCAGCAATTTGCAGGTTTATTGGATACCGTTTATATTTAATCTAATCTACCTACTTATAAAGAAAGGCAAGAGTCTATCACAGACAACTTTTTAAAACTTATTTTTAACTGCAAAGTGGTTGTATGTAAGAAACAGGAGGAAAACAGGGCAGTATGATAAACTGCTTTGGAAAATATTTTAAAGCAAAGGAAAGCCCCTGAATTATTCTATAGCGAAGTGTTACTGGTGGGGCTGAACATACGACACATTTTCTCATGTTAACGTGTTAAAATTATTTGACTGCTTGAAATTAGTATCTCAAGTATTTGTTAGAATTTAGTAATGCATTTAATAAAATAATAAATTCAATAAAAATATATTTTTTTTACTTGGTTTTGATTTATTTGGCTTGAGGACTTTAATAATGCCCTCTGTAAAACTCCTTATTTTTGCCTAGTTTACCAATTGTACATCATGTTACAATGGTCTTTTATTCCAGAACTTCATTAGAGAACATTGCAAAGAAAATCAGAAATCCACTATAAATGCTTCCTACCTATTGTCTTTTTCCTTTTTTCCCCAACCTCTCCCTTCCTTACTGCTTCCCTTAATCTCACTTTCTTCCTCAATTTTTTTCTGATTGAAGTGACATAACATAGGAAGGCAGGCCTAAAAGGTTGGGTGTTCTTGAGGATTTCCGGGTTGGATGCCAGGTAGCTTGTGCTGGTCATAGAGAAACGAATGTTGGCATGTTTCGTCCCCTCCAGGAACTGGCTGTGGGTTTGTCTCCACTTTGGTGCCAGGCAAAAATGAGAAGCAAAGTTGTGTTGAACCACATAATAGCTCCAATAGGCATTCAATTTTAAGTTTGTCCAGAAAGAAGATGTATTTGTGAATTGCAGAACACTCTATCTTTTGAGTAAGAAGTAAAAATGTAAAATGAAGTGGAATGGTTTTATATGCAATGTTGGAGGTGACCAGCATTATTTTTCAAACATAGTTTTATTTTTGTACGACGTGTGATTATTTAGTTTAGACAATTGTAGTTCTGGCTGCTCTAACAAATTATCCTTGACTGGCTGGATTAAATAACATCTGTTTTTTTTCTCATCTGGAGGCTCAGAAGTCCAAGATTATGGTGCCTGAAAATCCAGTGTCTGGTGAGAACCTACTTCCTGGTGTAGACTGCTGTCTTCTTGCTGTATTTTCACAGAGCAGAGAGCAGAGAGAGGCAAGCTCTCTGGTTAACTCCTATAAGGACGCTAATCCCACTCATTAGATCTCATCTAATCCTAATTACCTTCCAAAGGCCCTATGTCCTAATACCATCATACTGGGTGTGTGTGTGTCGGGAGGGTAGAGTTTCCATATACGAATTTTGAGAGGACACCAACATTCAGTTCATAACAGACCAGTAAGTTCTTCAGTGAAGGAAAGAAAAGGAAAAATTGAAATGCAAAGAAAAAAATGACATCTACATTTAAAGAAAGCAACATGTCACTTTTAAAATAGGGAAAATGAGTAAACTCCATTACTGAAATAGAACAATTAGATGTCAGTGTACAGATACTTATTTAGAATCTACAGAAACCTATCATGTCTCAGTAGATACTGTTTCATATCTTACTTCCAGGATAAAATGGCATGCAGACCAAATGCTGGAATACTTTAAGGACAGACTGTTGCATGTCACCTGGATTTAAGTGAATAATTTGTTCACCACTGAATTTTTCTCAGACTAAAAAGATGAATAACTAGATAGATAAATAACAACCAAGCTTGTGAAGACAGGTTCTTATTTTAATTTGGCACTGTTCTACGCTTGGAAAATTTGTCAACCAAAGCATACAGATCGAACCCTATTTATTTTATTGCAATTAAGTCATGAGTGGACATTTTCCACACTATCCCTTAAGAAATAAACAATAAGGTAAGTTACTTGTTACACTATTTATTTTTCCAATGTGAAACTAATTAGTGAGCTCATTCTTTTAACAGCTGTCCCTGTTGTTCAAGATTTTCCTAGGAAGATTAGGGCCACTGGATAGAAAAGAGAACTTAAAAATCTAATAGTAATAATAAAAAAAGCCACAAAGCATGTCTGAGGAATTAAGTAAAAACAATAAATAGGCCATTTTACAAGAGTTCAGTGATCTTGAACTTCCTATTCCACTTATCCACATTAAGGTTGTGTTGGTTAGTGTCAGTGGGAAATCTCACCCTAAAATGGAAAAATATTAGCAATAAGTCAACCTCAAAGGGTTCACAATGAGTTTGAATAAGTATTCTGAGTTCAAAGTCTATTGGGATCTTAATTAAATGTCTACAATTTACTAGAACAGACCACAAACTTAGAGAGAACTGGCTTTTTTCCAGGATTGTCTCAGCATCTTCTTGTTCCTATCAGACTGTTAATTTCTAAATTCCCATAGCCCTTAAATTTAATATCTTTTCCATTTATCCTCAGTGGGTGTTCCTTTGCCACAGACTTAGTAAAGCTGAAGGAAAACTGATATATGCAGAAGCTATACAGTGGTAGGAAAAAGGTGAAAATCGAATACTGAAGAGGTGAAACTCAGAGTTCTAGAACCTGTGATTCAAAGTGAGTATGAGAAAAAAATGGGAAGAAAAAAGGTTAAGAATTGCCAAAAACCATATAAAAATACACAGCAATAGGTAAACATAGTGTTAAATTAGCAGGCTACATATACTAAATGTCATTTGATTAGGTCTTTATAAAAAAATTCAATTATTTGTCGATTATACTTCAGTAAATCTGGGGAAAAAATTCCAAGTTAATAACTCCTTGGTTTGCACTGCCGAGCATAAAATTCATCCATTATCTGTTCCTCATTCTAACAGAAAATTTCATATAATATATCCCAACTAATTTTTTAAAGTGATATGGGGGTTGGGACTTTCAAAGATCCATATTTGCATTACTAGTCTTTTAGACTCCCCTCATCTTATGCAAACCAGACCATAAAGTAGGCTCTCTTCCATCCAGAGCAATTCTCTTTTACTTGATTTTACTGAGTGCAACCATGACAACCGAAAATCCTATGCTGGAGTCTTCAGAGTTGAACAAATTAGGAGATGGAAGATAGAACGGGCTTTCCTGTAATCCTACAATAAATTATCACTGGATGTTCTGCTAACATTTTTTTTGCAACCTCTAATAAAATACTTGATTCAGGTAAGGATCATTAATGGATGATAAAATCACTAGATGAAAGATGGCTACAGATCTTCACGGGGTGTCAAAATATAGTCACAAAGATTACCTGCAGGTAACAGAAAGCAAAAGATGTAACTTTACAAAGGAGAGATCAGGCTGTTATTCTCTTGAACCAGAGTTTAAAGTTAGCACCACTAATAATGCAGACATTATGTGCTTCTTATTATGAACTACACACTATCACCTATAAAGTATTATGTCTCATCATACCCCAACACAATGTTTGGTTTTTAATTGGCTTCTTGATTGAACAAGACATTTTTTAGACCACTGGGAGAATTTCAAGATGGAGTAAATATTAACTGATATAAAGAATTATTAAGTTTGTTAAGTGTGATAATGACATTCTCTTGGGAAAATATTACTTTCAGAGATTACTGAGGTAATGTACTGAACAATTTAGGGACAAAATGTCATGATGTCTGAATTTACTCTAAATAATTACAAACAAAATAGATTAAGAAAATATAGAAGCTGCTAATTGTTAATGGTGATAATGGGTGTATTTTTTAAGGTTCTCCAGAGAAATAGAACTAATAAGGTGTGTGTGTGTGTGTGTGTGTGTGTGTGTGTGTGTGGTGTGTGTGGTATATATGTGTGTGTGAGTATAGTTATTCTAAATTATATATAGTTAATAAGGAATTTGTTTCCATGATTATGAAGGCTGGCAAGTCCCAAATCCGTAGGGAGAGTCAGCAGGCTGAAAACCAGAGAAAAGCCACTGTTGGAGTTGAAGTGTGAGGACTGTCTGCCGGCAGAATTCCCTCCTGCTCAGAAGAGATCAGTCTTTTGTTCTATTTAGGTCTTCAACTGATTAGATGAGGCTCATCCACATTTTAAAGGGCAATCTGCTTTACTCAAAGTCCACCGATTTAAATGTTAATCTCATCTAAAAACACCTTCACAGAAACATCCAAAATAACATTGGCTAAATATCTGGGCACTGTGGCCCAGCCAAGTAGACACATAACATTAACCATCACATTGGGTATATAAGAAATTATTATATAACTCTTTCTAGTTTTCTGGAAGATTAAAAATCTTCAAAATGAAAGCTTTAAAAATATTTTAAAAATCATCTTGTGGGTATTTATTTCCTATGAAATGGTCGAAAACTGAGAATACTTGCTTCACAAGGCCCTTTTGAGCATTACACAGAGAAGAGAAAAAAAAAAGAAAAAGAAAAAAAATGAAGACTTTTGATATATAAAGTAGGAAAAACAGATGTGAGAAGTATAGTGGTTTAGTTTTCTGGTGCATTTTATGCTGCATCTGTGAAGGAAATGAAAAAAATAGTTTCTAATCCCATAGAAAACCTCAAGAGAATTTTTTTAATTGCAAGTTCAAATTAATTACTTCATTCGGTAATATTTTATATGGACACATTGAAACAAGGTTTGAAATAAGATCTCATGGTCTCATGGCTTGTAGTGTTGAGACAAATTTTATTTTAATTATTTGAATATTGTCTTTCCAGTAATCACAAAAGGAGATTACCCAACCCATCTAGAATTCTTGGGGGAGAGATGAGAGATAGTATGATTTATCTGGAGATTTCTGGCAGAGATCAAGTTGGAGAAAAAATAAATAAAAGCAAGCAAACATCTGTCACTGTTGTTTGTGATAATAACCAAGGCACTAGGAAATGATTTTAAAAGAAATAATGCCTAAATCAGTGATTTAACGCAAGACAGTGGGAATGTTGGAAAAACTGCAAATAGGACTTAACTGTGCTTACCGAACGAGTGTCACTGGCAGGGAGAAGGTGTGTTGCTGGGTCCACTGGGACAAGAACAGGAAGCAGACAAAGCAGCAAGTCTTTTTTCATCCTCTAGCTTTCCAGCCTCCCTCCCTCCAGCACCCCCTACTGGCAAAGTCCAACAGGGATCCAGCTAGATAAAGCAGAAATGAGTTTACAGACCTCCAGCTCCAGCACCACGAAGAGCAGTATAGAAGATTGGGTTTAAAATTTACTTATCCCACACACAGCCCACTGATATGAGAACATTTAATATAATTAAGAATTTTAATTTTACCTTAAGTAAAATCATGTCCCTTAGAGTACGGAAACCACTATGCATATGTTCTTATTGGGCTTGCTTCCCTCTACGCCCCTCCCTTAGGTTGCCTTTGGTCATGCTATACTTAGTACTTCTTCATTCAAAATGGAGGAGAAGGAGAAATGGGGAAGAGTAGATATAAGAGTATATAGAAATTACACTATAAAGAGAGGGTTAGATACCACACCAACTTCTAGCCTATATTCTGCAAAATGTAGCTTTCTGTGAACACAAATGCCTTTGTGATCTTGAACATGGTATTTCATTGCTCATCAAACCTTCCTTTCAACCTATTATGCATAGCAGAAAACATGTTCACATAAACATATGATCATATAAACATATAAACGTATGATCTAAAACTGCAAGCACACTTTTTGTTTTATATTAAAAATAGAATACCTCATTACATATGGCTTATATGTGGTTTTCTTATTTTTATATAAAATATTGCCCTTCCCCCCATCCAGGTGCTCTAAATTTAATCTGTGATTTTGAGTAACAATAGCACAGAGACACATAACCCATGGATACATTGTTTAAGAGGCCTAACAGTGATACACATACCACTTAAATACATAAGTGAAGTTGGCTTTGTTAGATAGAGGTAAAAATGTATCTAGAGACTCACATCCATCAATATGAGCATATGAAAAATTATTCGAAGCTATACCACACAGCAGAAAAACTGCAAGCTGGTAAATCTGAAGACTACTGTTATGTCTATGTCGTCCATTTGTGACGCCTTTGACAAGGTACTGGACTTTTTCCAGATTTTGCCATCATTTAAATGGTGACCGTGCTCAGTGTGCATAGGAGACTAATGCTTGGGTGCGACTTGGTAGCAGGCACTATGTTTTTAAAGGATTTACCACTCGGTGGGGTATCATCATTTCATATAACAGAAAAGAAAACTAAACTTCAAAAGAAGTTTGAAATAGACAAACAAAAGGCCAAAGTCACCACGCTCGATGGTAGTGACACTGGAACCAGCCATCCTCTCTCCAGCCGAGGATAAAATAAGTAATGTGAGTGATTATACTTGTAAACTCTGAAGTGTTATATTAGTCTAATGAATTCAAGCAAATTTCTCACTCAGCTTTCATCATTTTAAATCAAGAAAGAGATTTAAAAAAAAATCTGTCAAGCTTGTGGGCAGCAAATCTTAACACAAAAATTCAATCCTCTAAGAGAAGGAATTGTGTTTTGTCTTTTTCTTTTTCCCCCTCCACTTAGTTTGTTAAAATTCACTTTATTTTTTGACATGGGTTGAAATTATCTTAACAATCACTCAGTTTTTCACTTCTTGAAAGTTTTGCATGAAGGGAAAAATGGTATTCATTAAAGTCATTTCAAAGTGTGTTCCATCCACTAGAGAAATGAGAAGGCCTCATTGTTCCAATATAATCCATGCTTGTACCATCTGATAGCATTTTTTTAATTGGCAATGTCCTCCTCCAATCCTATTTTTATTTATTTATTATTTTTCATCCTATTTTTGAAATATACTTTTTTTTCCAAATCTAGTTCACAATTCACATACTCTATACTTCATTTGATTTCTTCTTTATCTGAATTCCAGCAATATTTGGAGTCCATGCCACCTTATTTAACAATTATGTATTAAAAATGATTCACTATAAAAGGAGGTTAATTTTCATAAGACATGCAGTATTTGATGGTAACACTCAGGTTTTGTTTCACATTGTAACTGTTTTGTTTTTTTTTTTTCAGTGTATTATTGTTTCTGCAGGATGATTATAAATACCTTGAAACAAGCTGTATTTTCATTATTATGCCAAAAGCTTTTAGCAACAACCGTTATATTGTGGTTATTCCATGAATTCAATTAGCGTCATTATTTCAACAAAATTTTATTGCTATAATTGTTCTTCAAACCTTCTTAGTATTATTTATATAGACTCAGCTTCAGTCTCTATTAATAACCTTTTAAAATATATATATTATGCTGAGGAATTCTTAATCTCAGGAAACAAAATGAGGGTTGCTGGAGTGGGGGGGTGGGAGGGATGGGGTGGCTGGGTGATAGACATTGGGGAGGGTGTGTGCTCTGGTGAGCACTGTGAATTGTGCAAGACTGTTGAATCACAGATCTGCACCTCTGAAACAAATAATGCCATATATGTTAAGAAAAAAAAAAAAAGAAGATAGCAGGAGGGGAAGAATGAAGGGGGGGGAATCGGAGGGGGAGACGAACCATGAGAGATGATGGACTCTGAAAAACAAACTGAGGGTTCTAGAGGGGAGGGGGGTGGGGGGATGGGTTAGCCTGGTGATGGGTATTAAAGAGGGCACGTTCTGCATGGAGCACTGGGTGTTATACGCAAACAATGAATCATGGAACACTACATCAAAAACTAATGATGTAATGTATGGTGATTAACATAACAATAAAAAATTAAAAAAATAAAAAATATATATTATGTTTAAAAAGTTGAAGAAAAGAATGCATAAGAAATAATGAAATAATGTCTTTCATCCTTTCATTGCATTTCTCTAATCATTTTAATGAAAATATTTAAATGCTGTAAACTAGTTACTTGTGGGAAAGAATAAGTGAAAAACAAATCAGGCAAAATGATTCTCATTTGAAGCCAGATTGTATATTAACAATCAAAAGTCATTATTACCTGGATGGCAATGACCAGCTGAAGATAGCTTTTTCTCTCCTTGTTTTGCAGATGTCCCTCAGCAACCAAGAACACTATTGGTACCAATCAAAGAGCAGAGGAAGTTTCTGTTAAAGTAGAAAGGTAGATTATGTAAGCGTCAACTTTCCCCGAGACTTCCTTTCAATCTGGACAAATTCAGGTCAATAAATCTGAACCCCATCTGAGATTGGGCCTGTGGAACAGTCATTGTTGGGGTCAGATTCATACCAGCCCTATCCTTCAATCACTGTGCTGACCTGAATAAATTCAATCAGAAGGCTTTATTCAGTTCCAACTGAAAAAAAAATCTCTTAAAAAGTAAAAAGAATCTCTTTTTATACCTCTACCCTCACACTTACAAGGGCTATCAGGAGAAAAGGATTGTCAGAATAGATCACGATCCCAATGCCACAGTTTTAGAATCCGCTTATCCAGGTAAGGGTTAATGCACTTCACCTGGTAAACTGTAAAAGAAACAGTAGTCATTGCCCTGCTAAACCTTGGAAGAAATGAAGAATTTCAGTCTTTGGTGCTGTCAAACTGACACCATTCATCATCCTTGAATTGGCTTGTGGCTTTAAAATAAATAAAACAAACCAGAGATCCTCTTCAGACCCCTGTAATAAAGGCAACTCCCTACTCCAGCTCATCTTGGTTTTGGAGTTGATAGCAAAAAAAGATTTCAGGTCCTTAATACTCCCTACACTGCAACTCACACTGGAGTCAAGCAATCTCAGGGAGTTACTGAACTAGGTATTGATTGCAAACACTAAGGTTGTTTGTTATTTGACTTTTCAATTTTCAAGGAATAAGGTGAAATTCACATCTCTCCAAAATAAAGCATGCTCTGGTTCTGGGAAGCCAGAGTTTACGTGACCTGAGTTCATTTGAAGAGAGTAAAATATATTGACATGAGTAAACAATAGCAGGGAGTTCTAACTATCTAAACACGATATGTAATACTCTGAGAAAAAATCTGGACCATGTTGTAATGTCGCCTGTATTTTATGTAATGAACAACTACAGGAACAAAATCTGTTCAAAATCACTCACCCACTCAGGTTTTTAAAGCTGGATTTGTCAAATAGCTTCCTGGCATCAGAGACACAGGAGCAGGTCATGTAATCAACTGTCTCCTTGCTAAACTTGCCTGGTAAACTTGAAAGCAGATGATTAACAAAGGATATCAGCATGACATTGTGCCCTTTTATCAAGCCTCTCTTCATGAGAAATAATATATAGCCAGTGAGTTTTTAGAAAAGCACAAACCAACTTACTAGGTGTGAGAGAGAATATTTCTGCATCTTAAATTAATTTGTAGATAGAAACCTCCCCAGCTGTTACAGATTAAGTCCTGCTCACTGCTTCTTGTAGATGTTTCTGGACTGAGTGCATTTGCAGGTTTTGTCTCCTTTCGTTTATGTTGAATCTTAACTAAACCAACTCCTTTGAATTAACCTAATAGTGGTTGACTATTAAGGGCCGTCCTCCTAAATTCCCTCTTTTACAGATCAGACTTTCGTTGCTAGGGGGTCAACAGGAGTATTTATGTTATTCAATCTAGAAATAAAGACTTAAATTCGAATTAATGTGCTTTAATTTTAAGGATCGAAGACACCTGCATAGAAGAATGGTAAAAACCAGCTTTTATTTCAGCAAATGACCAAACAGAAAAGAGAGTTGCATAGCTCAAAGGAAAGAGCATGGACCAGGAGTGAGGAAGTATTAGTCCTGATCCCTGCCACTTATGAGCTCTGGGAACTAAGAGCAGGCATTTGGCTGAGTCTCACTTTCCTTATCTCAAAAGTAAGGATGATGGGCTGAGATCCTGTCTAGCATTAAAATTCTGTGGTGAGCTAAGGCCCACATTGAGCTATTTTGGATTTTACCATCCTAAAGGGATAGCAATAAATTTACTTTCCTTATGTAGAACTCTTAGTAGAGGCATTTGTGAGTAATGGAATTTTATAATAATCTGGTCCCACATTTACACAGACCATTTCACCAGTATCTTTTCGCTTCCAGAAATCTACTTTATTTTCACTGCTGAGACCTAAAAATTCTACTTTTAGCAATGATGTGAGAATTAATTACATTAATGAAGATGTTATTGAAATCCAACATGATTTCTGGATTTTGAATGCCAGTTTCTTATCCAAAGTATAGGAGTGTATACAAAATCTTATTCTGCATGTTATGTAATGTATCTATTGTTGTTTATGTGTTGTAGTAGACTCAAAAATGATCCCCCAAAATAGTCACTGGGACCTGTGCATGTTACTTTACATTAGGAAAAAAAAGGTCTTTGTAGACGTGATTAAATTAAGGGTATAGAGATTGGGAGATTATTTTAGGTTATCAAGGTGGGCCCTAAATCACATGTATCTTTGTAAGAGGGAGGCAGATAGAGATTTTACACAGAAGAGAAAAATGCAGTGTGACAATGAAGGCAGAGTGATGTGGCCACAAGCTGAGGAATATGGGCAGTCACCAAAAGCTGGAAGAAGCAAGGAATGGATTCTCCCCTAGATCTTTTGGAAGATGGAGGACCCCAAGAACACCTGATTTCAGCTCAGTGAAACTGATTTTGGCCTTCTGGTCTCCAGATGTGTGAGAGAATACATTTTTGTTATTTTTAGTCATCAGGTTGGTGGTCATTTGTTACAGCAGGCCCCGGAATCTAATACATATACCAGTATTTTTTTTTCACTCATTATCTAAGAACAATGCAAGTTTTGATGCCAGAGATTTGGTAAAGAGCTGGGCTATAGGTGCCTTTGTTTCTATGTCACTTCTATTGGTATCTCTTACTTATTACTTATAGATCCCACTTAACGAGACTACTTAATGAGAATTTTTTTTTTTTTTTTGAGAGTAGTCTTAGGAAAACATAGCGTTCATGAAGGTATGGTATGACACTTCTGATAATGAAGATTATACAGTGAGTTTTTCTTGGGCCTTGGTCTCCAGGAAGCTGAACAAGAAATATAAATGGTTTGCCTCTTAACCATCTGTATGTGGTTATGGGCTCTCTCTCTCTCTCTCTCTCTCTCTCTCTATATATATATATATATATATATATACACACAGAGCTTTTCTTTTCTATCAGGTTGAATTTCTCTTTATATTTCCCTGGACTGAACCCACATTTCTATTTTGATTTTACTGTTTTATTATGAAAGTCTCTCATAAAGTCATCTTAAAATTCTTTCCAGTTCAAGAAAATATACGAACACTAAATAAATAATCTAAGTGCCACAGGGTAAGTTCTATCCAACAACTACAGATTCATTAGTCACAGGCATTGAGATGGCTATAAGTACAAATTATAGGTGAAAATTAAAAAGTGTTCTGTCTCAGTGGATAGAAAATTAAAATGCTCCATAAATGGTCTTCAATCCAGACATTATTTTTTTTAACAAGTCATCCCGAATACTTATCTATATGAATATCTGTATGAATTTCTAGGTGAAATTCCATGGTCATTTTATTCTTCTGTAATCATATCACTCTGTTAAGTTAATAAATATAATTTAACAATAAGTATATCATATGACATAGTTAAGAGGCAACCTTATTTTTTACTCCCACTGCCCATTCAAAATGTATTCAGTGAGGATATTCCTTCAGGGATGAAAATAGATATAGGCACCATGACTTTTCTTTCATTCTTATATAATAGGTCTTCCATTAAAAAGTTAATGGACGATGTGTTGAACATTGTCTCAAATTGATAAATAGGATGTCTGGTCCTATATTAATAAAAGCTGTGAACTTGATTTACTTTCAAAATCTTTTCTCCATTAGCAGGTTGAGCCACCAGCCTTAGATATGGAAGTCTGCAGTAGAAAGGGGCCACGCCTGGTTTTTCCTTCCTTCCCTTCTCCATGCTTGAACCATAACATCACCCTTCGCTCCTCACTTATTAGCTCCCTCCGTTTGGCTAGCTGCTGATTTTTAGGTTCACAGAAAGGAGAAATAAGAAATAAGAAGTGGAAGTGAGGGAGTTGGAGAATTTTGACTTGAAATTGTACCATCATTACCTGGCCAACTGTGCTTTCTGGGTCTAGCAGATGATTCTTCTCTTCATAGTGTCCTTTCATGGACTTTTGGGGGTTCCTGTGCCCTCCTTTGGTTCCCTTGACATCAGCAGATGAACCACTGATCTCTCTTCTGAAGAGTCATCAAGACTCAAGCCAGCTTCCAGCTTACCACATCCAGCCTTATTTGGCTGGGGTCTTTTTGCCCCTAGAAGAGCTGTATGGGATAGTACCCAAGGTGACCCCAAGCTGACCTTTTTGCCCTGCCCACCTCTGAGAGAGCAGCTCACTGGTCACATAGCAGCAGTCTGCTGATTCTGTCTAAAGGCAGTTGTCAGACTCTCTCTGCATCCCTACATTGTCTGGCAGTTAAGCCTATCCACCATCTGCTTAACTATTTCAGGCATGATATATCACTTGTCTGTGTGGCTCAACTACAGAGAACACATTTCAAAGCTGTCAGAGTGGTTCTCTTGAAACCTGTTACCCCTTGAAAGGCTTGAGATGAGGAGAAAGACACTCTTCCATTAGGGTGAGTGAAAATAGCTTTCCCCAACAACATTTTCCTTACGACGTCTTTACTCTTTCTCCACACTCTGACCTTTTTCATTGGTCCATGATTTGTTGAGAAAATCCAAGCATCATAGAATAAATTCACAGAGAAGTTGTTTGAATATCTGCATATGTGTAACCCTCTCACACCTCCTGTGGTGTTTGCTCTCTTCAGTACTGAGACTGCATTTTCTGGAGTAGAAAGAGTTGCATTCAAACATTCTAAGAACTTGTAGTCCTTCAACCTTGGATGTGCACAAAATCACATAAAAGGTATCCTAGAACACACGGGCCTAGAACCCCTTCTCAGACTATGAATCACAACCTCTGTGGTCCAGTGACTAAAAATCCGAATTTTGAAGGCCTGAGAGAGAATCCTGAAAGCTGTTAGGGTTTTGCTTCTTTGGTAGGTACATTCATGGAAGCATAAATGTTGTGACACTCATGACTATTTGGGCCTCTCTGGTGGAAAAGTCATAGATATTGTGAATGATGTTTTTATAAACTATTCTGTAGAGTTTGTGCCCTAATATTTTATATTTTTATTTATAAAAATGTGGCAAATTATTAACATTTTGGTAGAGAAATTATTACTCCATGAAGTCTTATGCCTTTAGGCAATTTGGATTTTCCTTTTGATTTCCTTTTACTGCATAGTCATTTAGCAGATAATCAAATATGTATCACATATATCCATAATTTCTTGGTATGTGTCATTGCTAAAGGGGCTAGCATTAGTGGGGAAACCATATTTCTCCTCACTTTTTCAATTCAGACCCTTTTCTAGGGCTTATATTCCCCTAAACAGAGTCATAGTAGTGAGATATGTTTTGATTTACTTTCAGAGAAATAAAAATTTCCAGGGAAGTCTGTCCCCAAATGTATACTATGAAAAGAATATGCTGTATGATATTCTAACTAAGAATTATAATTAAACACTTCAGGAAACCAAATAAAATTTATCAGGAAAAAAAAAAGCATTTGCTCTGCTGGTTCATTTATGCCATCCTGCCTTTGGATAGAATGCAAAAGCCACTTGATATTGCTATGAACACTTGGGCAGGGTCAACATTGAATTTCCAAATCAATCTGGAAAGTAAAAGATACTTCATGCAGGTACTTTACTCAAGGCCTTGTTTTGATATGAATTTAAACTCTGCTCACCCTTGAGAATCTTAAATCACAATGTTAAAACTGGAATCAAACAAAAATTATATTTAAGTATTTCCATGGGCAGATAAAAGTTCATATTTAAACTCAGGAATAGCAAGAAGTCACCCATGTGGAACGACTTAGGGGGCTGTGTGGGCAGGGCCAAGTTCTCACTCACAAATATCTGTGCCAGATATTTTAGCCTTTGAGTAGTTCTCCTTGATTTCTCTCTTAAAATACAAATATTCTGCACTCCCAATCAGCACATTATGATGAAAAACACTTTACTGGGAATAAATTTGCCAGATTGATTTTCGTTTTGACAAAGGGATAGATGACAGATAAAAGAACTGAGAATCTGGAAACTCAGAAATGGTAATGAAGAGAGAGCAGAAGCCCAAAGATATTCTTGATTTCCTTCAAAGATTTGTCTTGGGACAACTCTTTTTATTTTAAATCTCATTTGTCCCCATGATTGTAACTACCATTGTATTAGTTATCTATTGCTATGAAACAAATTACCTCAGAACTTAGTGGCTTAAAATAGCACACCACATTTACTATCTCATAATTTTTGTGGGTCAGAAATCTGGCTCTAGTTTAGTTGGGTCTTTGGCTTTGTGGTCTCCTGTAAGAATGTAACCAAGATGTTAGCCAGGGTTGGAGTCTCACCTGAGGCTTCCTAGGGAAGAATCCTCTTTGAAGCTCATACTCATGGTTGCTGGCAGGATTCAGTTCTTTAAGAGTTGTTGGACAAAGGGCCTCAGTTCCTCACCAGCCAATGGCTGCAGGCTGTCCTCAGTTTGTGCCATCTGGCTTTTCCAATATGGCAGCATGCTTCATCAAATCCAGTAAGAGAAGAAATCTGTTAGCCAAGTGGAAGTCGAACTTTTTCTAACCTAATTATGGAAGTGCCATCCTATCACCTTTGCAATAGTATAGTGGTTAGGAGCAAATCCTTGGTCCAGTTCACTCTCAAGGGGAAGGATTACACAGCATATGAATTCCAGCAGATAGGAATCATTGGGGGCCATCTTAGAAGTCTGCCTACCAAAACCATCAACATGCAAAGGACCCTTAAATCTAAAACTTCAGCTGAACCAAACAAACACATGTGGATTCACTCAAGAACCACAGTCCAAATATCCAAATCTGCTTCTTTTTCTAGTCTTTTCACATTTCAGTTAAGGCATCACTAGCCACTCAGCTTTCCATGCTAGAAATTTGATGTCATGCTCCACAGCTCTCCGTTTTCTCTCACTACCCACATCCAGTTCATCCCTAAGTCAGGTAGGTGCTTTGACAAGAAATTTCTTGAATCTCTCTGATCTACCCAACTCTCACTGTTCTCTACAGATCATCTTTCACTGAGGCCATTGTATGAGCCTTCCAAGACTTCCATGAATCCTCACTCCAATTCACCGCATCCATAACTTGGTACTTTGCTTGGGTTATTTCTTCTCCAAGGAATACTCATTCTTCCAATCATCATTCCTTGCCCAGAAAGCTGGTATTTATTCATTAAAACCAAGCTGAAATTGGTCAAATTAGTGAAAATCTGATTATGCCACATTTGATACAGCAAAGGTGCTGTCTTGGAAACGCTAGAGACAGATGATATATGATAAAAAGGATCACAAGAAAGTTTTACTCCAACGAGAAAATGTTTCAGATAAGGGCAAAGATTTGTATTTGTGATTCTTCTAAATTTAACAATAAAAAGTCTACAGGTACTTTAAAGTAAAGAATGCTATCTCCAGTTAGTAAGCATTGTCTAGAAAAGCTACATTTTTCATGACATGGTTTTCTGTTTTTTCTTTTCTTTTTTCTTTTTTTGCTCCTGATCAGTTTAGCGCAATGACTAACGGAACACACTAGCATTTAAAAGTTATTTAGCAACAGAAAGTTGAAATAATCCAGTTTCACAAAATTCATTCAATGTCAGAACGTTAAGAAAACTATTCTCTGAAACATTATGGTATAGTAGGTAAAATACGGGGACCAAGAGACCTGGGTTTTAATGCCAATATAAGCCACTAAGTGGCTTTGCTCTTTGGAGAATTATCTTTCCATGATGGTGAAGGGTCTTCATCTATAGAATAAAGGAATGGGATTGATCAGTGTTATTTAACCTCTGTTCTTCTGCACCCTACGGTGGCAGTGCTTTAAGGGTTCTGAAATGGGGTCTTGATCATAGTAGACTCATTAAATACATATTTATTCTTTTACTGTTCCTTTCCCCTCTCCCACTAAGACTATTTAGTTTTACCTCCACTAACGATGGCTACTGCCTCTTAGACTCTAACCCTTTTCTTCTGCTGCCACCACCACGTGAAGATAGAGAAGGCTGGACTTTGCAGTCCTTCCTTGCCTCACTGATCCTCTCTCATCCTCTTTGGGCTCAAGACTCTCAGTCTCCACAGTTTGCTTTCTTCCTAAGCAAATTACTTTTAAGAGAATTTAGGTTTAAGAAGTGTGTGTGTGTTTGTTTTTTTTTAATTTAAGTACTCATCCTGATAAGGGAAATCTGTGTCTTAAAGATGGCCCACCGATCCAGCAAAAGAGTCCCAGCCCCTGCCCCGGGGCTCTTCCGGGTCCTTCTCTGCCCCGCTTCGCGCACGCGCCAAAAGTGCCAAGTATGCGGAAGTAGAAGTGTGTAAACATCCCCCTTTGTGCTCGGGGCTCAGACCTTTGGAGACCACTCTCCTCTGAGCCCGCCAGCATTAAATAAACCTCCTATCCTCCAAGATCTCCGAGTGCTGCTTGGTTCTTCTGTCTGGCGATCCAGTCCAGGTTCCGGAACAATCCTTGTTGACCACTACAAAACCACTAGCTCTAAACAACTCAGAATTTTTATTTATTTATTTATTTATTTATTTATTTATTTATTTATTTACTTACTTATTTATTTATTAAGATTTTATTTATTTATTTGACAGAGAGAGACACAGTGAGAGAGGGAACACAAGCAGGGGGAGCAGGAGAGGGAGAAGCAGGCTTCCCGCCGAGCAGGGAGCCCAATGTGGGGCTCGATCCCAGGACCCTGGGACCATGACCTGAGCCAAAGGCAGACGCTTAATGACTGAGCCACCCAGGCACCCCTCAGAATTTTTAAAAACAATTCTTATAAATTTAAACTACCCCTTTATTTTTATTTAATACATTGATTTATCCTTTTTGTGTAGTTCAATTTCCTGAGAATTTAGTGTCAAAAAAAGAAAAAAATGCCATCATCTTACAGTAACTGCTTTAGTTAAAAGTCCAAGACTCTAAAGTTGGCAAACCATGCTGATCATTATATTGCTATAGACTTAACATACACGTTAGTTTATATTAGGCTAGCCTCAGACTCTGATCACTAGCAGACTGGGAATTTTCCTTATCTCTCCACTCATTCATTAGAGATAGGAAAATATTTTGTTGTTAGGTGTGTTACGATTTAGCATTAATATTTTTGAGGGGCTTTTGTTTTTCTGTCTTTACCTGCTATATTATTGGTAGAGGTGGAGGGAGGCGTAGGGTTGAGATGCAGAAAAGGAAACCTTAAGGATATTATTGAAGAAACATTGTTGCAGACCTACTTGTTTCTTACAGCAGGTTTTACTTGTTTTATTTTGCTGTCAATATAACATCTTATTTAGTCATTAGGGTGATTTATCCCTATAGAGAGCTTTGAACAACTGAAAAGGGCTCAAGACATGGAAACTGAACGGCTCCTGCGTCCAAATGATTTCCTTGATACATGATACATGGAAGCTAAGCAAGTGATTTTATTCTGGGTGTAACAAATGAGACAGTGAACTCCCAGTAGAGATACTCTAGTTCTGGCAATCAGGAAACACCCCAATATTTCACATTTTAAGATCACTTGAAAGCCTGATTCATCACAGGTCTGGATATTTAATTGCTTTGTGCAATAATTGAAAACCTACTTCTTACATGAACCTTGATCCCTTGATGATAAATATAAATTTTACAAGAAGAATCAATATTAGTTTAACAAGAAGAATCGATAGTCTGGCGAAGTCATTGTAATACTAATTTGACATTTTCAGAATTACTTTACATGCATTCAATCTACGTTTATCGAAGGCCTTTTCAGTGACAGGTGCGAGCATCAAAGGGGGATGCTACAGATCTGACTGTTATATGAGGGTATCTTGCCAGGCAGGCGGAGAGACGCTAAGTGAGAAATGGCGAGCTACAAGTTCATCTGCGTTAGACATACAAGAAAATCTATCAAAGTACTGCAAAGGAAATAACTCTTGAATAAGAAAGACTAAGAAGCATTGGGTGAAAATCTGCATTAATGTTGTACACCAGGCCAGGGGAAAAAACTCAATAAAAGCCGACTGTTCAAAAAGTGCTATGAAGTGCCTTGACGCCTACCTCAAATTTGGCTGCAATGATCAGAGCTATCTGTGAGTTATTTATAGCCCAAGGATTGCCAGACACCATCATATCTGCATTTACTCGACCGAGTTAAATGGATTGTTGGGCGGGAATGCCAAAGTGAAAATATTACGACTTTGGGGTGGGATTTCACTAGTGTTCAATCCTGGCTCTGAAACGAGGCAAATTATTTACCAGCCCTGTGTCTCAGTTTTCTCATTTGTCAAATGGAATAGTGCCTGTCCTATAGAGTACTTGTGATGAATAAATAGAATAGTACAATATTTTGGGGGGCTAAGTACTGAATGAGTCAAGTGAATAAACGTAAAGCCCCACATCTAGTCCAAAAATGTGGACAATAAATGTTAGTCTCTGTTCTCCTCACATCTCTCTGCTTGTGCTACAATTTCTACTGATTCCATGCTTTTTCAGAAAATGATAGAAGAATGAGCCTATACACCTAACTGGGTAGCCCTCATCTCCCTTTAGAGGTTTTGCAAAGCTCAGCTCTGATATTAGCAAGCTGAGTGACTGTGGGCTCCAGTCTGTAAAATATAATCTCCCTCATGGAACGGATATGAGAATTATATGAATTCATTAAATTTAGAGCATCTGACACATAGTAAGCCCTTTCTAATTCTTTAATAATATTGAGATATATTTGACGTACATTTTCTAAGTTTAAGGTATACAACATATTGATTTGATGCATTTATATTGCAAGAGGATGGCCAGTGTAGCATGAGCTAACACCTCTATTGCATCACGTAACTGTCATTTCATCTAATGTTGGGAAAAATTAAGGTCTAATCTTAGCAAGTTTAATGTCTGTAATACAGTTTTGTTGTCTGTAATCACTGGGCTGTGCATTAGGTCTCCAGGACATAATTACCTACTGATTGCAAGTATGTATCCTTAAACATCTCTCTCATCCTCTCCACCCCCTGGTAACCACTGTTTTACTCTCTGCTTTCATGGTTGTGTTTTGTCTTGTTTCAGATTCCTCATGTCAGAGACTTCACATAGTATTTGTCTTTGTCTGGTTATCTTGTAGCATAATGTCCTCAGGAATTTTAGCTCCACATAAAACAAAAGGCACCCAGAGTATGGCAAAGAGCAACATTTTTCAGTCAGGAGCCAAAATCTTGGTCTCACCTTGACACCTGTGAAGTTTCTAAGTCAAGGTGATTAATTTACTAAATCTTAGTGTCCTGTTTATAAAATTAGGTTAATATTATCTACCTGTCCAGCCTATTTTACAGGGACAAACTAAAGGAAATTATGTAAATCAGATGACAAACATATTTTGAGCAATGTTATCATCCAAGACAGAGTTATCTTTATTACAATCTACCGATGTTATAAGAAAATAACTGATTAAACTATTACACACGATTTTAAACTCTGAAGGGCTGAGTCACATGTGTACTCTGTCACATAACCACCGGATCAGGAAGACAAACCATGGGGGTCATCAGCTGCGCTTTGATTTATGCCTGATACCTTATTTTCCTCTTCCATTTGCAACTTTTCTTTGAATAATTACCAATTTGTAAGGATTTTCTTTCTTTCTTTCTTTCTTTCTTTCTTTCTTTCTTTCTTTCTTTCTTTCTTTCTTTCTTTCTTTCTTTCTT
>NW_022589711.1:19597698-19778700 GCF_004348235.1 Phoca vitulina | reverse complement strand
CTTTCTTTCTTTCTTTCTTTCTTTCTTTCTTTCTTTCTTTCTTTCTTCTTTCTTTCTTTCTTTTTTTTTTACTTTAGATCCTGGCTTTTAAAGTTAAATTCTGAGGAGAAAACTCAAGGAACATTTTTTCCCCCACTTTTCTTGCTAGTAAAATGTAATTATATGAACTTGTAAAGAAAGCCATTTCCACAAGTCAAATATTTAAATTATTCTGTAAAAGCTTAAAATTTCAAGTACTTTAACCTACTTAAAAGGAACAAGTGCTGTGCTGGGATTAAGCCAAACCAATTAATTTGTGGAAAACATACTGAAGATGTTTTTCCATATGCAAGAATGGAAAGTGATAAGGCTGTGGACAAAAAGTGGCTGATCTTCATGGTGAATTAATCTGAACCTTCCCGCCTTTTCACCCTCAAATGCTCACTGCATGATTTCTTTCCAACTTCATTAAGTGTAAGTCATGTATAAAGGAGATAAACAGGGTTAGAGGAAGAACAAGGGCTGAGAGAAGAGAGGCAGGTTTGCAAGGTGAAAAGACTTGTATTGGTGCCTTGAATTTATGTTTTGTTTAGATCCCTTATTTTTAAGTACATAGGATCTTTTAGATTATGCTGTTCCCTGTGATTTTTTTTTTAAATTAGGTTTCTTTCTTTCTTTCTTTCTTTCTTTCTTTCTTTCTTTCTTTCTTTCTTTCTTTCTTTCTTTTTCTTAAGATTTGTTTATTTATTTTAGAGAGAGAAAGAGCATGTGGAGGGGAGCAGCAGAAGCAGAGGGAGGGAGAGAAATCCAAGCAAACTCTGGGCTGAGTGTGCGGAGCCTGACATGGGGCTTGATCCCACAACCTGGAGAGCACAACCTGAGCTGAAACCTAACCGACTGTGCCACCGAGGCACTCCAAATGAGGTCTATTTCCATTATTGCCTATGAAGTTGGTATTTCTTTTTAAACAGTGGGTCTGGACACATTCTAATTGTCCATGATACTGTAGTGGAATTCTCTCTAATTAGCTATGTCACCCTGGCTAATTGTTTCAAATATAGCCGGAGCCATTATTTGTACAGGTTTAAATAAAAGTCCTTTCCCTTTGTTTTTAAGCCTCTGTTTTATCTTTTCCTTCTTTTTCATCTCTCTTGCTATCTCCTTTGTTACCCTCTCATCATTTTCCAAACTAACTTACTTTTTAAAATATTGCCTCCTCCTTTTTAGTCTTCTAGGATCAGAGTTCAGAATTGGGTAAACCTCAGTCATACATGTATTCGAACAGGTTTTATCAACAATTCATAAACTTCTGAGCATAATTTCGATATGTTTTAGAGTCTGGCATGTACATGTGTTTGTATGCTTCTGAAGTGCAAACATAGGATAGTAATTTTCCATATCACCAACTTCATGTTTTCACATGCTTTTTTCAAAAATAGTTTTTTGAGAATTCAAAAAATTTTAAAAGATACCAAGTGTGATGATTCACTTTATGTGTCAACTTGGCTACACAATGATGCCCAGTTTTTTGTTCAAACACTAGTCTGGATGTCGCTATAAAGGTATTTTGCAGATAATGATTAACATTTACAGTCAGCTGCCTTTAGGAAAGGAGATCACCATTGGGAATGTGGATGGGCTTCTCCAATCAGTTCTTAAGAGCAGAAACTTAGGTTTCCTAGGGAAGAATGAATTCTGCCTTAAGATTGTGACATAGGACTCTTGCCTGAGTTCTCAGCTACTTGCCTCCTTAGATTTTGACTTAACAGTCCTCACAATCACATAAGTAAATTCCTTAAACTAAATCCCTCTGTCTGTCTGTGTCCCCTTTTCCCTATATCTCCATCTCTGTCTCTCTGACTCTATCTCTATATAATAAATGTATAATTGGTTCTATTTTTTTTTTTTAAGATTTTATTTATTTGGGAGAGACAGAGAGCACGCACAAGTGAGGATGGGAGGGGCGGGGGAAAGGGAGAAGCAAGCTCCCCACTGATGCTGGGCTTGACCCCAGGACCCTGGGATCATGACCTGAGCCAAAGGCAGAAACTTAACTGATTGAGCCACCCAGGTGCCCTTAATTGGTTCTATTTCTTTGGAGAACCCTGAACTGACTGATGCACTGAGGCATGTATCATAATACTCTAGAGGTTTTATTAAAATTGGCTATTTCATTGGATTGATTTTTTCTGCAGTCTCTTGCTTTTTCAGGAAGGAAGCTCTAGCTAGACTTGTGACTCACAAGACCCTTCCCTTGAAGGGAAATATGCTGACTGCTGTGAGGTGTGTCTAGTACCCACAGCTCAGCGGTGCGGTTTGAGGCTGGGTTTCAGTATGTCTGCATTTGAAAATGATGTGGATGTTGTGCAGGACACTCTACCCAGGTACCTGAACAGACGACCCCTCTGCTCCTCACAGCCTTCACACAGTTCATCGTCCCCTGAAGCAATGGACCTTCCCCCCAATAAATGTTTCATTTATGGCTTCAATCTATATAAGAGTAAGTTAGAGATTTCTTTTATTATTTTTCTAATCATGAAAAATCATGAAGTAAGCACATTACATTGTTATGATGAAACTATGAAAAATAAAACCCTTCAGTTCATTTTTTCAACATGGCATTTGACCTAGTTTATTCAGACTGTTTTAACAAAGTGCCATCGACTGGGTGGCTTATATCAACAAGAGAAATGTATTTCTCACAGTTGTAAAGTCTGGAAGAATGAGATTAGAGTGCCAGCATGGTTGGCTTCTGGTGAGAATCCTCTTCCAGGTTTCAGACTGCTGACTTCTCATTGTATCCTCATGGGATGGAAAGAGCAGAGACAGGGGAAGCAAGCTCTCTCGTGTCTTTTTATAAAGTCACTAATTTTATTCACAAGGGCTCCACCCTAATTACCTCTCACAGGCCCCATCTCCTAATAAAATCACACTGGGGGGCAGAATTTCAACAAATACATTTTGGGGGACACAAACATTCCATCCATAACAACATTGACATTCAATTCCTTAGGAAAATAGTACTATATTATGTAACTACATTTTGGTAAATTTGGTAAAAGTAAGAGATTATTGGAAGGTGACTTGATTAGGTTAACATAGCTGGTAAGAAGCAATGCCAGGAGTTAAGGCCTGGATCTAGTCAATCTCCAAAACCATGAACTTCCTGTAATTTACCAATGAACCCAGAAAATTGATTTCTGGAAAATGTTAGGTTAGGCCAGTGGTTCTCAAAGTGAGCTTCTAGAATTAGTATCACCTGGTTAAGTCCAATTCCAACATGTTAACTACCCTAAAGTTCTCCACTTACATCCTTCACTCTCCTGCCTTACACAAGTAGAGACTTGACTTTGTGAGGTCACAAAGAGGTCACTTGGCACAGCTTGGAAGTAGAAAAGATATTCTTGTCCACTAGTGAAGAGAGGGAAGGGCAACCACAGGAGATGAATGGCATGTGTAGACAGCAAGGGGAGACCTCCAGAGGCAGCAACTGTGGAAGCAGCCGAGAGAGCCAGTTGGGGTGAAGGACTCCTCAGTCCAGACAAGCCTGGTGAGATGACTCAGACTAGGAGTCAGACTCCTCCATGGCCCTGGCATCATATTTGCCTTCCCATCCTTCCTCACCAGTTACACACATCCTGGAGAAAGGAAAACCTAGAATTTACTGTGATTTATTTTCTGTCATTTCAGCAAAATGTGGCTCAACATAGAAATGAAATTGAATCACAGAATATAAAGTCATGTTTCTTTTTTAAACTTTATTTTGAAGTTATTTCAAACCTATAGAAACATTGCAAGAATAGTACAAAGAACTCCCTCATCCCATTTTCCCAGATTCAGTCTGTGATCTATCAGCCTTCCTTGCTATATGTATATACCCATTGTCATTTGTCTAACCATTGGAGAGCAAGTTGTAATTGTGATGCCCCATTACCCCTAAATATTCCAGTGTCTACCTCTCCAAAACAAGGACACTCTCTTATAGTACCTCCACACTGACCTCCAAATCAGGAAATCAACAATGACACAATACACAGACCCAATTCACAGACAGCATTTAAATTCCACCAATGTTTCTAACAATGTTGCTTTTCCCTTTGTGATCCAGAAACCTATGTTTCATTTAGTGGTCATGTCCTTTCAATTTTGTTCAGACTGAACAATTCCTCAATGTTTCCTTGTCTCTTAGGACTTTGATAATCTCAACATGAGTCCAAATAATGCTTTCTCCTAACCATGCTCAGGCCATGCATTCTGGAAAGTAATAACCCAGAAATGATGCTGTGCTCTTCTCAATTCATGATAATGTAGGCATATAACTAGAGTTGTCCTACTACTGGTGATATTAATTTCATCACCTGGTCAAGTCAGGGTATGCCAGGCATCTCTATTTTCCTCTTCTAAATTTTGTTTTGTTTTGTTTTCTCTTAGGAGAAATTCTGCTATTACATTACTTTCTTGTTACTTATCAAACCACTGACCAGCCTTAGCATCCATTGATGACTTTCTCCGGAATTAGCCACCAGTCTATAATGGTTGTCAAATGGGTGATACTCTAATTGTCTTCATTTGTCAGTGGCCATTCCATTGTAAGAGAGAACTTTTCCTTTTTATTCATTTATTCATTTATTTATCATTTGTTTAGATTATATGGACTTTATTTTTGTTTTATTATTTTTTAGTTTATTATATGTGGACTTACAAATTCCTATTTTACTCAATGAGTTAGTCATCCATTACTCTTGTTATTTATTTTGATGGAAATTGTCATAGATTTGGTCCTTTCAAGCTAATTCATGTCTTTTTGCATTTTCTTACGATTTGGCACAATAAGATGTCTCAGGCTTGTTTTTGCCTCACCCCAGCCTTGGAATCAGCCATTTTCCCAAAACACTCTGATTTCTTTTTAGTGAAGGATGGTATTCAGAAACCAAGATCTGGGTACTTAACGTGTTCATAGCTTTTGGGATGACGTTGCTTCAAGTACCTCTCAGAAAACAGAACTAGGAAATACACGTATGTATATTCCTACCCGTGTACATACACATCTCTGTATACTCTTTATGTATCTGAGCATTGTAAAAAAAAAGAGTTCATACTAATATCTCTTATTTATTTTTTGTTTTGAGAGAGGGAGAGAGAGAAAGAGCAAGTGCGCATGGTGGGGGGAGAAGCAGAGGGAGAGAGAGAATCTTAAGCAGGCTCCACACCCATTGCGGACCTGGACATGGGGCTTGATCCCACCACCCTGACATCACGACCTGAGCCAAAATCAAGAGTTGGATGCTTAACTGACTGAGCCACCCAGGTGCCCCCTAATATCTCTTATTTAAACTCTTCTGAAGATTCTTTCTCTTCTCTGTGTTTGTAAATCCTTCTCTGATGGTGAGAAACCTGCTCCCTTTTTCCTCTGTATCTGTTTCTCCTTCTCCACAGGCACATGTTCTCGTGCGCGCGTGTGTGCACGCGCGCGCACAAACACACACACACACACACACACACACAGTTATTTTCTCAATCAATTTACTACTTTGTTTGTAACAGTAAATCTCCCAACCGCACGGCCGCCCCCGCACCTGACAGCTCCGTGTACCCTGCAAGTCTCGCAGCGTCCTTGGCTTCCAGCTCCCCAGCTGATGTGTCTGCGCAGCAACGGACCGTCTGTTCTCACAATATATTTCTGACACACCTGATTTTTATGGGCACTTGCACGTTCTTCTCAAAATTATTACCTGTCTGAAACTCTGAATCAAGTCTCAGTTAAAAAAAAAACCTTCCTCTTGACGCTCTTTCAGATTCTACAAGTGGGAACAGCTGCTTCCTACTTTTTGTATTTCCTATTCTCACCTCTGTCCTCAGGGCATGAAGTCTCTGGGAGACAGGATACTGGGGACTTCTTGTCTACCTGTTTCTGGCAATGCTTTCCAATGAAGGGTATGAAGGGTACTGAAATCAGACAAATTCTCTTCCTTTTCTCCATGTAATCTTTGAACAGATTTTTTGATGTCCCAGCTCATGACACACACTATTATTGTGTCTGTCCATTCTACTACTGCCCACACTTGCCATCTGTTATGTTCGCTGTGTATTTATGTAGAGTCTCTGAAAGCTGGTTCCATTCCAGGGATGCAGATTTTGCCTCTGTTTCCTCCACATTGGGCCAATTTTATCGCAATTCCTGTAACCAATCCCCTCAAGATCTTCTCTTGAAGTCCTCTTCTAGGACTGGTAATAACTGTCTCTGTCTCAGAGTGTATAGTTTTCCTAATGGTTATGCACACCCCTCACATTAAATTGTAAACTCCTCAAGGTCGAAACTTCTCTTTTCGATTTCTAAACACTTTATATAGAGCTTTGATCTTTATATACTTTATATGTAAGTCAAAGGCTTGCACAGGATTGGTAATCAACAGATATTTTAAAAATTTGAGCGTGTGATAATCTTCTCTGACATCTCGCACTGAGACAATTCCACATCTGGCTTATTGATCAGTGGCTAAGATTTGGGTTAATGATCATTTCCAATATTATAACTCCACTCAATCAAATGTCCTGTGTAGTAGAGTGTGAGAGTGTGAAATTCAAGAAAATTTCTTGGAAACAATGAAAAATAATGTATTTTTGTTACATTCAATTTGTTTATTTGCCCTATATTTGGAACTTCCAAAGGCCTTGGATTAATGTTAAAGCAAGAAAAAACATTATTGATTTCTTTTATGATTTGTTTAAAAAACTAGGATGTCATACACAGAATTTTATTGGCCATTCACATGTTTTCCAAGCTATCGCTTGTTATTCAGGGGAAAGACTCCTATGTCAGAGACATTCATTTTCAGTGTAAACACTTTAAAATACGTAAGATGGCAATTATTTTTAGAGAAATCACCATACGTTAAATAACTGACTTACCATTGGACAATATAGAAATACCTCAAATAAGTATAAAACTAAAATAAAATGTTACATACTTCATCTCTGGAACCTACCGGGCAACTGATGTTCAGTTTTGAACGTGAGTTGATGTTTCTTATTCCATTTTGTTTCCTGTGGGTTTTTTCTGCTACCCTAGCAAGAAGCATAGAGATAAATTTATACAGTACTTATAATTTGAGTTCCATGTTCAACTGTTTTCACTCCTGTTTTTAAGGCATTTTCCTTAATAAATGGATATCCCATTATAGTATCTACCAGAGTTGTGTGCACAGAGAGAGAGGATCTTAGTTAATATTTGATCAGTCAGTGTATTTCAACCAAGACTTTCTCATGCCCAAATGACTGATATCAGCAGGCTCTTTATTAATCCAGTGTTCTGTCCACTTAAAAACTGATATGCAATGAGAATTTGGCCACCATCAAGCTCTTATTTCCATGAATTGTTCACCTAATGAGAACTTGACATGAGATAGGTGAGTAGGCTTTCTTGGGTTTCACTTTTGTTCCTTTCTTCTCGTTCACTCTCCTTTCCATTTGTGAAACTCATTCTTGTTTTAAGCTCCTTGAGCACACAAGAGAAACTGCTCATTAGTTCTTTATGTTTTTTTAAGGGAAACAGCAAGATTTTTGCTGATGTTTTAATGGAGTTTGTCTTAAAAATATAGAACATGGCAAAATCTTTAAGAAGAAAGAAACTTCAGTCTTTTTTTTTTCACAAGCAGTCACCGTGAGTCATTTCCAAACATCCAAAAGAACACATGAAACCAAAAATCCAAAACAAAATCTTTTACTTTTTGGCCAACTAGCATAGTATAATCCTGCATTTTGGCAGTCAACCAAATTTGCTCTGTAGGACCCTTTAAAAATGGAAGAGCCTATATTGTTTTCCCTATTTTGGTGTGGGAAGTCAGATTTAGTTACCATGACTGTTCCTTCCTCTGCCTAGACCAGGCATCTCCACAATTGGGCCATTTTGGAATTTGTTTATTAGAGTATATGAACAGAAACTGATAATAACCTGAATTGGGTTTGACTCACTATGGAGTACGCTGTCAATATATTTGTTGGATTGAAATTGCCTTGTGAGGCACTGATGAGAAATCATCAGATATTGATGATGTCTGTTGACCTTTTATCATAGCCACTTTCAAGTCAGACGTCAAGCCTGCTTTCCGTTCTCAGTCTGGAGAACCTATTATCCTTAAAGGCTTTGTTTGCAAAATACATCATCAGTAAGAGAAAATATGCTGTTAGAAAGATACTGTGTGTTTACACAGAGCTCATTATTTTACACAGTAGTAAGAAATAAAACCAGTTATGTCTCCTCTTCCCCTATAATGTAAGACACTGCAAATTTCTAGGCCTCAAAAACTATAATAAATGTGCCTCAGGGAAACTATAATATCTCTAGAACTCACATATGTATTCTCAGCAGAAAAATTTGCATTTGATTCATTATGTTGGAACAACCACTCCAAGTTTTCTTGAAAAATAAAATTTACATATCGTACCTAGAAGGCTCGAGTACTGATTGTGATTTTAAATTCAATATACATTGCAAAGACCAAACACAGTTTTCGTTAGAAATCTTATTTTACCTGAAGGTTTTAATAAAGGTTGAACAGAAGACAGAAATTATAGAATAAGTCTTATCAGAATTGGGTTCCATCTCAATGTTACAAAAAACTAATTACCCTAAAGGCTTTCCACTATCCAGTAAACAAATTAATAATGAGATGGCCCTTGTTTATAACACAATATGTTTCCAGAGCTGACAGTCCTTATTCGTTAAAACCCACCTCTATTCCTTTCAGAAGTCATAGTTTATCTCCAACTTAGTGCAAATTCTGAAGAACAAAACGAGGCATTATTTTTAGGCCATTGCTCCAATGTGATGGCCGTTTAAGAACCTTGTTGCAGAGTTCCATTGGCGGCCGCAGCAGGAGCAGAGGGCAGACAGCAGAGAGCAGCCCCACTGTCTCGCAGGCTGCAGGCCGTTACCCTCACACCCAAGAGGGAGGAGCGGGGCCACCCTGTCACCGCGCCCACGGTCAGGGTCAGCGAGGCGGAGACCCAGCAGCCCCGCCGACCTGCCTCAACGCTGGGACACCAAACCCCGCGCTACATGTTGTGGTGCCGGGAACCGAGGCGGGAACGACAGGATTACCTCGAGGATGGTTTTGGGAACCGTAAAATGGTTCCATGTAAGAAACGGATATGGTTTCATCAACAGGAATGACACCAAGGAAGATGTATTTGTAGAGTAGACCACCATAAAGAAGAACCTCAGGAAATGCCTTGGCAGTGTAGGACTTGACCTTCTTGGAGCAAAGGCGGCGGGAGCAGCAAATGCTGCAGGTGGAGTGCTAGGGCAGGGCAGTAAATGCGCAGCAGACCCAAACCAGGATAGATACTGGCCCCTCGCAGGACATGCGGACGCAATGGACCCAATTACCTGCACCAGTCACCAGCAGAATGGCGAGAAGGGCGAAGAGTGGGAGAGTGAGGGATTGGAGCGAGCTGCCGCAGGCCAGGTCCAACAGCGCTGCCCTGCGCCCACTGCGGGCCACCGTGTCCCCTTCCCCTGCAGTGAGGCCCCGTGGGCCCCACCACGGTGCTCCAGCCCCCCTGTGCAGGGAGAAGGGGTGCACGGTGCGGACAGCAGGGTGCAGCCGAGCAAGGCAGGCCAGTGACACAGACTACTACTGAGGTCATAGACTAGGGTTCTGCAGGGGCCCTCCTCACCCATTAGCCCATAGACAAAGGCAATGAAGAAGACAGGGAAAATCAGGGCGACGAGACCAAGGACATGAAATAGTACAAAGGCTTTAGCAGCTGCCTCATCGTCAGAACCAACACCTCTTCACTTACCGAAGCAGATGCCCAGAAAACCCCAAACCACGAGATGGCGAAGAGACAAAAGCAGCATCCACCAGCGAAAAGTCTTCAGCTCCAGATGCTGAGCAGGGCGGGGCTGACTTTTTAAGTTGTTTCATGTCTGGTCAGGTTGCAATTTTTTTCTTTCTTTCCTTTTTTTTTTTTTTTTTTTTTTTTAAGAACATCACTTTTAATTTGTAATAAAAATTTACAACTTTTTTTCCCCCCAAAAAGTCAACCAAATGCAAGTACCTGTTAACAAAGGTCTTACATTTAAAAAAAAAAAAAAGAAAGAAAAAAAATTAATGTTGTACAATAAAGAGTGGTGGGTATTAGCTAGCAACATTCCCTAAATATTGGAATGAATTTCTCCAATGTACCCAGAAATTCAGAATGTTTATTGATAATTTCTTCTTACTAAATGTTTCACTTTTAATTATTCCTTGATTCTTCATGCCTGATATCACAATGGAGGAAATAATAAACTCATAGAGGCAGGAGTGACCATGAGGAGTAGTAGAAAGAACATAAGACCAGTGGATCTAGGTTCTAGTCTTAATTCTGTCTCTTATTCTTTATATAGTCTGGAACTAGTCATGTCACGCATTTGGATCTCAGTTTTCTTTTTGCGAATAGGAGGATTGGGGAAAGTACGTTCCAATAGCCCGTCTTGCTTTAAAATTGGATAAATTGTGTTTACTACTATTATTTTTGCACTCAAGAGTCACCAATGAATTCCAAGTGAAATTAAAACATAGATTTAGTCTATGCTTTAAGGAAGACACCATGCTGGGTATTAGTGAAGAGGAAATAAAGGTTGGATTTAAATTTATTGCTTGTCTTCATGCCCCAAAGCTTCCAATACTATTGATGTCATCTGAGTACCCAACTGAGCAATGGGAACACAGCTTTCCTGTTTGCCAGTGGAAAGGACACCTGCAATTGGCTTCCATCGGCCCCTTCTGCTTGCTCAAGTGTGCTGGCTCTTGCCCAGTTTGCTTCTCTTCTCTGCTTTATACATCGCATTCACTTTCTCATTCTGTTGTGCAGTACTCCATTCACTCTTGCCTCACTCTTCTTGGTTGCTACTTGATTTCTAAGTGCTGTTGCCTAAATTTACACAATATGAACTCTGCCTATATCCTACCTAAGACTTGAGTGGCAGAGGGTAGATCAAACATATTGAAATCCTTGGATACAGAGTTTAAGCAACAATAAGGTATTATTATTGATAGGTCATTCAGCTTGGAAAAAAAAAAAGATGACTACTTTAGATTTTTTGCATGTGTTAGCGATGTATTTAGAGTGATTGATATGACATTTATGTTTGACTGATCCTGAGGATCTGGCCTTAGGGAGTGTTTGGAAAAGACCATGGTTTGTTTAATTGAAATTTCTCCGCCTATTGTGATTTCCCATGTCAAAGTAACTAAGTTTACATTCAGTGGTAGTTGTTGAGCTTAGAAGAAACAAAATGTTTGAATTCTCACAGTATGCATGCAACGGTGAACACCAGGCTGCCAAAACAGCTATGAGCAGCATCATACACAGACCCTGACTTGTCTAGGAAAAACTGCCAGACAGAAAGAGAATTATTTAAAGTATCAGGGTTTCTCTCATTGGTTCTTCTTCACCTCAAGGGGAAGAGGCGGATGTAAAGACATCTGGAAAGCTTTCATAAAGTGAGATTTTACTTATCTACCTCTGGGTAGATAGTTTTAATTTCTAAACTCTTTAACTGTAAGGGGAATGCATTTGCTCATCACTCTATGGAGTATTGTAGGAGAGAGAAAGGGCAAGACCTATTACAAATAACAGCCCAATGTGGCCGAATCTTCCACATGTTAAATTAAAGATTTTTTTTAAACTGGAGAATGCAAGGTACCTAAGAGACTTATTTACGTAGTAGTGGATATTAAACCTAAGCCCTTTTGTCCATTCTGTAGTGTGAATTGGAGAACAATTTTGGTTTTTCCATCTGGATCTGTTTGTTGTGATAGATTGTTGACATGACTTGCATACAAGGGAAGAACATTTTTTTTTTTTTTAATACAACAAAAAAGGAAGATTGAAGTGGGATCAACAGTTGGGACATTGGAGTTAGGGTCTCTCTTCTTTTTAGTTCTCCACTCCTTTGTTGCATGTGAAGATTTTACTTTTGTGCTGACTTGGGAATTTGTGCTTGCTTTTGTGTGTCTTTTCTTTGATTGATGATCTCAAGCTTTAGTGTGTTTGCAACTGAATTACAGATTTATTTGTAGAGATTTGTGTGCTGAGAACTTCTCAAAACATTGATGTAAGAGGTAAAGAGCAGAGAGTGTGAGAAAAAATGTCTTTGATAAACAGACATGACTGTCACTAAGCAGTTTCAAATATAGAGAAGAGGCTTTAGTTGCTGAGTTCCACACCTTGCATGTTGGCTCCTACTGTTCAGGGGAGGAGTTGCTGACAATAATTTGAAAAAACTTAGAAAATGTTTGCATGGCATTGTAGTAAGATAGATTTTTAAAAAAGATATTATTTATTTATTTGAGGAGGGGGGAGAGAGCATGAGCAGAGGGAGGGGCAGAGGGAGTGGTAGAAGCAGACTCCCCATTGAGTGGGGAGCCCAATGCGGGGCTCTATCCCAGAACCCTGGGAGCATGACCTGAGCTGAAGGCAGATGCTTAACCGACTGAGCTATCCAGGTGCCCCAGTAAGATAGATTTTAAAGCATATTTGACGATAAGAGTTATTTAAGAAGAACACAGACTGCATACAAAAAATCTGAATATGAATTTTAATTTAGTGCAAAATGACCTGGAGATTGTAGTCTGTCATAAATTGTTTTCTGAAAATATATATTCATCTGAAACTAATTCCCAAACTTCTGATACAATTTGGGTCATTCTATCTAGAATTACTAGTATTGGGTCTCTAATTACATTAAATTATAAAATGTAGGTTCAGAACTGCTAAACCTTATAGCTTGAGTTTCTAAAATGTCCTGGGTTGTTCTAATGGAAAGGATATGGAGTGCTATAAACAAGCATTTGTTGGCTTGGTCTCCATGCTGTTGACCAAATTCCTTATTTTCTTTAGAAAAACTCTGTCTCTTTCTGTTTGTCTGTTAGTTTTCTTTAGTTACTGCGTTTTTGGTTGTGGAGAAGGAGGGAAAATTTAAAGATATATTACTCGGCCGGGACATCAACAGTTTAGAAGAAGTCACATCATTTAGGAGTTTCTTGATGGGTTGACTTTAAGAATTCCCGAATTTATTCATTTCAGGTTAACTTCATTATTCTAGAATAGTTTGCATACATTTGTCTCATTTTTTTTTTTAAATTTAATTTTCAGTGGTATGTACTTCATATAGTTAACAATTTACGGTTTCTATACTATTTATATGTACCTCAGTACATGGTAGTCTATGTTTCTCATGGTGGAACAATTTCCAGATGGCCTATAAATTGTCATTAACCATAATGGTTTTTTTTTTCCTAATATGAGGCTATCAAGAACCATTTTTAAAAGAAGATGGAATACACAAGTATGTCTTTAGGCACTCATGCTTTGGGTCACTACCCCATCCTGCCTCCTCACAGGCGATTCATAGACTTATCTAGTAGGGATGGTAGAAAAGCAAAAAATAGAAATAGTTCTCTCTGAGACCCAGAAAGAAAAAGGTTCTTGCAGTTTTCCCATGGGATGCCGATAGAAAAAAATGGAAGAAAGAACATCTAGAAGAAAAAGAAAATACACACAGACTTCTTAGTTGGCCTCTGTGGGTGGCTTTTGTTTCCAAACTCCTTAATTATAACAAGAATTATCTAAGTTAATCTATGTTCAACACGGATGGTGGAGAAAAGGCCATTCACTTCTAGTTTTAGATGCATAAAACCATTTACTTATCTTTTTCTCATCTTTCCTTAAAGCTAAATATAATTTTGACTTTAATATGTAATTTTTTGTTTCATTATTAAAAAGAGCACATAATTTTATAATATATGAAATAAGTTGTTCTTCATTTTAACTGGTACCGTCCAATTATTTTACATTTTTATTTAGTTAACATATTAATGATATATGTTTTAGTTTTTTATTACTTAGAAATTACAAATTACTTTTTGAACATAACTATAGGTGAGGTTGTTTTGTGGTGTGTCAAAATTCATTGAAATAAGATTAGAAAATTGAAAAGAATCTTTGTGATAAGTCATTTGCAACCAAATATGAAGACTTTGAGAATATTGTGTCATAGAGACACACATGTGGTGACAATACTAGAGGTGACATAGAATAACATATATGTCATCATAAAGAAAATAGTCTCAATGATTCTAGATAGGTCAGTTCTCAAACTGTCTTCTCCTTCATTATAAATTTTGTAGATTATGTTTATTTCGTTTTTATAGAGGACAGTAAGGCCAAATATCTCACCTAGAATGTCCATGTTTATGAAACTCTGTATCACTACATTTTGAAGAGGAGTGAGCTCTTTTTTTTTAAAGGGAGTCTAATTTTCGACGGTTCTCCCTGCAACAATCACTTTCTACCGCTAGGGGTCAGTCTACATGAACAGATGTCCATATATATCACTTAGGTGTCCAGTTTTAGGACGGTGTTATGATTTGATTTCATGCAGTGCTTTTTCACTTGGGGATAGGAGAATGTCTTTGGACACTTACACGGTAATATACAGCGCCTTGCAGCTTGAATTTTCTAGCTACACTCTTGACAGGACATTTCTCAAAGGATTTCAGTATATAGCTTAACTGTTCCTTTCCCCTAGCTGTCTCCTTTCTCTTCTGTCTGATGTGAATTCAGAGCCTTCATCTAATTTAATATGCAGGAGCAAGAGGATGGCTGACAACAGCAGAATCATAGGTCAGGGTCTTCCCAAAACCTTTATGAATGGGACGGAAGATGACAAATGCTCACGGAGTGACTGGATTTGGGCTTTGACATGGGGGAACCATGTGAGAATGACGTCATAACTCGTTATGATGATGATGCCTTATCTAACCGCCAGGTTCGATTTTTTTTCACATTTCCTTTGGCTTCTGGGTGATAGTGAGGTCTTTGTTCCTTCCTCTACCTTAATTTCTTCGTAGACAGGGGCTATGTCTTACCTATCTTTATTTTTCCAGTACTTAGCACAAGGCTTTACATATAGTTGGCACTGATTGTGGTTTTTGAGCTGATCTGAATAGAACTCAGTAAATACTAATATACTAGAATGACCTACTGCATAGTTATTTTATTGGTAGAGAAATATTAAACAACAGTGGAAATACCTTTGTAGTGATACGCAAAAATATAACGAACCATTGTTCTTGTTCTTTATAAAAAAGGAGAACGTATATATTTTATAAATAACTGGGACAATTTGGAATTCTTATCAAGCTAATAGTTGTTCTGAGTCAAGAAAAATGCCTCTAATTTTTAGACAAAACTCAAAGAAATATTCCATGTCTTTCCCTGAGGAGGGCATTTCCATTAGCTTGGAAACAAAAGTGCTCATTTCTCATAATGAAAATCTTTTCTATTTGTTCTGCTTCATGCTAAGTTTAACACCACACTGACCCTATTAGAAAATTAGTTTAAAATAATTGAATCTGGCTTTCAGAATCGGAAAGGAACTTATTGTTCATCTAGCACGCATCATTGTGCTTTACAGAATACTTTTCACTCTTAAGAAGAATGAGTACCAAAATTTGTTAATAAGGGTGGTGGCTTTAGTTATTATACTAACTCACATAATATATGTGGGTGTATATATTATACTATACTAAATTACATGCTTGTTATACTATGATCAAAGATAAAGTTCAACTTGTGACCACTAGGAGTCACTGTGTAGCTGTCACAGTGGAGGAGGTTCCCACACAAGCCACACCAGTTTGCTGGGCAACCAGGGAGATAACACACTCATCTCTTTTCCCCAACCATTTATCCATTTGCCAACTGGTAGTCATTAAGTGCCCACAGAGAGCTGGGTGCTGTATTAAATTAGGCAACACAGTGAGAACAAGCTGCCTGTATGGCTAGCTCTCCACTCCCACTCCCAAGCAAAGCTCTTTAAATATCCTTTATGATTTATCCGTTTTATTTATTATTATTTATACATTTATTTATGCAATTTCATCTTTCCTACTAGAGATACTGGAGAGAGAGGTCGACATTTCTATTTTGTGATTGTATATCGCATTAACTGGTATGGAGTAGATCCTTATTACATATTTGTTGAGTGACCGGTTGCTATACCAATTATTTCTTCTTGTCCTTTTGATATTGCTGTTATTTCTTCTTGACTGTACTACTTCTAGCTATTGCCACCTACTCTGAATCACTCCTTGTTCATTATCCTCTAATGCTATTGCAGTAATGAAATGGTTATAGATGAATAATTTTCTTGCATGGTCAATTATTCTTCCTCCTTCATTCTGCTGTAACAGGTTAGAAGTCTTATTTATATCACACCAAAAATAAATCACATCTGTTATCAACGGCAGCATCGACTATCTCATTTTTCTAAGTGGGGACTAGAATTGAAAAGTGTGTATGAAAAGTTGTGTGGTGTTGGAAAATAGCATTAGTTACTGGAAAGAGCACTAACTTCACAAGGGGGAATTCTACATTTTAGTTTCAGATTTTTTACCAATGAACAATATCAATATAGAGAATTATACTAATTCTCACCACTTTCCTTTCTCCATTTATAAAATCCATTTAACTTTTATTAAATGCCCAGTGGGGACCTGGCGATGTGCTAGGTGCTGAGCGGAGCACAGAGGTGAACTAAGCGGAAGCCAGTGCCTTAGAAGGATGACTACACAGTTATGGGTGGAAACTAGAAATAACACATAAAACAAATTGAACTTTAAGGGAAACACTTAAGTTCCCAATAAGTGGAAGAGATCATGGGAATTTAGATATGTGAGTAGTTTCATTTAGATTAGATCTGTCACAATTGGCTTCAGAAAATTGGATTTTGCCTTTGGTTTTGAAATACTGGGACATTTCATTCCCTGAAATGGAAAGCAGAGGATCTGTTGGGGAGAAATGCTCAGATATTTCTTGGCATCAATGAGGAAAACTTATGTCTGGAAAGAACATGTGTAGGGCAAAGTGGGAAAAACTATTTAAGAGGTAGTGAGTCCATTTTGTGAAGTACCTTGAATATATTTCTAATCATAAGTTTTGGGGCCATAATGGATCACACTTAAAATTGGGTCTTGAAGGGCTCTCCTCATTTTGTATCCTACTCTTCTTACTAGAACAACTGGATGTTCTCTGTAGGTATGACATCTAAATTTACTATATCTGGTCACTTTTTCCTGACACTGGTTATTATTAGTGATATAAGTCAATATTGCTGGAAAGTCTGGACTCTCTTGCAGAAAAGTTGGCATTTTATGTGGAAAATCTTTGACTTTGCAGATGGTTACTATCGGGACACATGTACTGAAGTTGATCCAGTGTTGGGGCAGCTGATTTGTTAGAGCATAAAGCGCCATGTCACTGTCATGGATTTTCAGTCTTCCCCTTGGCTTCCATTTTTAAAAAATATTCTGTAGGAAAACTTTCTTCTGGGAGCCACAGATGCTGAGTTGGTGTGATAAGACATTGAGGCCCTTGAGGATAAATTAGAGGAAGGAAAAGTTGCTTCTTGAATTAATTAAATTAAATTTGCATCTTTAAATATTTTGATCATCAGGTAAGTAGAAATGTGTGCTTAGAATATTATTAGTAATACAATTCTCTTCTTGTTCTATTCACTCTTTTCTTACCCTTTCTCCTTCATGCTATGTTTAAGAACTGCCAAATCAGGCGAACAATCCTTTTTTCCCATAACTGAGAACCAACCTTTATTCCCATAACTGCATAAAGACTTCTGGGTTCCCGTTAATGCCAATAGATTTTTTAGTCCCATTAAAGGAAATGGATCTTTGTTTTCATGAATGTCGTAGAACGAGATGGCTGGAACCTTACAGGTAATAAAGACCAGACAAGCTGATTAAATGAAGAAAACCATAGAGAAACAATTGATTTATGGTAATGGTTCTTTTGTTTGTCCAAAAAAGTCTCCAAAATTAATTTTTCTCCCATGGGAGTAGTAGTGAAGGAACATATAGAAAATATGCGTGTGTCTGATTTCAAGCTATGAATTTCATTGTTTTATAGGATTACCACATATACACTTACTCTCACTTACCTATAAAGCATGTTATTAAAGCTACAAAAAAAGAACAACCACATTTTAAACTAACAACTGGAAGAGGTAAATAGAGTACCGGGTACAAAAACATCTCACTTCACATTCTAAGGACCGGACGTAATTCTGTGTCTATCCCAGGCTTGCACTATCACTGGGGAGAAAAGTCTCAACAGATATATACCATTTAACTCAATAGATCTTTCCATAGGCATTAGTTGTGTTTCTATTTGTGGAAATAGATTGATATAAACAAATCTGTTTTAGGAAATCAGTCCTTAAATAATTGAATGAAAATTGATTTTCAAAATTTAATTATCATGTATGTGTACCAAAAGTAGTTTCCTATCAAAAAAAAAATTGCAGGGATCTTTTTTGGTAGTTAACTTTTTTAATATTGCAAGCAATCTTGCATATATAGAATGTACACTATATTTGGTCTATTTTTTCATATATCAAGATCTCCTAAAATTGGTTAGATATGCAATTTCCTTCTAGTTGAGATTAATAAAAGAAAGACACAGTGATAGCCTTTCTTCAAAATGATACCAGGAGCATATTTACTGGTGAGCTTGACCTAAATATTGGGCTAAGAGAACAGAGTGGGGCTGCAGGCCATCAAAACAATTAAATTAAAATTAAACAGTTTAGTCAGTCATAAAGATGGATATTTTTAAGTACACACATTCAATTATTTACAGGAATTTTTACTTTAACTTTTACCTTATTTTGAATGGTATGAAGCTGAGGCTCTGTAAACACAACTATAAAACACAATACAAAAAGAAAACCAAATGGACAAATGCGATAAATCCATGAAATTACTAGGACTAAATTTTTACAAATGATGTGAGAAATGCCCAAGATAAATTAATTTCTATTCCTTCAAAACTACTTTTTGAATATAGATTATGATTTATATTTGTGTTATTAATCTGCCGCTTCCCAATACCCATCTCTCACCTGGTCAAGTGGTAAATCTTATTATATGAAAGGAAAAACTGAATGAGCAAAACAGTGGTAAATGTGAACAGAGCTCATATATTACTGCTTGGACTTGGAGCAGAAGAAAAACTATTTTGTAAATAAATGGCCATTTATCCCCAAATATTCCTTAGATAAATAGACAATGGTAATTTTCAGGTCATATCTCTGTGAGCATAAAGGAATTTTTTAAAAGACATTTTCCTATGGAGTAGTGAAAAATCAGAATGAGAATACTTTGGAAAAGGAAGTAAAAACCAGAGAATTAGAAGGAACCTTGAAAATGATGTAATGACCAGTGTATCTCCTTCAACAAAGAGATGGCAAAGAGTCCCAGAGAGAGGTAAGGACAGGCTTTTTGATTTTTTCTTTTAATTGTTTAATTACAGAAAACTAGCTACATGTGGCTAAAGAGCACTTCAAAGCTTCCTAGTGACACACGTTGAAATAATAATATTCTGGCCATATTGAGTTAAATCCAATATACTTTTTTTTTAAAAAAGATTTTATTTATTTATTTATTTGAGAGAAAGAGAGAGACAGACAGAGAAACAGCATGAGAGGGGAGGGGGTCAGAGGGAGAAGCAGGCTCCCCGCTGAGCCGGGAGCCCGATGTGGGACTCGATCCCAGAACTCCGGGATCATGACCTAAGCCGAAGGCAGCCGCTCAACCAACTAAACTACCCAGGCGCCCAATCCAATATACTTCTAAAATGCATTCCACTTATTTCCTTTTACCCTTTAAACGGTGGCCATTAGAAAATTTGAAGTTACATATATGGCATCTATCGCTTCCATTATGTTTTTATTGGATGGTGCTGGCATCGAACTTCTACACCTACTCAGCAGCCGTCGACTCAAGACTCATCTTGTTTCATTTATATCCCGTGCACTTTGGACTGTCTGTGGTAGTACAGGTAATGGGTCCCAGATTTGGTATGGAACACCTGTTCTTTCCACACTATCCTTCACACTGGAGTCTTCCCGTGTGTGCCAGTTTTACTCTCTCTTAATTATTGCAGCTTACCTCTGGGAGATTTAGTGATTGTGACAGGTTAATAATGCATTCATTCACTTCCTTTACAGACTATTATTTTAATTTAATTGATAAAGATTCTTGGATCATATTCCACATTTACTTCACTAAGGAAAGTGAGCTCATTTGTAAATCATTGCTCAGCCTGGCAAAGTCCTGATCACCTAATGGTAGCAAAGGAGTTCGTACCTCCTTGGCTCTGCTTCTTATTTAGATTTTTCATGCAAAATTTCATTTTTCTCTTAAAGTAGATGTTAAAGAGTATATTTGTCCAATAATTAATAAACATATCCATTAAACATTTACCATGTAGTAAAAAGCTCAGTGTTGTATATGTATACACACACACACACACACAGAGCACGCGCGTGTGCACGCGCACTCGCACACCATCATTCAGGAAGTTAGTAGTCTTGGGGTGGGAAGAGGGAATTTGTGTCTGGACATGCTGGACTTGAAGTGTCAGGGAGAGACCAAAGCAGAAATGTCTAGAGATTAGCAGGAGCTGAGCTACTGGGAAAAATGTTTTCTATCTACACTTTCTCTTCAGTGATGACTTCTTGAATCAGAGAAGAAAACATTTTGTTAAAACTATGATAGCAATATGCTATTTCAGGGAATCTTTACAAGTTAATCTCTGCATATATTTTTATGTATTTTTGTTATAGTTATTTCAATGAAGTATACCATCTGTATTTTGACATCGTTGTATATTTGAGGGGATATAAGTCATTACAAGAATCTATTTGATATGTTTTTTAACTAAATTAGAAATTTGACTTAACTTCCACATTTGCACTTTGGAAAATGAAAGGGCTTTATCGCAAAAAAAAACAAAAAACAAAACCAAAAAAAACACAAAAAACTGGGAGTTTTCACCTGAGGTCAAAGCTTAGAGAAGGTGTCTGATGTTTTGCTGGTTCTCTTAGCAAGTGCCATTTACCTCTAGGGATGACTTCAGTGGAAGCGATGATTCATATTTGTTGGCTGTCTTCTGTGTGCCCTGCAGATCCACAGACATCTTTTTCTGGTCCTGGGAAGCTAACTTGTAGAGACTATGCCCCTGGATCCCTTTCCTTCTGTCCCCTGGTTAGGTGAGGACAGTGGGGAAATTGAATAAGAGATAAGAAGTAGGGAGGAGGGTGAGTTTGGAAATTTATTCTCCTTCTTGGGTCATTGAGGGTGGCTGTCTGTCTCTGGGTTTTGGTCACCACTGACTCTCCTACAGCCTTAAGGTTGCTAACTGTCCACCTCTTAAAAGGCCAAGGGTAACCATTTGCATCGACATGGATGGAACTGGAGGGGATTATGCTAAGGTAAAATAAGTCAAGCAGAAAAAGACAATTATCATATGGTTTCACTCATATGTGGGACATAAGGAATAGCGTGGAGGACCACAGGGGAAGGGAGGGAAAACTGAAGGGGAAGAAATAAGAGAGGGAGACAAACCACGAGAGACTATGGACTCCAGGAAACAAACTGAGGATTTCAGAAGGGAGGGGGTGTGGGGATGGGGTCGCCGGGTGATAGGTATTAAGGAGGGCACGTGTGGTGATGAGCACCGGGTGTTATAGGCAACTAATGAATCGTTGAACACTACATGAAAAACTAATGATGCTGGCTAACTGAACATAAAAAAAAGGGGGGGGGGCCAGGGGTATTGCTTCATCCCTTCTGGGTTTTCCTTTTTTTTTTTTTTTTTCCTTCTGGGTTTTTCACTTCTCCCCATACACTTGTAACATTTTTTATTAAACTCCCCTCAAACTATCCTAATTTGAATCAGCCATCTGTTTCCTGTGGGATCCTGAAAGTGTATGAGGATTTCCAACCCTGCCTCTTCCCGTTAGAATTCTAGGTTGACTCTGGATCCCCCAGCATTCTTTCCTCCAAAGCTGAGTTTCTACTTGAAAGAGAAATTGGCATGTTACCGGAGGCTCTGGGACATTAAGCAAAGGGCATAGAACAAGGATTTTTGCATATTCCTTTCCAGCTAAATAATGAAATGTACGCTTCAGTGGAATGAAATATAGAACTGACATTCCAGAATAGACTTGAAAACTAAACAATTCTTCAAGGTATACTCGCAATTAAACTAAGGAATGAGATGGCAGCTGCAGCCCTGAAGTCAATACCTTTGGACTTGACTTCACATGGATGCCCCAGCCCCATTTGGCCTCCTGTGGCTGGCAACAGTATTAAGTCCTGGTGCACTTAAGAGCTTCAGGTTTCTAATAAGCATTTTCTTCAAAGCAATGGCTTGATTTGCTCTGTGATTTTTGTCAAGTGCATATCATATCAAAGGAGAAGTGTTTGCCAAAGCCTTTCTTCAGCCACAAAAAGGGGAGTTTTGTTTGAAGAAAGTCAAGTTACACTGACTGGCTCCCACTGGGAAGATGAAAGGAATGACTGGATTTCCTGTGACTCTGTTGTTGTTGTTTGTATCCCTCAAATATTTTAATCAACATGAAAGGACTCCATTGCACTGTGAGAGCGGTGCAATTTGAGAAAGCCATTTAGAAACCGCCAAATAGATTTGCAGCTAATAAAGTTGTATTTGTCTGTGGTGTCAAAGACCAGATTTATGGGAGGTGATTAACAAGGGCCAGAACGCCAGGCACAGAAAAATGATCAGGAGATTATTTTTCAAATGGATTTCCCCACTGCAGATTCTTAATATGCATTATGCACATTTAAAGAAACAACAGGATAGATTGTAAAGTCTGATTTTGGTCTAGTTACAATGTAGCATTGAGACATGATTAGGGTATAAACTGGGCAAAGTCTATATATCTACATGGCCTAATGAAGCAAGGAAAAGCATTTCAAATCGAAAATTAAAAATATTTTATTAAAGATCAGTATTTTACAATATGAAAGGGTTCATCTTGATTCATTGCTGTGTTCTTGTTAAGTTTCTGCAAGATATGTATATACATAATAGGCCCTCAATACAAGTTTGTTTAAGGAATGAATGACTGGATAGTTCAAGCACATGTATTTTCTCAATTTGTAATCCTTAAAATTCTGACTATTATAGTCATTCTTGTGCTAAAAAAATGAGAAAGAAGAAAAAGAAAGAAAGAAAGAAAGAAAGAAGAAAGAAAGAAAGAAAGAAAGAAGGAAAGAAAGAAAGAAAGAAGGAAGGAAGGAAAATACCATCATCATTGTGTTTACTATAATTTATGATTTCCAGCAAGGAAATTAACTACATAGGTTATTCTTATTCAAATGAAGCAAGTCTCAATTTCCTTATTGTCAGTGCTTGAAGAAAGAAAGAAGTATGGCATTATACTTGCACTATCAAAAGCCTGAAATCTGCATTTCTTCTTCTTAGGGAAAAAATGGGACAACATTACTCCTACTCTGAATTTCTTTGTGTTTGAGTCTCATCTTTTCATGTTCTTATGTCTTATCTCTTTTTCATCCTATCCTTTCTTTTCTTCCTCTTTAGAAAAAAAATTATACAAGGAGTTAAATTAGCCATATTCCTGTTTATGGGGCATGCTCAACAGGGCTCTGAATCAGGTCCTTCTCCTATTTTTTTTTTTTTTTTTGATGCATTTCCTTTATTTTCATTGTTCAACCCCCTTCTCCACAGAAGACAATCATAATGTATATCTTTCTGTTCTTACACTCTAATAAAATATGTATTACTGCTTCACATGCATCTGTTTTTATTTTGTGTAAATGGTCCTGCAATAGATTTTTTTTTTGTTCTTACCATCTTCACCCATAAGGATGGTTTAAGACGTCTTTGTGGTTATGTATAATAGAGTCACTATAGTGTGCATCCACTGTTTGTTACCTCTCCATTTCCTCAGTGGTGTCTGTAGCCTCCGTACTCCACACAAAGCTACATATATCTATGGATCTGTGTGAGGAGCTCTTTGACGTATACATACAAACAGAGTTGCCGGGTTACACATCGTTAGGTGATACACATCATTAATTTAAATCAGTATTACCACATTGCTCTCTGTACCAGTCCCCATTCCTACCTGCAGTTCCTGAGGATTCTCATGTTTCCACAAGCCTGCAGACATTTAGTGTTACCTCATATGCTAATTTTTGGATGTAAAATAATATCTCATTGTTTTAATGGGCACTCTAAGGAATTACTAATGAGTTCGAACATCTCCTCATATGTTAGCTGGCCTTTTAGACTACCTTCTCTGTAAATTCCTGGAACATATATTTTGCCCCATTTTCAGTTGGGATTTATATATTTTCTCATATAAAACTCATGACCCTGAGGTCAAAACCTGAGCTGAGATCAAGAGTCAGACACATAACGGACTAAGCCACCAAGGCACCCTTTTGTTTTCCTTTTTGATTTTCTCAGCATAGTCTGTGTATCAGAACCTTGATAGTTTGACAATGAAAACTTCTTCCAGTCCTTCATTTTACTCTGATCTTCATTTCTGAGGTTCTTCCTTGAGCAAAATCCTCACATTCAATGTAATTATTGGGTCTAATTTTTGTATGTGATTTTGGGTTTAAGAAGACATGTCTGACCAACAGGTCCCCAAGTTATTCTTCCATGTTACCTATCATTAACTATGATTTTCACATTACATATCTAAGTCTTTAATATATTTGAGTCTACATTTGTATCTGATGTAGAATGGAGATTGCTATAAACTGAATGTTCCAAAGTCGTATGTTGAAATCCTAACCCCCAGTGTGATGGTATTAGAGGTCTGGTCTTTGTGAGGGGATTAGGTTATGAGGTTGAGCCCTTATGAATGGGATTAATGGCTTTTAAAAGAGACACCAAGTTAATATCGCAGAATAGCAGGGGGACCCTGGGCTTGTCTCATCCCTCGAACTCAGCTAGAACATCAAGTCATTTTGATCATGTAGGAAATCAATCTGAGGATTAAGAGAACAATCTGCACAATTAGAGGGAGAGAACATGGCGGATACGAGGTGCAGAGAGGAGGGAGCCCTTTTTGCTGAGAGAGAACAGAGAGAGAAAGAGAGAGGGAGAGAGCGAGCAGTGCGTCGGGTTCACGCAAGAAAAACACTCCCCCAAAACCATTGACTGGGGAATAGAGAGGAACTGACTATTGCAAGTTTTACAAACAGTGGAGCTCAAATTCTGAGGGTTTAGAAGTCCGCACCATTTGCCAGAGTCAAGCGAGTTGGGCAGTGGGGGCTCCTGGGGCGAAGGAGGGCAGAGGTCTGGGAGCAGACAGTAGACAGCGGACTGCATAGTGTAGGGATGCCCTGGGTTGCACTGGAAGAGAACGTTTCCATTCCTGGAGCACATTTGGAAGAGGATATATGCCTCTCCAAGGACAAAAGACCCACTGGGTACCATAGAGCGGCTGTTCATCAGCAAGGGACAGAAGCACGTGCAAAGGGCAGATAACCTGGTTTTTTGCTTTGAAGCTTTTTGCTTCATCATAAACCCCAAGAACCTGTACAGCTGTGCAGCTGAACTTCTGGGACAAAACAGCACCAGAGACAGTGCTGTGAGACCGTCCTCCTGGGGAGGGGAGCAGGTTCGCACCTTGTCGGGTCCTTTAAGATTTGGAGTTTTGAATCCCAGTCACTAGCCAGAGATAAAACACAGGAGAACTACGGCATCAGGTGTGCCAACAGCCTGGGCACAAGCAGGTTGAGGACAGGGATCTGAAGGAAACCTGGGACATAAGAGGGGAGATTATTTGCTTTTCTGTGAAGGCATCCTGAATAGCAGCAGGCTCAGCTCCCCTCCCTAGGGATGAGAGGATGGGGTGATATCATCTTCCCCTGCCCACTAACACGTGGGACTTCAGTGGACAACACAGTGCCCCCAATGGAGGCTGGAGCTGCTTACACCAAACTCCACCCCCACTGTGCCCCATAGGGGCATCTTTAATAGGGTAGGTCTGACTATGAATCAGCACAGTGGGCCTCTCCCTGAGATGCCCAGCACAGGTCCCCCACATGCATCAAGTCTACTAATCATAAAGTGCTCCAATCATCAGCTTCAGTTCTGGTGGAAATAGGACCAGGTTTTTTTTGGGGGGGTGGGTGGGTGATGGTGGTAATCAGTCTTATAGCTTTTTGCTTATTTGTTGTTTTTTGTTTCCTTTCTTTTTTTGGATCAGGTTTCTTCTTCTTCTTCTTTTTTTTTTTTTCTCTTTCTTTGGAATCAGAATTAAAGTTTTTTGTTTGTCTGTTTTGTTTTGCTTTGCTTTGTTCCTTTTCCTTTTCTGTTTTTTGGATCAGGATTTTTTTTTTTCCAGGCTTATTTTAATAAACAAATCAAAACACACCTAGTTAAAGGTCCAAACACTCCCCATTGCAAGCAAGGAAGAACTCTGCAAAGGATTGACCATGGGAAAGAGCAGCCAAAACACAACAGAAGAGTGCACACAGTACACACCAGAACACTTCCTGAAGCACTGGACAGTGTATGACCCCTTCTTAATATAGTATTACTCTCAGGAGCAGGAAATACACACAAAAAACAGAAACTTAGGCAAATGACAAGATAGAGGAATTCTCCCCAAAAGAAAGATCAAGAAGAAACCACAGCCAGGATTTACTCAAAACATATATGAGCAATATATCTGAATAAAAATTTAGAACAACAGTCATAAGAATACTAGCTGAGCTTGAAAAAAAGCTAAAAAGACATCAGAGAAACCCTTACTACAGAGATAAAAGACCTAAAAACTAGTCAGGCCAAAATAAAAAATGCTATAACTGAGATGCAAAACCAACTGGATGTAAACACAATGAGGATGGGAAAAACAGAGGAATGAATAGGTGATAGAGAAGATAAAATTATGGAAAATAATGAAGCTGAAAAGAAGAGGGAAAGAACACTATTAGATTATGAATATAGACATAAGGAACTTAACGATTCCATAAAGTGCAATAATATCTGTATCATAGGAGTCCCAGAAGAAGAAAACCAGGGGAAATGGGGCAGAAGGTTTATTTGAACAAATTATACTGAGTACTTTCCTAATCTGAGAAAGTAAACAGACATTCAAGTCCAAAAGGCACAGAGAACTCTCCTCAAAATCAACAAAAAAGGTCACCAAACATATCATAGTGAAACTTGCGAAATACAAAATAAAGAGGGAATTCTGAAAGCAGCAAGGGGCAAAAGGTCCTTAACCTACAAGGGTAGACACATAAGGTTGGCAGCAGACCTGTCCACAGAAACTTGGCAGGCCAGAAAACTGGTGTGATATATTCAACATGCTAAATGGGAAAAATATGCAGCCAAGAATATTCTATTCAGCAAGGCTGCCATTTGGAATAGAAGGAGAAATAAAGAGTTTTCAAGACAAGCAAAAACTAAAAGAGTTCATGAACACTAAACCAGCTCAGCAAGAAATATTAAAGGGGACACTTTGAGAGGGAAAGGGAGACCAAAAGCAACAAAGACTAGAAAGGAATAGAGACAATCTACAGGAACAGCGACTTCATAGGTAATCCAATGGCATTAAATTCATAATATCAATGATTACTCTGAATATAAATGGACTAAATGCTCCAATCAAAGGACATAGGGTATCCGAATAGGTTAAAAAACAAAAAAAACAAAAAAACAAGATCCATCAATATGCTGCTTACAAGAGACTCATTTTAGACCCAAAGTCACCTCCAGATTAAAAGTGAGGAGGTGGAGAACCATCTATCATGTTAATGGACATCAAAAGAAAGCTGGAGTAGCCATAATCATATCAGACAAACTAGATTTAAACCAAAGATTGTAATAAGAGATGAAGAAGGGCACTATATCATAATAAAGGGGTCCATCCAATAAGAAGATCTAATGGTTGTATTTATGCCGCCAACTTGGGAGCAGCCAAATATATAAATCATTTAATAACAAACTTAAAGAAACTGACTGATAATACCACAATAATAGTAAGAGATTTTAACACCCCACTCACAGCAATTGACAGATCATCTAAGCAAAAGATCAACAAGGAAACAATGGCTTTGAATGACACACTGGATCAGATGGACTTGACAGATATATTCAGAGCATTTCATCCTAACGCAGCATAATACACATTCTTTTAGAGTGCACATGGAACATTCTCCAGAATACATCACAGACTGGGTCACAAATCAGGCCTCAACCAGTACAAAAAGACTGAGATCATACCACAGAGCTGGTTCTTTAAAAGAATTAACAAGATTAATAAACCCCTATCTGGACTTGTCAAAAAGAAAAGAGAAAGGACACAAAAAATAAAGTCACGAAGAGGAGAGATCACAATCAACATTGCAGAAATACAATTATAAGAGAATATTATGAGCAATTATATGTCAACAAATTAGGCAATCTGCAAGAAATGGATAAATTCCTAGAAACATATAAACTACCAAAACTGAAACAGAAAGAAATAGAAAATTTGAACAGAGTCATACCAGCAAATAAATTGAGTCAGTAATCAAAAGTCTCCCAACAAACAAGAGTCCAGGGCCGAATGGCTTCCCAGGGGAATTCTACCAGACATTTAAAGAAGAATTAATGCTTATTCTTTTGAGACTGTTCTAAAAAATAGAAATGGAAGGAAAACTTCCAAACTCGTTCTGTGAAGCCAGGATTGCCTTGATTCCAAAACCAGACAGATACCCCACCAATATCCCTGATGAACATGGATGTAAAAAATTCTCAACATGATACTAACTAATCAAATCCAACAGTACATTAAAAGGATTATTCACCATGATCAAGTGGTATTTATGCCTGGGCTTCAGGGGTGGTTCAAGATCGACAAATCAATCAACATGATACACTACACTAATAAAAGAAAGGATAAGAACCATATGATCCTCTCAATAAATACAGGAAAAGCATTTGACAGAATACAGCATCTTTCCTGATAAAAACCCTCAAGAAAGTAGGGATAGAAGGAACATACCTCAACATCATAAAGACCACATAAGAAAGGCCCACAGCTAAAATCATCCTTAATGGGGAAAACTGAGAGCTTTTCTCCTAAGGTCAGGAGCAAGGCAAGGATGTGTACTCTCACCACCATTATTAAACATAATCCTGGAAGTCCGAGCCTCAGCAATCAGACAACAAAAAGAAATAAAAGGATCCAAATTGGCAAGGAAAAAGTCAAACTCTTCACAGATGCCATGATACTCTATGTAGAAAACCCTGAAGACTCCACCAAGAAGTTGCTAGAACTGATACATGAATTCAGCAAAGTTGCAGGATATAAAATTGAAGTACAGAAATCTGTTGCACTTCTATATACCAATAATGAAGCAGTAGAAATAAAAATCAAGGAATCAATCCCATTTACGATTGCACTAAAAACCTTAAGTTAAGGAATAAACCTAACCAAAGAGGTAAAAAATCTGTACACTGAAAATATAGAACACTTATGAAAGAAATTGAAGAAGACACAAAGAAATGGAAAAACTTTCCATGCTCATGGATTAGAAGAGCAAATATTGTTAAAATGTCTATACTACCCAAAGTAATCTACACATTTAATGCAATCCTGATCAAAATAACACCAGCATTTTTCACAGAGCTAGAACAAACAATTCCAAAATTTGTATAGAATCAAAAAAGACCCTGAATAGCCAAAGTAATGTTGAAAAAAAAAAAAAAAGCAAAGAAGAAGGCTTTGCTTGAAGAGAATATTGAAGTTCCAGACTTCAAGCTCTATTACAAAGCTGTCATCATCAAGACAGTATGGTACTGGCACAAAAACAGACACATAGATCAATGGGACAGAATAGAGAACCCAGAAATGGACCCGCAACTATATGGTCAATTAATCTTTGACAAAGTAGGGAAGAATATCCAATGGGAAAAAAAAGACAGTATCTTCAAGAAATGGTGTTGAGAAAACTGGACAGCAACATGCAGAAGAGTGAAACTGGACCACTTTTTTATACCATACACAAAACAAATTCAAAATGGATGAAAAACCTAAATGAGAGGCAGGAAACCATCAAAATCCTAGAGAAGAAAGCAGGAAGTAACCTCTTTGATCTCGGCTTTAGCAACCTCTTTTTAGACACATCACCAGAGGCAAGAGAAATAAAAGTAAAAATGAATTATTAGGACTTAATCAAGATAAAAAGCTTCTGCACAGCCAAGGAAATAATTAACAAAACTAAAAGGCAACTTTCAGAATGGGAGAAGATATTTGCAAATGAATTATCTGAAAAGGGTTAGTATCCAAAATCTATTAAGAACTTATCAAACTCAACATCCCAAAAACAAATAACCTAGTTAAGAAATGTGCAGAAGGCATAAATAGACATTTTTCCAAAGAAGATATCCAGATGGCTAATAGACACATGAAAAGATGCTCAACATCACTCATTACCAGGGGAATACAAATCAAAACCATGATGAGGTATCACCTCACACCTGTCAGAATGGTTAAAATTAACAACAGAGGAAACAACAGATGTTGGCCAGGATGTGGAGAAAGGGGAACCCTCTTACACTGTTAGTGAGAATGCAACCTGGTGAAGACACTCTGGAAAACAGCATGGAGGTTCCTCAGAAAGTTAAAAATAGAACTATCCTACAAACCAGCAATTGCACTACTAGGTATTTACTCAAAGGATACAAAAACACAGATTCAAAGAGGTGCATGCACCCTGATGTTTATGGCAACATTATCAATAATAGCCAAACTATGGAAAGAGCCCAAGTGTCCAACAACTGATGAATGGATAAAGAAGGGGTACACACACACACACACACACACACACACACACACACACACACACACACTGGAATATTACTCAGACATCAAAAAGAATCAAACCTTTCCATTTGTAACGATGTGGACGGAGCTAGAGTGTATTATGCTAAGTGAAATAAGTCAGAGAAAAACTAATACCATATGATTTCACTCATGTGGAATTTAAGAAACAAAACAGATGAAAATAGGGGAAGGGAAGGAAAAATAAAAGAAGATAAAAACAGAGAGAGAGGTAAATGATAAGAGACTTTTTTTTTTTTTAAGTAGGCTGGAGCCCAACTCTGGGCTTGAACTCACAAAACTGAGATCAGGATCTGAGCTGAGATTAAGAGTTGGACACTTAACTGACTGAGCCATATAGGTGCCCTGAGAGATTCTTAACTTTAGAGAACAAACTGAGGGTTGCTGGGGGAAGGTGAGTGGGGGATGGGCTAAATGGGTGATGGGCATTAAGGAGGACACTTGTTGAGATGAGCACTGGGTGTTATACGTGATGAATCACTAAATTCTACTCCTGAAACCAATACTACACTATATGTTAACTAACTTGAATTTAAATAAAAACTTGGAAAAAAAGATAAAAGAGACACCAGATAGCTCTTTTGCCCCTTCCACTGTGTGAGGACACATTGAGAACATGGCCATCTATGAATTGGGATGTGAGACCTCACCAGTCACTCAATTTTAGATTTCTTGGCCTCCAGAGCTGTTATGAAATAAATTTCTGTTGTTTATAAGTGCCCCCCCATCGAAGATTTGTTATAGCAGCCTGAAAAGACAAAGAGCTCCAATGATATTTTTCTCCATATACAGTAGTCCTTTATCCATGGTTTTGCTTTCCCTGGTTTCAGTTCTCCATGGTCAAATGTGGTCTGGAAGCAGATGATTCTCCTAATGTATTGCCAGAAGGTTAATAGTAGCCTAATATTACATTATAGTGCCTACATCATTCATCTCACTTCAGCTACTATAGTGCCATTTTTTCCAACTCCATCTATTAAACAATTGGCCATTTGCCCATTGGTTGTGCTGTCACCTTTATAATATAATACATATAGTATATATAAAGTTCTTTATAATACATGGATGGTAAGTGTTTGAACTATTTTCTTTCTTTGGATCATCGTCTGTGCTTGTGCCAATAACATACTTTCATTGCAGTATGTATGCGTGTGCATTTATATTTATATCTATTTATACAGAGATATTTTAATAAGGCTATATAGTATGAACTAATACCTGATATGTTAAATTTTCCCTTGTTTCTCCTCTTTTTTAGATAGACTTTGCTATTTGTGGACCCTTTTCTTTTCCCATATAAATTTTAGAGTGTATATATCAAATTGCTCAAAAACCCTAGTGGATTAAGGTTGCACTGAATTTATAGGGGAGAACTGACATCTTTATACTTTAAGTTGTCTTACCCAAGAACATGCTCTGTCTCTCCATTTATTCAGCTCATCTATGATCTACATTAGAGCTTTAAAATTTCCTCCATAAAGTCTTGAGTTTATCAATTTGGAATAATTCCTAGAAATGTTTAATGTGTAGGTAGTATATCATTTTTATTATATTTTCTAATTGTTATTGTTTGTATAAAGAGATGTTATTGAAGTTTGCAGTTTGATTTTATATCAATAAACCTAGGTCAACTTCTTTCTTACTTCTAGGAGTTTGGGCTACTGATTTCATTGATTGTCCTACAGGGTAATCACCTACGACAGTGATGATATTAGAATTTTTTTTTTTTTGGTTACAATGTATTTTCTCTTTTTCTTTTATTTGTTTCTAGCGTTCTAGATTACAAACGTTATCATGGTGTTTGATGATGTTGAATGTATTTTTTAAATAACCACCTTTATTTTTCTTCTTATTTCAATACTTTCTTCAGGTTTGTTTTTATGGTGGCTTTAACGTGGCAAAATATCTGAGGCTTGGTATGCCTGAGAAGTTTTTTTTTTAATAATTCCCTAATACTTAATTGGTAATATGGCTGGATATAAAATTCTCACATTACAATTGTTTCCTTTGAATACATTAAAACATGAAGTATTGCTGCAGGGAAGTCTGAGGTCAACTTATTCCTATCCTTGTAGAGATGATTTTGAGTTTCCTCTTGGGAAGCTTTGGAATTCTTCCCTTGTCTTTTGTATTCTTGATTATCATAATAATGTGTCTAGAAGTGAAGTTTTTTATTATTTGCTTTCTTTGTTTCTCTGAGAACTCTCAATCTGGGGTCTTCCATGTTTCTTTAACTCTAGGAACTTTATCTTCATTTTTTCTTCCTTTATAAAAAATTTCCTTTATTTCAGGGATTCCAGCTCTCTGGATGTTGGCAATAGAAATCTCTATATCTCCCTTTTTGAATTTTATGTCATATATCATTTTAGATTGTAGTTTTTCTTGTTATTTCTGGAAGATGGCCTGAGTCTGATTTCCTGCTTATTAATTTGTTCTTAAACTGTGTTCATTGTGCTGTTTATTCAATATCTCTTTTCTTCTTTCAACTATTATTATTCTTAGACCTAAAATTTGATTAGTTCTTCAGTTTCTTGATCTTATTTGATATTGTTAGCATCTTCATATATTTAACTGTATTTATTATACTTTATATTTTACTTATACTTTATTATACTTTAATTTTTCTATTTTTCTGTTCAGCTTTAATTCATGTATATTCAAGTCATAGTTTTTCTTTTATAGTGGTTGTACTTATTCTTTTGTCTTATAAGCACATTATCCTATGAAATTATCAGCTGCTTTGCCTGGTAATGGGTATTGGAGAACACTAAGGACTACATTTTAGTTTGTTTCTCTCCTGGTAAATTTGCGGATATGGAAGGGCGTGAAGCTCACAGTAGAGAATTTCAGGCACTACAGAACTACTGTTGTTCACTCTTGCTTATCATCATCAGATGAGGACCACTGATGATGAGACCACTTGCTTATCATCTGACTACTCCTTTGGTCAGGGACTCACTTTTAAATTCTTGGAAAGAAAGGGAGAAGACTGTTGCCTTAGTTTGTAAACCACTAGTGGTGGGCATAGGAAGGCATTAACGGAATGAATGTTGGAGGGCAGAAGGCCACCCTAGATCTGTTTGAATCCATTTCTTACCCCAAGAGGGCTTTTGCAGCATTCTGAGATTACTCTGTGGATGTTTGTGGCTTCTGTGCCCAAGCAGCGAGTGATGATTTTTCTAAGTCAACACAGGAGAAAGGACAGGGCAAAATATGAACATTTTCCTGACCACAATGACAATCTGTAGTCTCCTCTATAGTTTCTTGCAGGTTTTGGTAGTGCTTGTTAGTTTTTTTTGTTCCTCTGATGCATTCTTTCTTGTAATTTCTGTAGTTTTTCAGGAGAAATTCAGTAGGAACCTTCTGACAGTTTTTCTGTCCACTGTCCTTTCATTTTCTCTCTTCCCCTACCTTCCCCCCTCACCTCCAGCTTCCTTCCCCGCGCTTCCCTCCCCTTTATTTCCTTTCCCTTTTCTTCTTCAAACACTGGATAAGGGAAGCGGTAAGGTTTGAGAAAACAAGCACTGGAGTTAGCGGCAAACTATTCCTTTTCTCCTTCTGCCTACCTATGAAGCTCTTCCATACAGTTTTCTAATATGTGCAGAACCTCAGATCAAGGTTTGAATGTCCCCAAGAAACAGCCCAATTCCCTTCTACTGAAAGTATTTGCCCAAGGAGGGAGTTTGTCATTGACATTGATGATGTTTAGGATATTTACGTATTCATGGTCTCTTTCTTTAAAATCCTTGTGAGCTTTTTCTGTCCTGCAGTTATTCTGTTGTCATTTTCCTTATCATTTCCTGAATTTAATTACTTCCATATTCTTTGTAGCTTATATGATCCCAGAATTTTCAACCCCTAGAGTTTTCAGTTGCAATTAGTTAAAGTAAAGTTATTCTAAGAGACACCCAAGGATTGATCATATATTCTTGGGAGAAGTTCAGTCCTGTCTGTTTTCTTTATAAAATCCAAAATCTCAAGAACTTGTTGGCATTTGAAAGGAAGGAGAATTTGCCTTTCTAAAATGTGGTTCTTTGGACTAAGGATTGTTTTAAGGTGATTATTTTTTTAAAAAGATTTTACTTATTTATTTTAGAGAAAAAGAGAGAGCATGTGTGCAAGAGCGAGCCAGGGGAGAGGCAGAGGGGCAGGGAGAGGGAGAAGGAGAGAGGGAATCTGAAACTGACTCTCCTTTAAGTGCGGAGCCTGAGATGGGGCTCGATCTCACCAACGGAAGATCATGATCTGAGCCGAAACCAAGAGTGGGATGCTTAACTGACTGAGCCACCCAGGTGCCCCAAGGTGATTATTTTTAAGAAACAGCAGACACAGGAGATGATCTGAAAACTGAGTAGAAGAAGTTACGCTTTTGTAAGACTTACTTACATGTGTAAGGAAAATCTCCATTCATAAGGATATCTCCCTTGCTGTACCAGGAAAAAGGGGTTGACCACATTTCTAGAAACTCTTATCAATGCTGAAGGCAACAATTTAAATCTGCACAATAACCTCACACTTATTTAGTGTGCTTTCCCTGGTAACCTCCCACAACTGAATCCCCCTTTTTAAGTCATTGCAAAAATAAAATCTATATGAATTTCTTCTAATATTTCACACTTTACAGGAACTATATTAAATAAAAGATGAAAAACAGATAATGTTATAATATCTGATTCCTGGAAAGGATTCAATCACAGTTAATGATGGCAGAGGTTTTCACCTTCTACACTTGGATCAGCATATGGAATTGTTTGATCAACATCAGCTAGTGTAGCATGTTGCCCAGACATCAGGTTCTTCTTCTTTTTTTTTTTTTCCCTTGTAACAACAACTGAAACCAATAAAAAAATAAAACATCTTCTATAAACCTTTCAGAGAGAAGGAGAGAGAAGGTTTTCTCTTGGAACTTCAAAGTGAAAATTGCCATGCAAAGTACAAGAGATCTAATGCATCAGGAATTGTTCTTTTTGGCTTTTTTTAAAAAAAATTTTTTTTTTTTTTTAAGATTTTACTTACTTATTTAACACACAGAGAGAGAGAGAGAGAGAGAGCACAAGCGGGGGGGGGGGAGCAGAGGGTGAGGGAGAAGCAGGTTCCCCTCAGAGCAGGGAGCCCGACGCGGGGCTCCATCCCAGGACCCTGGGATCATGACCCAAGCTGTACCTCTTCCTTAAAACTGAAATGGTTCTGTGATGAGGAGAAGTGGCAACTATTTAAAGCATATGTCTACTTTGGTATAGTTACACACAACATTTTCACTTGCATATACATTGCTAATGTTTTACTCTGAAACCTTGTATTTCTTCACACATTTGGTTAACCATATGCCTTTGATGACAATCTAATCTTAATGCATGCTTATTATAGGGTATGAGGAATACAATTAAGCTACAATTCTACACTAAATCTGTAATGCATTTTGATTTTTCATGAGGTTCTAATCCAGTTTACAAAATGTTGCCAGATGTACAGTCTAGTTCCAGATCAATTTATATGTATGTACAGAAATCCTAATGCTTAAATGGGTAAAAATATAATATTTTTATTCTTTGTTGTGGAAGTTCCATTTGGAACATCATCTTGAAATTATTAAGATCATGGATATGTTGTACAAAGTAATTTTTAAAATTTTGCATTTGAGTTCAAAATTAGTGACCATAATCTTTGAAAATTTAGACCCTATGCATTAATCTTAGAGATTTAAGATATTTAAATTTACTATATTTAATTTTCTATTATATCTTCAGAGATGCAATTTTGCACTACAAGGGACAGAACTAGGGGAGGGAAGATGGTACAACAAAGATGTCTTTTCTTCCAGTTCTTTGATACTGGATGTTTCCTGAATTCATGTGTTCACTTATTTAAGTGCTTTTCAGATATAATGCTGGGGATTAGGAACATAAAGATAAATGAGAGAATGTTCTGAAAGAACTCACAGTCTGGTGGAGTTGTAGAAATATAAACACATCTTTAGGGATAAATAGGATGAAACAAAATTAATATTGAGGGGAAGAACTCCCTAGGCAGAAGGTTCGGCATTAGCAAAGATGTGAGTGTGGTAGCATCAGAATAGGTAATTTCAAGCTGTTCTATGTCTCTAGGGAGTCAAGTTTAATATCAGTCCTGACAATAGATCAGGCTGGAAAAGATGTCAGCAAAAAGCAACAAGGGCCTTTCTTATTTGCCTTGAAGGAGTTTGAAGATTTCCTGCAATGGGAAACAAGTCAAATGCCTTTAAGAAGTTGTGGTTATTTGGGCCAAACCCAGAATTGTTTAGGTTATAATGAGACCAACCTCACCTACAGCTAAGTATATCCCTATACTATGATATGAGGTCATCCCCAAGAAAAATGAGTGCTTATGGTCATCAAAATATATGCAAAGCAATGTTTATTACAGGTTTATTTATGATAACCTCACACTAAAACAATTTGATCTCAATCAACATAAAAATAAATAAAAATGCATTGTGGATATTTACTCACAGTAGAGTAAATACATCAAAAGAAAAGAAAAAATTAGAGTAGCTGCATGGATACAATCACACAGACGCAAGTATACGGGGAAATCTCAGAGACACGAGGTTGAGCAAAATGAGCCAGACACAGAATGGCACTTACTATAGAATCCCATTTTTGTAAAGTTTAAGAATAGTGAAAACAGAGCTTTTTGGATACAAGTTAAGTTAGTTTTGGGGAAGGTATTGACTGTGAGGGGTCAGGAGGGAGCCTACTGGGATGCTGAAGATATTCAATACTGTATGGATGTAGACGTATGCAAAATTTCATAGATGCATTGAGGTAGGAAGACAAGCGAACTTTCCCCCCTGTATCTTACAACTTAATACAAATTAAAAACAATGCTAGTCAGTGGAAATTATTGGAAATACTGGGAAAATAGTCTTTTCTCTTGTGTGTTATTTTTAAAGATTTTATTTATTTATTTTATTTTAGAGAGAGAGAGAGGGCCGGCGCACGTGCACATGAGCGAGTGGTAGGGGAGGGGAGGGGCTGAGGGAGAAAATTCTCAAGCAGACTCTGCACTGAGCATGGAGCCCAATGCGGGACTGATCTCAGGACCCTGAGATCACCACGTAAGCACAAACCAAGAGCCGGCCACTCAACTGACTGAGCCACCCTGGAGCCCCTCTTTTCTCTTGTATTTTGTTTGTGCTTGTGTGCACATGTATCATAACAGAATGGACATTGGACTTGGACTCAAAAGAACTGAATTTGAACCACAGCCCAGTTTATTAGCTATGAGGTTTTATGCAAATAATTTAGTGTCTTGGAGCTTTACTTTTGTCTCTGTAACATGGAGATAATAATTATTTTACATGACTGTTATGAGAACTAAATAAGATGCAGTTTTAGTCCATGTCCTCTAGCAAATAGAGTAAGCCTAGGGTGAGGAAGGAAAATGAAACTTCTCCAAAGGGTTTCCCAATGGTAAGTTATACTCATTTTCTTAAACAAATCGTTCCTTTGTTTCTGATCTTCCAAAGGTGAACAATTTTTTAAATTTTCCTTTATTTTTCTTTACTTTCATTTTCTTCTTTCTTTTTCTTTCTTTCTTTCATTTTTTTTCAGTATTATTAATCTTCAGGGCTCAGAGGATGACACAATTTGAATTACTCAGTTGTTTTACCCAACATTTATATAATTCACTTAAGAGTTGCAACACTAATATTAATACTATGGAAAAAAAAATGACTGAAAACAGTTAAAAAATATCTTTTGCATGTTTCCCTCATTTTCCTGTTTTGTTTTTTGTTTTTTTTTGCAGTCATAATATATCTACATTGTCAGAGATTACAGCTACTACATATTGCACTTTATCTCCTAACTAGTTAGACTTAGCTGCCCATGCAATTGTATACTTAATGTTCACCTTCAGTCCTTATGGCAGGGTCTCTTTCAAATAGTCATTTTGGCTCTTTGAAACTGTTCTGTAGTAGATGCTTCAGAAAGAGATCAAAGGAACATCTTTCCTTGAATTTTTGCACATTGATTATCAGATAAACTTATATGGAAATTCAGTTTTGTTGGATATACATTCCTTAGTTCACATTTTCTTCACTTGACTAACAAAAATGTTACTCCATTTCTTCTGCCATAAAGTATAGCATCAGTTTGATAATAACCCAATTGTCCTTGTCACCATATTCGCAGAAGCCCATCTTTACTGTAGTACTCAATTGGTAAAAGTAATGTATTATATCTATGTTGTGTTTCTCATATGAAGGTATGTTTTCTTTAGTCTTTATTTTTATTAAATAAGAATAAAACAATCATTTTATCTTAAAAAAAGATGTGATTTAACATAGTTCTAGCTTTCCAGAGCTCCCTCTCCTTTTTTTTAATTTCAAAAAATTTTTTATAGTGCTGAAAATATGGTGATTTGCTTTCTGAGATTTCCTGACTTTATTCCCCTTCCCAACTTGAATTTCAGTGTTCCTTGTCTTTGTTTCTATTGCCTCTGCAGATTTATTCCATTCTCAGCAGCTTCTTCTCACACCATTGTTCTCCTGTTATTAGGAGATTGGAGAGATTCAAAAACTATACCTCTGCCCGTGCTATTTTCTCCTCTTATTGTCAGAATTCTAATTATAGAAACATAATGAATAAAGAATGCAATGCCAACCTGTCAAAGTAAAGTTACCCGGAGAGAAAGAGAGAGAATGGCATCAGACAGAAAAGTGAAACTAGAGAGCATGGTAAAACAGTAGCTGGGTAACATTAGAGATGTTCTTTGCAGGGACAGAATGCAATAGTAGCATTCGATCAGGTAAAGGTGTCTAGAAAAGTAAAATTTGTTAATGAGTTGGACTCTAGGGCTAAAATATGTATCCCTTATGCTAAAACCCATAAATCATGTGATTTTGTTTTTTTCAGATTATAACAGAAGAAGTAGCATCAGCAAGAAGCTTAAAATACTTTTCCTTAAAACGCGGAGATGCAAGTAGGCATGAGTGAATAGAAATCACTACACAGATTGATGTATATATTGGGACTCTTTATTTGCATGGACAGGAAAGAAATTTATTCTTAACATTTTTTAAAAAAAGATTTTATCTTTCAATCAAATGTTCAAATCTGTGGCATTGGAAGAATAATTGTATGTGTATGTAGGAAAAATAATGATATTATATTCACAGTGAAATAACGATTCCATCAAAATTATTCTTAAACTCCCAAGCAATACCAATTCTACTTTCATCAGATGCAGTTAGTGCTCAAAATGACATTGTCTAGAGAATGATTCATAGGGAAAAAACAACAACAAAGCTTTACAGTTATAGATACAAGTAATTAAAAAGAAAAGTCAAAATTGCTGTTCTCTATAACTGCCTATCAGAACTGAAACTACTTTAAACTCTTATGTAAAGAGTCCCATTTTCAGTTAGGTTTTCAGGATTTATTAGTTTTAAATCTTTGAGTAAATCAGTCTTTATGTATACTTTCAATTTTTAAATTTCAATTTTAGATAGTTAATGTAACAGTGTAATATTGGTTTCTGGAGTAGAATTTAGTGATTCACAACTTACATAAAATGCCCAGTGCTCATCACAACAAGTGTCCTCCTTAATACCCATCAACCATCTAGCCCACCCCCCACCCACATCCCTCCATCAACTCTCAGTTTGTTTTCTATTTTTAAGAGTCTCTTATGGCTTGTTTCCCTCTCTCCTTTTTTCTTTCCCCCCTTTCATATGTTCATCTGTTTTCTTTCTTAAATTCCACATATGAGTGAGATCACATGGTATTTGTCTTTCTCTGACTGACTTATTTCACTTAGCATAATACGCTCTAGCTCCATGCCCATCATTGCAAATAGCAAAATGCCAAGATTCTTTTTGATGGCTGAGTAATATTCCAGTGTGTGTGTGTGTGTGTGTGTGTGTGTGTGTGTGTGTGAGTGTGTGTGTGTGTATTTATACCACATCTTCTTTATCCATTCATCAGTTGATGGACATTTGGACTCTCTCCATAGTTTGGCCATTGTTGATAATGCTACTATAAACAGGAGGGTACGTGTACCCCTTCAAATCTGTATTTCTGTATCCTTTGGATAAATGCCTAGTAGAGCAATTGCTGGGTCGTAAGGTAGTTCTATTTTTTTAAAAGATTTTATTTATTTATTTATTTGACAGAGAGAGAGAGAGAGAGACAGAGAGAGAGGGAACACAAGCAGGGGGAGTGGGAGAGGGAGAAGCATGTTTCCTGCCCAGCAGGGAGCCTGATGCAGGGCTTGATCCCAGGACCCTGGGACCATGACCTGAGCCAAAGGCAGACGCTTAATGACTGAGCCACCCAGGCGCCCCAGGTAGTTCTATTTTTAACATTTTGAGGAAATGCCATACTCTTCTCCACAGTGGCTCCACCAGCTTGCATTCCCACTGACAGTGCAAGAGGGTTCCCCTTTCTCTGCATTCTTGCCAACACCTTTTTTTTTCTTGTGTTGTTAATTTTAGCCATCCTGACAGGTGTGAGACGGTACCTCATCATGGTTTTGGTTTGTATTTTCCTGATGATGAGTGATGTTGAACATCTTTTCATATGTCTGCTACCCATCTGGATGTCTTCTTTGGAAAAGTGTCTATTCATGTCTTCTGCCCATGTCTTAACTGGGTTACTTATTTTTTGGGTGTTATACGTTCATTTTTAAAGGCACTACTAACATGGGTTTTTTTATGTGAAAAATTTTAAATAATGAGCCAGACAGAAGTACAAATTTTCATTCATCAAATATTTACAAGGTACTGTGGATATAGCATCATAGATGACAAAAGTCCCTGATCTCTAGGAAATTCCATGACAGAGTTATAACCAAGCTGTTTGCTGTCTGCTGATGGGCCAGCCATTGTCTACTCTTTCTAGGACAATAGGCTGCCCCCTCTTCAGGATACACAAATAAGGAAATAAATTAGCAATAGGAAAGATCTTATGTTACCAGTTTATTAAATACCACAGCACATTAAATGAACCTGGCATAAATAGTGTTTACATGAATAAAAGTTACATATGTAGTGAACTATTTTCCAACCATCCGACTTTCTCTCTCTTCTAATATATATTGGAAACAAAAAAAAAATAAATAAAACTTGAACTTCCATCCCAGGAAATTCTGGGAATTCCAATATGTTCACAGGATTTCCAAGGATTTCCCTTGTAAAAAAGAAGAAACGCTCTTATTCTTGCTCTTGTCTTTTGCTTGATTAGGTTGAATTGTCTCTTTATTCTTTCTGTATGTCTCCATTCTTCAGTGCACAACTAACACAAGTTTTTTTTTTTTTTTCCTATGTGCAAGATTTTATGTAGATAGTTAGGAATGATGGTGGTTACTTACAAATCTAAAAAGGAAACAACTTGAGAGTTGAACATTAGACATTCCTTGAATAGCCACTCATTGACCCTGCTCTGTGACTGGGAATTTCTTTCTGGAAGATTCACATCTGAAGCTTTCTTCCATTGTAAGTTGATGTGGCTGTTTTTCTTTCCCTCCAGGGAACCTGCACCCATCTCTTGTGTTATCAGGGGGATAAATGAAAATTTATTTTATTCTATATTTAGAGGGATTTAGATATCATCCTTCCTCTCTACTCCTATCATGGATAACCAGGGATTCCTCTTTCTTAAAGGTTAATTACTGAGATAACTTTGATCTCCACTAGTGCTTCCCATTCTTACCAAGTGTCATTTTAAGTGGGAAAGGGAGGTGTTTTGTAGTAGTGGAGGTACTATTCTGTCCCTTATCAGAGTAAAACCTACAAATGATGGCACTTGTTCTTTCCCCTGTAGCTAGCAAATTTGATACGAGAAGAGTGCACAAACCACCCTCTGCTACCCAAAAATAGAAGAGTTAACATTCCATTTCCTAATGTCAGCTTTAAGAAGGGGGAAACAACTGTATTAGCTTTATTTTAAGAAGCTTGAAGTATTTTCAGATTTATTACTAGTAACCAAAAATTGAATAAAATGCATATAATCAGTATTGTTTCTATAACTAATACATTTTAATATTATAATATGTTTTAAATAGAAGGATAAAGTAAGTAATGCTCTATCAAGAAAATGAAATTTAGGTGAGTTGAAACTATTTTTAGCCATGCTACATTTCTCAATTCAACTTTCTGTTATTTTTTTATTATTTTATTCTATTATTATTTACTTTATTAAGTGTGCCTAAAATATAAATATGATATTTTTAGTTTGAAAAATGGCCAAGGTTTTAGAAAATGAACAAAGAGATTTTTGGTCGCTGCTGATCCAGTCAGACTTTGCCTGAGTTAACAAACTGAAGATAAAAAAAAAAAAAAAAAAGCACACCCTGCATTATTCTTCCAGCCTTCCCTTCCCCCGGCCCCCAAACTTCATAATGTAGCACACATTTTCTAGGGTCTTATCTATGCAAATTGACCACCTGGTCTCTCATGCAAATTAGTCATGTTTTTTGAAAGGATAAGAAATAAGGTAATGTAATGTTCTTTAGCTCCACTGACTTTCCTAGAACATTTAAACATGACTAATTCAATTCCAATGGTTTATTCTTGAATATTGCCTTGATAAAATCCCAACTCATAAGATATTATTGTCAAACAGCAATAGAAATCCATAGGGTGTCAGACCTAAACTACAGATAAATATCTTTCTTTACCAAAGAATTTTATGAAGACTGAATGAGACAGGATATTTGAAGGGACTTTGTTAATAAAAAGAATTATACAAATTATGATTTATTATTATCACTCATTACATTTATGAATTTTAACTTCCATTTAAAATCTATTACTTGTTCTACTTGGCATTTGCTTGGATGCATATGTGGTTACTTTTGCTTAATAGAATCCCTTTCCCTAAAATGAGCCTCATAATGGATTCTTATTAAAACAGTATAAATGTCAATGTAAGATTCAGATGGGGCAAATTAGTTCTAATAACTGTGGCACAGTTCAACACTCAATCAATTTACATATCTTGAGTTAATTTCTCTTAAATATACTGTCATTACAAGTCCATGTAAGCCTGGGTGAGGTATATTAGAATTCTATTAATGTAGTAGAGCTATTTATTTCTTGAATACATCATAGATCAGTCTCTCACTTTCTTAAAACTGAGCTTTTTTTTCTGGTTTCTCTGACAGTGTGTGTCAAGAATGAACATCTGGTCAAGTTGCCAGGTGTAACATGCCTATCCTGGCCATCAGAAAATGGATTTATTATTATAATTAATTATTATTATTATTACTATTATGATCCATTAAAGATCAAAACACAAGATAAAGGATAAATATCCATTATATTTCCATTGCCAGGAATGTATTTATGAAGAAGATTTACTTAATCAAATGCAGTGAATCACAGTCTTTTCAAGTTTGCATCTCGAAGGAAAGTATATGCTTCAATTCATGCTGGGAGAAGAACGATGAATGCTATTTTCAAACCTGAAACCAGCTCTGATTGACTTCACAGAGTGAGATATGTTACAGAAAGTTGTAAGAAATGTACTTTTCTCATTAAATAGAGATAGTGGTTACTGATCAAGAAGTTATATCCTAACTAATCAAGAAGTTATAAAGAGGGCGCCTGGGTGGCTCAGTTGGTTAAGCGACTGCCTTCGGCTCAGGTCATGATCCTGGAGTCCCGGGATCGAGTCCCGCATCGGGCTCCCTGCTCGGCAGGGAGCCTGCTTCTCCCTGTGACCCTCACCCCTCTCATGTGCTTGCTCTCTTTCATTCTCTCTCTCAAATAAATAAATAAAAAATCTTTAAAAAAAAGAAGTTATAAAGAGCCATAAAAGGGGTACAGAATTACTCTGACATAAAAGAGAAGAAGAAATGTTTTCTTTCAAGGAGGGGGCAAATTATTTTCTTTCTTGCATGTCTGAAAGGCCCAGGCAGAAGGAATATGGTTGTCAGAGGGATATTTTGGAGCTGATATCTGACTGGTTAGCTTTAGGAAATTTAGGTAACAAATTTCGCTTGAGAAAAGTAAAATAAAACCTCAGGGTGCTTTTAGGGCACATGAAATTGAGTCTTGAGGATGGAAAGTAAAACATGGTGACTAAGGGTGACAACACTGTATACCTGGAATTTGAGGAGAGAGTAGAACCCTTTCATAATGTTGATCAGATTGCCACAATGCCCACCTTAAATATTTTACAATTTTGTCAATTATACCCCAGTCAAGTTCAAATTAAGGAAAAGAAATTTTATCTCCTTTGGTGAATAGAGAGAAAGCCTGAGGGTAGTTCTCAACTTTGTGCGCGATAGGTCTGTGCTTAGTATTGCAATTCTAAATTAATACTGATGATGACGGCTAACACATGGCAATGTGTTCCATGTTTCAGACGATGTTTAAGTGCCTTATGTGGATTAACTCATTTAAATCTCACAACGATCCTATAGCGGAGATTGGCTGAGGCCTGGAGAACTATGGTAACTTGCAAAACATTACACAGATAGGAATGGGGCAAAGCAGGGTTTGGATTCAGAGCAGTCTGGCTCTGGGGCCCATTCTCTTAGCTATTACCCTGAAGCTCCTAGTCACCTGTTGTGACTGATGAGGACAATCAGAATTATGCCCAGATGTAAGGGAAGAATAAGTTCTGAACTACGCTGAGTTGTTGCTGAGGCATCAACAATCTTGGCTCCACCCACACAGGGTCAAGTGTATAAAGGAGTCATTCTTTTTTCTATCCCTTCATATCCCAGACATTTCTGTGCAAAGGCTACGCTAAGCACTCTAACAATATAAGGGTGAATCAGGTGCCCGAGGAGTGCACAGAGAGAGGGGAGATATCGTAAATAACTATAATGAAGGCAGGGTGTGATAAGAGCCATAAAAGGGGTACAGAATTACTCTGACATAAAAGAGAAGAAGAAATGTTTTCTTTCAAGGAGGGAGCAGATTATTTTCTTTCTTGCATGTCTGAATGTCCAAATCAGGATCATAACTACTATAACTTAGTTTTTAATATTAGCAGGGAATTTGAATCAAGTGCCCAGGTTCCACGGACATAGTTCACTGGAACATATTCAAGCCTTCCCCATGGTCTTGTTTGGGAAATCCTCTTCCCTTTATTACCTACACACTTGAACTTCTGTGCTATTCAGAAATGCAGACATAATTAAACATAAAGTTAAACATTTTTGTTGAAGTAATTGCTTTCTGATAGAAGGCAGGTTATGTTCACAGTTAATACAAGTTATCATTTAGTAAACTAAAGGGGTAAATATTAAAATATATGCCCTATTTGGTGGATGACTGCTTATAGCATTTTTTTATTTCCTTAAACTCACTTTCTTTCTCTCTCCTCTCTTTCTCCCTTCCTTCCCTTCCTCCCTCCCTCTTATCCTTCCATCCTTTTTTTCTTCTTTTTTTTTTAAACCACCCAATAGACTTACCTATCATCTGGTTAAAAACAATGGCGCTATTGAACTACTGACTTCATAAACAGATATCCATTAATCAAGTGAAGTGGAGCTTTTACCTCACAGAATCTATTGCAAAAAATAACACTAGTGATGTATAAAATTTATACTTTAAAATTCATAAATCATATGGAAAAAAGTCCCTATTTAATAAGAACCTTCAATTATAAGGTTATGACAAAATAATCCCTTAGAAATTTATGACTGATATGAGACTTAAAAAGTCTGATTTTAAATATTGTAATAGTCCTTTAGCAGGTGTATAAGAAGTGAAATAATTTTACAACATCGCAATTTAATTAAAATAACATGAAGCATTTTCATAAGAATGTATACAAGGATAGCTTATTTCTGTGTTAGAAAATATTCTTTAAACATTATTTGTGGAGTATTTCTGACCCTAGTATGTAACAATAAGAATCAGTTATAAAACTCATTTGAGACAAAAATAGCAACCAACTGAATTATCTCACTTGGATTTTTGCCAACTAGCAGACACTGGAAGTTTGAATCCTTGTCCTTAGGTTGTTCTGACCATAAACTTTAAATGAACCCAAATATATTAACTATACTGATATTCTTGAATGAGATGCCCGTACTAGTATTACATCCATATGTGCCGGCTGTAATTGGGAAAAATTAGATTTAATATTTACAAGAAATCAGGCCCAAAAAACCAGCTGTTCCCAAGGCCTATGTCCCTTTGGGCCTTTATACTCAAATGTCCCAGAGTATATATTCCCGTTTCCATTCCAGAAAGGATGAAGTACATCTTCAACTGGCAATAATTGTAGAAAAGATCCAGATCACAAAAATTTTAAAAATAATTTCGTAGATGATCTTAAAACATAACAGCTTTTAATTACTCATATACTGGCATATTCATAACTCAGAGCAGGCATATATATAGATGGACCAATTGAAACGATCACGTGTTTGTACATAATGCAAAAATCTACAGCACTCAAGGGGTTCAGTGTAACTGCCATGGGACTGGATGCTGCTTGCAGTATTTCCTTTTCTAGTATTTCTGGAATTGTATGAATTGTTCATTATAGACACATATTTTGTACAGTTGGCAAAGCAATAGACTAAGAGTTACAATCCCACTTTAATAACTTCTGAAAAGTATTTTCCTTAACACATGCTACTCTCTTCTTTAGTATCTTAATATTTTGATTCAAAAATATTGATTTCCCAAATTGTATGTATGAAATGAAGGCAAGCCTATTTATATTAATTTGCAAATTAAGTAAAGAAATATATATATATATATTTCAGTTTGAGGTTAGGTAGTGAGAACTATGTTTTTGTATATGTCTCTGCTTAACTGAGAGGGGGAAATTTGTCCATGAGGAAAAAAAAATAATGCGCAAATTAACAAAGAACAACTATGGAAATTATATGCAGTTTTTTTTCTCATTCTGGACTCCCTCCCACCCCCATCTCTCATGCTAGGTACATAAGTTTGTTTTGAAAGTTCTGACCACTATCAAGAATTTTAAAGGGTCAGAAATTATACCTTACTAGAGAGCTAATGAGTTAGTCTGCTGCCATTTTTTTGAATTCTGGTGGAAAACATGAGACTTCTGTGTCAGAGACAAAGGGCTTGTTACCCCCATCGCAGCAAGCATTATGAGTTTCATGTGCATATCAGTTCTTACCCCTCAGGACCCATGATAGGGAGATGCAGAAGGGCTCAAGTGAATGCTGTGTATGTAGTAGATTTCCATCACAGCCAAGAAACCCCAAGTTTAAGAAACCCCAATATTTTATAAGGAGCTGCAAGCAGACCTGTTTGACCTTTGCCTTGTAGGAGACAAGCGGGTTTGTTTACTCTATCTTGGAGGGAAACACACTATTTCTATCTGCTATACAGACATCCTTAAAAACAGTCCAGAAAAAAGTGTACTTAGTCGTAGTGTCCTTGCTCACAAAAACGTGCAGAAATGTGAGATATCCATGGGGAATGGTCTCCAAATAATTGTATCTTTTTGTGTCTGAATCATCTTTGCTATGGTATTCATTTCTAAGATTGCAACATTCTAGTTCATCTAACTGATAGGGGCTGGGACCAAATCTACTTAGTTTGTCTCAAATAGCATTTAATTAAGGCATTCCCAGCAAGATTCCAAGCAGAAGGATGGGGCTGACATGCACTATTTAACTCAATCATGAACCATTAGGGTGTCTTGTAGAAAGCCAGATGGTTTCTCCTTTAAGTTTCCATATTGACCTTTTCACCTGGCTTAAGGAATTAAGCCAGGTGCACAAAACTGTTTTCAAGATTGCCCAGCCTCTACATTGTCTTGCAAGTAAGAAATATAGGGCAATTGTCTCATTCATATCAACCCTAGTCAGTGAGTTCTGACCGAGCTGGATGCCTTCTAGGGCAGAGGGGGTATTTCCTTAAACACGGAAGGTCTCTTATCACCCTTACTAAGGTGCAAGCCAACATGTTTTTTTGGGAGAAAGACATGTTAGTGCCTAGCTTCCACCTGAAAATGTAATTCTGAAGATGCCCTTGGAAAGAAAGTGTTGCTTATAATTGATGGTGACCAAATAGAACCTGCATCAGTGAGGGGGCACAAGTTGAAAGTTCTTCCAATGTAGTCCACCTGGCTGGATTATTGCCTTGAGAGCTCAAAATTCGGTTTAAATAATTGAGTCTATTCTTTTTTTTTTTTTTAAGAAGGACTACCACGGGGCGCCTGGGTGGCTCAGTCGTTAAGTGTCTGCCTTTGGCTCAGGTCATGATCCCAGGGTCCTGGGATCGAGCCCCGCATAGGGCTCCCTGCTCCGCGGGAAGCCTGCTTCTCCCTCTCCCACTCCCCGTGCTTGTGTTCCCTCTCTCGCTGTGTTTCTCTCTGTCAAATAAATAAATAAATAAATATCTAAAAAAAAAAAAAAAAGAAGGACTACCAGTTTTTCCACAGTACCAGCTGGTTGGCTTTCCTCTGCCCAACTAAATGATTAAAAATTGGGGTGGGGAAGACATCCAGATGTATTTTGGGAGTAAGGGCCATCTGGTGCTCTTTCAGGTAGACATCTTGAGAAAGTTAAGAGACATGGTCAGACTAATCTGGAAGGGGATGGATGGGTGACCTAAGATTCAGTTGACTTCAAATAAATAAAGTCAAGTAAATAAAATAAAGTTTTGAAGAGCCATACTGAGATATTTTCTTTCATGTGAAAGTTTCCACAGAAGGTTCTGAAAGAAAATTATGATTAATTTTCCTCCTTTCCTTATTCTTTTTGGTATCTAAGATGTTCTCTCCCCAGGCACCAGGATTGGTGCTTCCTTCATGTTCATAAAATCAGTGTTTCCATTTCAATAGCTAGAACCTCACCCCTTTTCCAGTCATCCCCTACTCACACCAAACCCTTTCAGACAAAGGATCATTTGCAAGAGCAGCAAGGGCATTTCTAGAAGACTTACAGATACCTACTATGTCCTATACTTTGTCCTGTATGGGCTACTGTAGGAGGATTCAATAAGCAGTGGACAACCAAATGGTCATTATCCTTATGATATAAGACCATATCAAGCAAGAAGAGATCCAGGTGGCTGGACCTGAATTTGGTTTGAATCTCCTATGTCCCGTTTTGGCTTAGCAGTCAAGGTGTGACAACCAAGCTAGCCAAGGATTGCCCTTAGGAAAAAGAAAATAGCATTATGGTCAAGAATAGTTAGAGCAGAATCTCACATTTTCAAAAGATGTCTGTATGCTACCCCCACACCTTGTTCGTCATTGTCACCCAGGAACTGGCTGAGGGAGGATTATTTCTTTCTGAGATGACCATACTCAGTGACCAAACTACCTTATTAAGCTATAGACAAGGAGAGAGTATGAAAGCTAAAGATAGGAAATGTTCTTCATTATTTTTGAGAAGATAATTCTAAAACTAAGTGATACCAGATATTTGCAGATGTCAGAGAGTGTGGAAAGTCCATCTACATGGACCATTGAATATTTTGACCCTCAACAAATTTTTCTATGGTTTTTGAAATAAAAAGCATACCATTGTCTGATTGATTATGGTCTGAAAAGAGAGGTCCCTGAGAGGTAATATCCAAGCCCTTGTAATGTTCTGCCTGCTAAAAATATCTTTGTTTACTGGCAGGTTTTGAGATGTAGTATGATTTAAGATGGGGTCTTTGGGTCATGAGGTCTCAGTCAATCACCTGAGGGGCTGGAGACTGTGGTCAGCCATGTTGGTGGTCAATCAGGTTTATATGATCAAGCCTCAATAAAAAGTCTGAACAACAAGCATCAAGTAAACTTCCCTGGTTTATAATATACCATGCACATTATCACAAAGCAAGTTTGAGAAAGTAACATTAAGACTCCTTGGGATAGGACAACTGGAAGCTCCATATTTTGGAAATTTCCTGGGCTCTGCCCTATGCACTTCTTTTCTTGGCTGATTTTAATGTGTTACAGCTGAGAAATGCTGAGCTTAGGGAACCTGAATCTTTTATAATGAGCTACAAGCAATTCTGAACAATCATTGCCTTAGAGAAAGGTATTATCTTTTTTTATACTGGACATTTAACAAACCTGTATTCTTCTTTGGAGGGAGACACTATTGTCCAAGGCTGTTTTCCATGTAAACATACTTGTAAAGGTTGTTTGGAACCAAAGGGCAGAAAAAGCCTTTGTTTTTGTAAGATATGCAGAAATGCTAGATTTATGGAGAATTGTTTTCTACCAACCAGTTCTTAAAAGTAATGATTTTTTTTTCTTTTTATATTCCTACCAAAATATTACTCTACTTACTTTTATTCTAATAAACATATGGATTAGAACAGAATCTGTCATGGGGAGAATGGCAAAACCAAGCCTGCTAGAGGTGGGCATGTTAGTACAAAAGTGAAGGGTCACCAGTAACTCAGCTTACAAGCTGGGGCATGCTGATCTACTAATAGGGGAGAGTACATTGATTAAGGCAGCATATGTTTATTGAACACCTACAATGTCCTATATGCCACTTGTTACTTTTAGACATACAAAAGTTAGAGAGAAGGCACATAAAGTAACTATAATGCAAGTGGTGGTACTTCAGTTAAGGGACTGACTGTGAGTAGTAGGAATCAGGTAAAGAACGTGTGTCTTGAAGGGATAGTGTGAGTTTTCCATGGGTAATGCTGTTGGGTGGGGAAAGGAATTCTATGAAGAAAAAAGTATAGTACTGGCAAACATCTACAGAGTATCTCAAGAAACATTTGGTAGTTTGGCTGAAATGGAGATGAAAGAATGGGATAGGAGATATCACTGGATAGGTAAGTAGGTCCAGCTAAGGGCGAGCTGTAACTTCTATACTAAGAAGGTTGCGCTGCATCTCTAGGGTAAGAAAACCTTGAAGGTTTATACATGGAGTTATGGCACCATCAATCTGCATATGCTGAGAACGTTTTGACTATTGTAAAATAAATATAAGAAAGGATTGGAGTTAGAGACACTTGAAAGGCAAATGTGATCATACTTGCAAAATGTACTAGGGGGCAGAGTCAAGGTAATAGAAAACAGTGGGAGACAGTCTTTTCAAACTAGAGGGGAAGGTCTATGTGTAAGAAGAGCAGAAAAAAAATGACATCCCTGTTTTAAAACTTGTTTATTGGAAAAGTAGCCAAACAATGTCATTTTGATGATTGTATCACTTTGATAATGATAGAGGCTTATTCACAAAACTTTTAAGAATAAACTTGTTAAATACTGTAAGGTAAAGAATGTGCTTGAATTGGTGCTGTGACTTTCTACTCTCCCATTTTGTTTTATGCATTTGTAATGAGGCATAGATTGCACAAAACTTTCCTCATTACCAATGTTATGCATTTTTGAAGTAATCTGCAAAAACAGAATTAATATTTGGACAGTTTTTCCTGTGTTTAACAATCATGACTTTAATTTTTTTATGACTTTAATTTCTTTATTTGAATCACCTGAAAGTAGAATAACACTGTTATAAATTCTAAGGTTTAAAAAATATAGACCAAATACTCAAAGAATCACCAGAAACTAAAGCTTTATTAAATCTGAAATCAAATTTCTAATCTATCAAATAATCACAAAAACTATCGCTTTGTTAAATTTTGAAGTCAAATATCTTTATTTCTATACTCAGGGGTTATTAATATTGCTGTTAAGGGGAAAACTTTTTATGTACAGTAATCAGTGGCTTTATGCAGAGATAAAAATACAAAGAATCCTTGCAAATAATTAAACATCCTAATTCTGGATAGTCTTTGATTAATACATTGGAAGGCAAAGCACCTCCAATGTCTTGGAATGTGGCACTGAGATAACACTGCAGCTGATCTTTCATTGTTCTAGCTGAAGATTAATTATCTCCCTTCCTCCCATAATATCCGTTTAGTACCTTATAAATTGGATCCAGCTATTAGCACTATTCATTTATTTCCTGTGAAGATGGTCAAAGCTTTATCTACTTGAGTGTTAGATTTAGTATCACTTTTCATTTCCTTCTTAGCTAAATACATGTTCTTCTAAATAGCTTTATTCTAATGTCTTTCCCTCACTTCACAACTCCCCCCACCCGGAGACACAAACACAATGCACACACTCACACACTAATACAAAAGATTTTTTCCTCTTTTCCACGGTAGCTTTGTAATAGATTTATCATATTTATCAGGATTGAAAAAGTATCACAAAATGAGGGAAAGATCATGACTTTTAGTGAGGCTATGCCTCTGGACTGTGAAGTTTACAAATTGTTTTTTTTTTTTTTCCTCCCCCTCTCTTGGTGGGACAAGATGGGTAGGGTGGGCTGGAGTTGGGTATTTCTCCCACTGCAGGTCAGTTAGGTTCTAATAAAACCCCAGCCTGTGAGACTCTGGTTAACTGGTTTCCCCAGAGGGCAGGACTTGTTAAGAAACAAATGCTCTGGTGTATTTCAAAACAGTTCTTTTTCCCCCAACCATTGCCGGAAGGAAGAGGGGATTTTTCTCTGATATTTACTGTGAGAACCTGGTTGTGCTCCTGGAGGTAAGACTCACAAAAGCATGGGGACCCCACATGACTGGGTCTCCATGGATTTTTTAACTCTTAGATTGTCCGCACTAAGCCTCCAGCAATTTGTCAATTACAGTTCAAATTTTCCTCCTCCAGCGCTGGTTCCCCAGGCAGTTTCACTCAGCTCCAGTAAGCTATGACTCCCCATGTACCTTTGTTTGTCTCTCCAATCTGGGGAACAGGGGTTTTCTCTGTGTCCTCAGCTCCTTTATGGATCCAAGAAGAGTTCTTGATTCTTCACTGTGTTCAGCTTTTTACCTGTTGTTGCAACTGAGTGATTTGTTAGCAACACATGGTGACAGAGAGATGCAAGCTGGGCTTCAGAGGCTGCCCATCTTCTAAATTTAGGCAGGTATCAGGCATCCAGTTAGGCTAGGTTCAGTGCTTCGCAGAGTGCAATTTTCTTGTCCTACTTCTATATTGAGAGGTCATGGAATTAGGGTGGTATGACAGGGAAATAGGCAATCTATTCAGCCAAGTGACTTGTACTTCTAAGACATCTTATCTAATTGATGTGTACCCTGCAAAGAGATGGGGAATGTGAAGGTGGGTAGAGCTCTTAACTTGGCAATAATAAGCTAGGGGCCCAAGTCCATGGCCGAACGATTGCAGTCGTCTTCAAGGTAACTGTGTACTTGGACCCCTCAAAGTACAGACAAGGAAAATGATCAGCACAAAGAAAGATGTTGGCTTATTTCGTAGTGTCATTTATAGTGTTGGTTAAAATGAATATTTGTCCTATCTTTGCAAGATAGAATTGTTTTCTGAGCTTAAAATATAATAGAGGAAAAAGTAATATGCAAGATCCCCCACCAAAAGATGGAACTGACTATAAAGTTATAAAATCTGTTTTAGGCTTCTGTTGCTACTGTCCAAGTTCCTTTGACTTCATTAGGCTTTCTAAGACATAGTGATCTCTGTGTAGGTAGGGGGGCCTGGGGGTCAGCTGAAGTGGGTTCAGATATTAGTTCTAATATTACTAGCTATGTAATTTGGGGTAAATCATGTAAATTCTCTGTGCCTTTATTATCTCATCTATAAAACAGGTAAGATACTTTATGTTGTGAGGTTTTACATAAGCTAAAAAAATCAAAGTACTTAGAATAGCACCCACTTACTCCATAATAAACATTTAATAAATGTTAGCTATTGCAATTGTTATCTAAAGTTAACAACGAAACTGTAAGATGAGATTTTCTAATCATTAATTCCAAGCAGACAGTCTAGTTTACCATTACTGAGAGCACCATCAAGCCCCCCAAAATGGAAAATATAACTTGGTGATTGTTATTTTCTATGTTGCAGACCATAAAACTTCCTTTTTAAAAAAATTAAAATAAAAAAAAATCAGTGTGGACATCCTTAAATATTTGCTCATCTCCTTATAGTCCTAAAGATCCCAAGTATCAGATCACCTTCTTTATGACATTGCTGGGCTTATTGTTCTGAAAATTACTGCTTCTCAGTTTGGTAGTTCCTCACTGAAACAATTGAGTTGATTTTCTTTCTCCCTCTGGTTCTTGCTACTCATTTGTGGAGAAATTCATACTTTAAAGTTTATTTCCCACTTTGGTTATGGATTTCTGCTCTCTCTGTGAGTACTTTCTCTTATTTGGCAGCAAGACATATTGAGATCCTATAGGGCAGGGGTATTGTCTATTTTCATAGTTTATTCTTTTGTGAGGCTGTTACTGAATTTAGAGAATAAATTGCATTTTGTATGAAATGCTACAAGGCAAGTTTGAGCAGATGACCCAGGTAGACTTCTATTTTTTAAAGATATACTTTTGGTTACTGTCCTTTTGGAATGGAAATATGTTCTATGTTTCTAGTCTGCAATGGACGATCTTACCATTTTCAAATCCAAACCATAGAAATAGGGAGATACAGAAAACACATAATCAGAACCTACAATATTTTCTCATGCTGATAAAGCTTCTTTTAAATTTTAGAGGTTAAACTGAAAGTTAATTTGGTTATGCTGACATATGTTATTATTGTATTTACTTTTTATAATAATTTATTAAGTGGAAAAAGGGATTTCTCTCTTTCTTTAAGAACTAAGAAGTTAAATAATTTAGAAACCTGGTATGCAAATTTGGGAAGATTTTTAATATTAAACATAAATTTTTTCATTGCTGGTCCCAGGAGAAAATATGGTTGGGGTTAGGCGGGGAGGGACCATCAAGTTTTCAAAGTTTTAAGAAATTCTAGCATTGTTATATGCATAATTTGGGAATGATTCAAAGATGTGAGAGATATTTTTCTTTCTGGAGAAGTCACTGCAATCTTCTGCAATTTTTTTTTGCATCTGCCCTCTTTCTAGAATGTTATTGATTATTCAGTGAGATGCTTGGTGTCAAGTAGAAACTTGCCATAGGGCTGAGAATAAAACCATGTTCAGATTTTTGGAGATTTGGTGAGTCATTGCATCTGCCCTCTTTTCTACATAATACATAAAGTATTTCTTTACTCTCAAGGAGACAATTTAACATTTTTGTACAATAATGGGAATAAAGAAACCTACCACTTCAGTTAGTTAACCAAATTACATTGAATACATGAGGCAAAGTTTTGTTTGAAAATGAGAACAGTCTGATACCAGAGTCTGAAAGATTCTTCATGTCTTCTTACTATAACACAACAGTTTGAGCTTTAACAAATCAGTTTAACGATAATGTAATTAACTTTCAATGTGAGAGAATTTGCAGATGGTGCTGAAATTCTAATTTTATTTTACAGAATAGACTTATAGTGGTTGCTGAGTAGAAGAACATTTTCTTAATTGGTGCAAAGCAGAGAATTAAACTGGTTGCCTCGATTCTATTTTTCTTTAACTATTGACCTTTAAATGATTAGTTTTATGAACTTCGTGTTGCCAATTTGTGTAGGAAACCTAATAACTGATTTATTGTCAGTGAAGTGGGAACTAAATATAAGGACATTAATAGCTATAAATATATAATATTTTCACCAGGGAAGATTCGTTCAGTCTTCCTCAGAAATGCATCTCAATTAGCTATAACATTGAAATGGGGGAAGAATCACAAGACCAAAAGAGCCAAATGTCTGGGAAAGAAAATGATAAACTTTGCTACAAAATTATTAACTTCCTGGTTTTCAGTTGCAGCAAGGAGGGAGTATCACATTACTTTGTCTTAGAAGCCAGTGATATAAAACACTGACCCAGATTCTCACACTGGTAAAATTCAGTGTGTAGAAGCAGAACCATAATTACTAGATGCTTTTCTCCTAGGTAAATTAACTCCCTGGTTGTTTAAATAGAAAAAAAAAAAAGGTTCTTTGAAACTATTCAATAGCAAATAGACTAAAAAGATATTCCCTTATAGTGACTTCTACTTCCTTCACATTACTAGCTGAAACAATCTTTCCCTTTCTCAGTAGTAGCTGTTACTATGCTCATTTCAATTCTGCAAATGAAATTCCCACAGACTGGCAGAAGCCAATAATTTAGTTCAATAAGATTGTAAATTTAGATTCAGGAAGACATCTCTCTTTTCTATTACAGTTTTACATTCAGACAAGCTAAACCGCAGTCATCTATGCTTTTTTTTGAGAAACAAGTATATATCAGACTATTGGATTTCCATTTGGTGAAATTAGGAGCTGCAAGCTTAATTTGCAAAGCCCTACATTTTTAAGTGCCCAATAACGTTGGAAATTTCTTTTTTCACACTTTCATTTGATCATTATAAATTTTGTTTGAGCAGTGATTTTGTTAATTTGAGAAAGTAAAACGGATAGCGTGTTTGTAATTAGAAAATTTGGTTCTAATCCTAGTTTTACCACCAGCTGACTTTTTAACATTCTTCAATACACTTAACGTCCTTAAGCCTAATTGTCTTCATTAGTAGAATAAGGAAGTTGGATAAAATGATCTTTTTTTTTGGTTTTCACCTCCTGGGCTTGCACCTCCTGTGACTTGCTCCAATACTGAGGCTACCTGTTTCGAGAGATTTTGAAGTTTCTGAACAGAACCTTTATATTTATTATATATTTATTATTTATTATGTTGTATTCATTTCCTGATTGTTGTGCACTTCGTGATGTACACAAAGCTCATATTTCTTATATTTAAGTGACAGAAGCAGAAATCTGATTATCTAATTCATTTAACAAGTATTTTAAATTAAATTCACTTAACAAGTGTCTTAAGATGCATCATTAAACAAAATAGGCGAAGATCACAGCTTACATTTCACTGAAAAGAATGATAGACAAGAAGCCAAAAAACCCCATGACATATAAGAAACAAAAAATATACATGCATAACATTATATTAGAAATTCTTCCATGTTATGGAGAAGGAAAAGAACAAGTAAGGGGGCGTTTGTGGTGGATTGCTTTATTAATTAGAGTGGGCAGATAGGGCTCATTGAGGAGCAGTTAGAACAGCAACTTGAAGGAAGTGAAGGAGTTAGCCAAGCTAATATCTGGTGAAGAGCAGTTCTGGAAGAAGAAACAGCTAAGTTAAGATCCTCATGCAGGAAGGGGTCTGTTGTGTTCACAGAACCGTGTGAAAGTCGGTATGGTTGGGATTGTCTGAGCAAAAGGAAGGGTAGCAAAAAATGTAAAAAAAGTGTGCATGGTTTTCACCGATGGCCCCAATATTTGATGCCTTCCTTTCCCCGGACACGTTGATAGTGATTCTCCAGACTGACTCCTTCTCAAGACTGACTCTGGGTTTGGCCACGTGACTTGCCTTGAGCAATGGGATGGCAGCAAATTGGATTCAAGGGAGCTAGTAAAAGGCTTTTCCTTTCTCTTGGAACCCTGCCACCATGACGGAAGAAGGCTGGGACAGCCTAGGGAGGGTGAAAAGCCCCGAGGAGTGGTGCAGAGGCATCTGGCATCTGCCTGGGGTCATCCTGGACCAGACAGCCCTGGGGAACCCACAGCTGACATTTGACACCGCACAGCTGACCAGCAGGTTCATGAGAACTAATCAAGTGGTGTCTAAAGGCAATTTATTTATTTATTTATTTATTTTATTTTTTAAAGATTTTATTTATTTATTTGACAGAAAGAGACACAGCGAGAGAGGGAACACAAGCAGGGGGAGTGGGAGAGGGAGAAGCAGGCTTCCCGCTGAGCAGGGAGCCCGATGCGGGGCTCGATCCCAGGATGGTTTGTTTCATAGCAGTAATTAGCTGATCCCAGAAGTGCTGTCAGTGTGATAATAGAGATGGGGAGTAAATACCCTATTAGAATTGTATACGTTTTTGATTTTACTCTGAGTAGAATAAGAAATCATAGCAAAGCTTTGAGCAGACATACGGCATGATCTTTTATTTTAAAAGGCTCACACTAGCTGCTCTGTCTCTATACCTCTTCATTTGAATTCTAGAAGCCCCGGCCCGTCCTTAGAGTGCAGAAGAGGGATTGGTACCTTATTTCGTACATTTGCTCAACTTATGAAGAGAAATGTTCAGAAAAAATAGAATTTTTTCTATTCCCTTTTGCTCAAAGATGACTGCTGTATGTCAGGTATGACCTTGTTACCTAATTGTCATGTTTAAGAGAGCTATGGCTTTACATGGGAGTTAAAGTCTCTTGTATTTATGAGAAAAGAGCCAGGGGATGTAGAGCCTATGACATTCTTCTAATATTGTAGAATCTCAGATTCCTGGGAATAAAGCAACCAGATGAAATATCTTCTCATAGTCTAGAATCCTCATTCTTCTAATATTCTAAGAACTAACCTTTTCATGACATTTAGTTTAATACCTCACACAAAGTGATACTTCTTGGACACTGTTGGCAACAAATGTCTCCCAGAGCTAGAGCTTCAGATCTATATTCCAAGTTATAGGAGTCATATTGCTTTTGCTAAAACAAAAACCTCTAGGGTTTCAAAGATTATCTTACTTCTTGCTTCGAAAATAATTTTTTAAGAAAATTTTTAGCTTAGGGAGAATCTTTTCTATCTCTTTCCTAAAGCTGAGCCACCCAGGCACCCCTTGGTCTCACATTTTTAAGGAGTTTTTCTGGAATCCATACTTAAAGATTTCTGCTGAAATTTCACTGGTCAGAAGTGGAAGACAGGTTGAGAGATGTAATTGTTTATAGCTGTTCTAAACAAAATCTAGTTTCTGTTGGTTACAAAAAAAGAAAGAAAAATAGACATTGGGTAGTATGATGGTGAATTTTATGTGTCAACTTGGCTAAGTTATGGTGCCCAGTCGTTTGGTCAAACACAAGTGTTGATGTTGTTATGAAGGTATATTTTAGATGTGGGTAACATTTAAATCAGTAGACTTTGAGTAAAGCAGATTATCTTCCACAATGTGAGTGGGCCTCATTCAATCACCTGAAGGCCTTAAGAGAAAAGACTGAGGTCTCCTGAGAGGAACAAATTTTCCAAACTCAAGACTGCTAGCAACATCAACTCTTACCTGGGTTTTTAGTTGCTGGCCTGCCCTGCAGATTTTAGACTTCCTAGTCCCCACAATCATGTGAGCCAACTTCTTAAAATAAATCTCTCTTTCTTTATCTATCTATACAGCTTATTGATTGTGTTTCTCTGAAAAATTCTGAGAATTCTGAAAAACCACTGAGAGTGGTTTAGAAGAACCAAATATTAAGGATAGTTTTCCAAATTGATTCTGACTTTTCTGGAATTGAGTCTCTAATCTGATTAGTTATAAAAGCACTAATGACTATATTTCCAGTAGTAAATGATAGTTCATGGTGTGATGTGGCAATAAAGATATGCAAAATATCATCTTGGATACTCCCAATCAAAGGCTTATAGAAGGCAAGTTTTAGGGTGACCATGTACCTGATACCTTACAACATTTTTGTCAAACTAACAAGTATAATGAAATTGGCTGGTTGCTCCTAATTGTGCTGGAAAAAGTGGGGAAAGAAAATGATGAGTTCAAGGATTTGAATTCCCAGTCTGAGTATCAGTAAGTAACCTGAAAGATTCTATGTCTGCCCTGACAGAAACCTTTATATCCTGTAGCCGCAGAAATTGCTGAAAGCCAGACCCAGAGTCTCATCCTGCTACCAGCTGAATTACAACACAAACTGATTCCAAACCTCATAGAATATCTACTGGTAAAATGAGGGCATTGATTGAGAAGGAATAGAATTCTGAAGGCTAGAATGGGGCCATATAGGAAGATCCTGATGAGACTGGGGACAGTGAACCTCTAATACTTCTAGTATTTTTTGTCCATAGATGCAGCTGTCCTACCCCCACCTGAGGAGATTAATGCTGATATGCCTGAAGAACCCATAATGGCCTCCTGTGAAGCAGTTTCCTTGCAAAACACTGCAGATTCTCCTCAGGACCCACTCCTTTTCTTCTAGACTAAACTCACTTCCCAGCAGGCACTGAAAGTTGAGGTACAAAGTGGGACCATGAGGAGGTGATCTCAAAAACCATCCGACATTTCCAATTTATACAGACAGAAATCCAGGAAATACATGTGAGAATGGCTATTAAGGGCTTTGAATAATGGTAGAAGGAACATAAAATTGGATCAGGCTTAATTTATTGATATATATCAATAAGCAGAGATTCCGGATTTAACATTGCAGCTCAGAGGGTTAGATAAGGCTCTAACAGTTTGTTTGGTTGTTTGGCTGAAATATGGACGAAAAGGTGACCTATATTAAATAAGTTGAAATACCAGAAGTACCTTGGTATATAGTAGAGGAAGTAATCAAAAGGTTTAGAGAGATGAGAATGTACGAATGGTGTTATCATGTAAGACCTGCTCACCCACCCTAGGTGCATCTAGAGAACACACCTGTCATCACTACTGTGAGAAATAAATTTGTGATGTGACAAGCATCTTTGAAGAGCTCTGTGGTCACTATTCTCTGTAGGTCAGAAATTATATGAATTGGGAAACCTAAATGCAATGGGGCTTGTTGGATCTCGGGGCGGCAAGAGCCAAGAGGCAACCCTTGATCACCAAAGGCAAGGTGGGTGTGGTTATCATAATGGACAACAAAGTCAAACCAGTAATCAGAATAGTCTGACTGGTAAAGATTTATGGCATCATGGTGTTCCTAGAAGTGAAATAGATGTGAAATCTACTAAATTCTTCCTTGGTTTGTATACACAAAAGAATTATAGGCCTAGTAAATAAAAGGCTTGAATCAAAAAAACTTGAATAATAAAAACAAGAGAGTCATGGTCCCTCAATCAATTCTAAGACTCAAGCCAGTTTATAGACCCAGAACCCCATGAATGAAAAGGAAGCTGAGTCCTCTTGAGTACGGACTCAGCTACACCACCCAAAATTTATACCATTACTCTTTCTCCTAGTCTTTCCCAAAGGGATCTACACCCTTTTACTGGGTGACAGGACATTGGGGAAAAATAAATAATCAGACTTTTCAGGGACTCCTAAACACTGGCTCTGAACTGGGGTGAGACCCATTTGGAGACCCAAAATGCCACTGTGACCTACCAGGTGGAGTAGAAGCTTTAGGAGTTCATTTTTTGTTGTTGTTGTTGTTATTGTTTGTTTTGTTTTGTTTTAGCTCAGATCCATTTCAGTGGGTCCAATGGGTCCCTTAGCTCATCCTGTGATTATTTCTCCAGTTCTGGAATACATAATTAGAATAGACATACTTAACAATGGGCAAAATCCCCACATTGGTTTCTTGATCTATGGAATGAGGGCTATTAAGGTGAGAAAGGCAAAGTGGAAGCCTTTACATAGGAAAACTGCCCCTCTAGGAAAATAGGAAATCAAAAACAATACCTAATTTCTGGAGGGATTGCCGAGATTGCAGCTGCCATCAATGACTTGAAAGACGCAGGGGTGGTGATTCCACTACATTCCCGTTCAGCTTGCTTATTTGGCTGTGCAGAAAACATGAATTTTAGAGAATGACAGTGGATTGTTGTAAGCGTAACCAGCTGGTGACTCCAGTTGCAGCTGCTGCACCAGGCGTAGTTTCATTGCTTGAGCAAATTAACACATTCCCTAGTACCTATATGTATTGACCTGGCAAGTTATGTTTCTTCATCCATGTTCGTAAAGACCAGCAGAATGGTTTGATTTCAGCTGGCAGAGGCAACAATACACATTCACTATCCTACCTTAGGGATATATCAGCTCTCTAGCTCTATGTCATAATTTAGTTTGCAGGAAGCTTGATCACCTTTCCCTTCCACAAGCTATCCCACCAGTAGTTATGTTGATGACATCATGCCATGGAGTGCCATGAGCAAAAAGCAACAACTGCCCTAGACTTATTGGTAAGACATTGCGTATCAGAGGGTGAGAAATAAATCTGACAAAACTTCTGGGGCCTTCTACATCAGTGAAATATCTAGGGATCAGGTGGTGTGGGCCATGTCAAGATATCCATTTTAAAGTGAAGGATAAATTGCTTCATCTGGCCCCTCCAACAACCAAAAAATATACATAAAATGTAACAGGTCTCTTTGGATTTTGGAGGCAACATATTTTTCTCATTTGGGTATGTTATTCGAGCCCATTTACCAAGTGACCAAAAAACTGCTCTTTTGATTGGGGTCCAGAGCAAGAGAAGGCTCTGTGACAGGTTCAGTCTGCCATGCTAGCTGCTCTGTCACTTGGGCCATGGATCCAATGGTGCTTTTGTGTCAGTTAATAGGATTTCATTTGGAGTCTTTGCAGGCCCCTATAGATGAATAACAGCTTAAAACCTTCAGATTTTAGAGGAAAACCTTGTCATCTTCTGTGGATAATTATTCTCCTTTTGAGAAACAGGTTTTGGTTTGCTATTAGGCCTTAGTAGAGACTGAATGCTAACAATGAGCCACTAAGTTATCAGGCAACCTGAAATGTCATCATGAACTGGATGTTGTCTGACCCACCAAGCCATGAAGTTGGGTGTGCACAGCAGCACATCACCATCAAATGCAAGTAGTGCATATGAAATTGGGTTCAAACAGGTCTGGAGGATCAAGTACGTTCAATTAAGAAACGGCCCAAATGCCCACAGTCCCCACTCCTTCCTGTTACATTGCCTTATTTCTCACAACCTGCAGCTATGACTTCATAGGAAGTTCTTTATGATAAATTGATAGAGAAAGAGAAAATTTGGGCCTGGTTTAGAGATGGGTCTGTATGATGGGCAGACACCATCTGGAAGTGGATAGCCACAGCACTATAGCCCTTCTCTGGGACATCCCTGAAGGACAGTGGTAAAGGGAGATCTTCTCAGTGGGCAGAACTTCAATACTGTATCTGGTTATTCATTTTTGTGGAAGGAGAAATAGCTAAATGTGCAATTGTATACCAATTCATGGCCAGTTGCCAATTGTTTGACTAGATAGTTAGGGACTTGGAAGGAAAATGATTGGAAAATTAGTAAGAAAGAGATTAGGGAAGAGGTATGTGGATAGGCTTCTCAGAATGGGTGAAAAATGTGAAAGTATTTGTGTCCCATGGGGATTCTTACCAAAGAATGACTTCAGTAGAAGGAGAGTTCAATAATCAAGTGGATAGGATGACCCATTCTGTGGATACCAGTTAGCTTCTTTTCCTAGCCACACTTGTCAGTGACCAATGAGCTCATGAACAAAGTGGCCATGGTGGCAGGTTATGTATGGCTTAGTAATATGAACTTCTACTCATGAGGGCCAACTTGGCTACAGCCACTGTTGAGAATCCAGTGTGCCAGCAGCAGAGACCAACACTGAATTTCTGTTATGGAGACATTCTCTGGAATAATCAGCCAGCTACCTGGGGGCAGGTTGATTACATTGGAGCACTTCCATCATGGAAGGTCAGCATTTTGTTCTTACTGGAATAGACACTCTAGATACAGATTTGCCTTCCCTAAACGCAATGCTTTTGCCAAAACTACAGTTTGTGGACCCAGAGAATGCCTTATTTACTCTCATGGTAGTCCACATGGCGTCGATTCTGATCAAGGAACTCACTTCACAGCAAATGGGCCCATTCTCCTGGAATTTACTGGTCTTACCAAGATCTGCCTGTGTGAAGCAGCTGGCTTGATAGAGTGGTGGAATAGTCTTGTGAAGATTCAGTTGCCATTCTAGCTAGGTGGCAACACCTCACAGGGCTGTGGCAAAGCTCTCGGGCGTTTGCACATACCCTAAATCAGTGTTCAACATATGGTGCTGTTTCTTCCACAATCAGGATTCATGGATCCAGAAATTAAGGGGTAGAAATGGGAGTAGCACCACTCATTATTACCTCTAATGATCTGATAGTAAAACTTTTGCTCCTTGTCCACATATCTTTATACCCTACTGGTCAAGAAGTCTTAATTCCAAAGGGAGAAATGCCTCCACCAAGAGACACAGAAATGTTTCACTAAACTCAAGTTAGAACTGCTACCTAACCACTTTGAACTTCTGATGCCTTTGAATCAACAAGTAAAGGAGATATTTACTATAATGGCTGTATGATTGATTCTGATTATCAAAGAGGAAATTGGACTACTACTCTACTATGGGGTTAAGGAGGAGTATATCTGGAATACAGGAGATTCCTTAGGGCATCTCTTAGTACTACCATGCCTTGTGATTAGAGTCAATGGAAAACTACAAATCAGTTCAGGCAGGACTAATAGTGGACCAGACCCTCAGGAATGGAAATTTGGGTAATTCTACCTGGTAAAGATCCATGACCAACTGAGGCACCTGCTGATTGCAAAAGAAATAGATTACTGAAGAAGGTAGTTATAAATGCCAGCTATGGCCATGTGACCAGTTACAGAGACAAGGACAATAATTGTTATGGGTATTACGTCCTTATTTTGTTAAGAATATGTGTGTGTGGCAATATCTTTGTTTTCTTCCCTTTCTTATCCTCTTTTCATATAACATAGCATGTATTAAGTTTACATCATAATAATTAAATTATAGGTCATCAAGGAGAAGAGTGAACATCACCTAAGGACTTCACATACTCTTCTGGGAAAGTATTTGTGTATTTTCAGATGTACACAGGAGAATGGAAGGTGGAAATATGGCCTTCTTATTGTCTTTATTTTGAGAATAAGTATATTTAAAGAGATGCATATGGGTGCCTAAATGACAAAGGGAGACTCTAATGGTTAATTTTATGTGTCAACTTGGCTAAGCTATAATGCCTGGTTGTTTGGTCAAACACCATTCTAGATGTTGCTGTGAGGGTATTTTTTTAGATATGATTAACATTTAAAACAGTAGACTTGAGTAAAGACAGTTACCTCCCATAATATGGGTGAGTCTCTTCCAATCAGTTCTGAAGATCTTAAGAGTAAAAACTGAAGTTCTCAGAAGAAGAAGAAATTCTACTTCTGGAATGCCTTTGGATTCTAGACAACAACATTAACTCTTCCCTGGATCTGCAGCCTGCCAAACTGCCCTGCAGATTTTGGACCTGCCAAGTTTTACAATTACATGAGCCAATTCCTTAAAATGAATCTCTCTATCTATATATACATCCCATTGGTTCTGTTACTTTGGAGAATCCTGACTAATATAACTAGCAATGTCTGCCAGAGTAGATTTCAGAGGTGTTTGGATTTTTTTTTTTTTTACAATATAGTTTTACATTTTACATTATACATTTTTTTCAACTATAATGCACTTAAAAATAAAGACAATTTACATGGAATGATGTTATTATTTAACAGGTGAAGGAATTAAGATTCTTGAGTGGCTAAATGAATCTCTAAAGATGATAGAAACCATAGATATCAGGTCCAGGATTGACACTCATATTCTAGAACAACAAGTATCACAGGGGCTTTCCAAGGGGCAGTATTCACTTAAACCTATTAGATTTGACTTAGGCAACATAATTGCTTATTCATAAAATGAACATAATTGTATCTAAAATCAGAAGATTGTTTGAAAATTGATTGAGTTGTGTGTTCTGGGCATCCTGGATAGTATCATATATGTAATAATTTATATTGGTATTTCTTATTAAAATGGAAATGCTACTTTTTTGTATTAAGTCCATTCCTTTTATAAAGAAATCATATTTTGCTAAAAATTAAAATGATTTTATAATAAAAGTCATGGTTTGAAAAATTTTTGTTTTTAAAAGGATTTTTAAATGATTAGGTTTAATTGAGAAATCTTTTAAAATAAAACTTAGAGGCACCATTGTAAAATCTAGTTATGTAATCTTTACTGATAAGGCAAGATATTGTCTGGGCACCCTGGGTTTAGGATGCTTCAGGTTTGAGAGAGTCAGTGAAAAGTGATACCAAGTGTGAATTCATGCTCCAAAAAGTCTAAGAATGCCTTTAGATTTTTCTTGAAAAACTCCAGCATTAATGTGTAGAAAGCACTTACAAAGGATTTTATCTGTAATTTCCCCAAAAGACCCCTTTGGAAAATGATTGATTGGCATTTGGCAGACATCCTTTATTGTGTTATAGTTTTGTTATGGTCTTTTAAGCTTCAATATTAAGGAAAAAATTTCAAAGTATGCACTTCTGTATTATTCCCAAAGGTAATAATAAGAGGATTAAATACAATCAGTTTTCTGAGTCAGGCAGAGCCATAAATATGGTATTGAACATACGTTGAAACAGTCTATAAAGTTTCAGAGAATGAAGAATGAGCTAAAGATTTTTTTTACTCCAAAATTCCTTCTATTCAAGAGCAAAAAGCAATTGGAGGATGCCAAAAATTGTAGATTCAGGTTCAGTAACCACCACTATCATGGAAATTTTGGTGCTGAAATCCAATTCAGATACATCTCATGTATGGAATAATAACATCTTTACTAAAATCAAGAGTTTCAACAGACAGCAGAGAGATGTTAAAAGCAACTCTGTAATTTTTGATAGACCTTTTATTTAAAAGTGATGCTGATTGGTAATTTGATCACTGGTTTTCAGAACAAAAATGTAATTCTGGCTATATATCTGAATTCTAACACGATAACAACCTATTGGCAGCATTGGTATAGTTGATCCCTCTCTTCCTCTACACTACCTTTTAAAATTTTATTTCCAAATCACTGCACTTGATTGGTTTTCTTCCCAGCTTACTGGTTGTTCTGTTGCCTTTGTCAATTCATTCTCTTTTAACTGACCCATTCACATTGGCCTAGAGCTTAGGTTGTAGACTTCTCTTTTTTAGCTAAAGATTTATGGTGATCTCATCTAGCCTTGTAACTTTAAAAACATATGCTGATGACTCCCCAATTTTTTATACCTCTTGCCCAAATTGTGCTCCTAAGCTACAGACTCATATGTCCAATTGCCTACTCAACATCTCTACTAGACTGTCTAATAGACATCACAAATGTAGCATGTATAAAACTTTTAATATTCCAAATAATCTGTCCTCTGGACATCTGCTTCACTTCCATTCTTCCTCATGTACCAGCTCCCCTGGAGCAATAATTACCTCCTTTCTTTCTCTCACATTCTGTATCAAATTTGTTAAGACATGGTGGTAGCTCTGTCTTCAGAAAATATCCTCCACTGTTACCTCCCTGGTCTGAATTATCCTCATCTCTTGCCTGTATACTGAGTTTTCCCTGTAAAATATAAGTCAAACTCTGTCATATCTCCATTTCACTCAGGTTAAAAGCTGAAGCCCAGAAAATGGCCAATATGGTCTCTCATGTTCTGTCACCCACCCCACCTCTCTGACTTCTACCATTTGCACACATGCTTAGTCAGCTTCAGCACATTGGTTTCCTTGATGTTATGTGAGCATACTGGATATATTCTTATTTTAAGGTTTTTGCTCTATCTATTCTGGAATGTTCTTCTACCAGATATCAATTTGGCTAAACTTGTCACCTTGTCTAAATCTCACTATTACAATGAGCCTTACCTGATCACCACAATTAATACTAAATTCTGACCTCCTCCCACATCTCCCCTACTGCTCCTCACTTCCCCAAACCGGATCTTTCGACTCCCTTTACCATGCTTGATTATTTTAATTTTTTCCATAGAATTACTTTTGATGCCTTTCTCCAACTAGAATATAAGCTCTTTAGGAAACTTTGGTGTTGGTCACCGGTGTGTCTAAGCATCTATAACAGTGTTAGGCACTTAGACATTTGAAACAATTTTTGAATGAGAAAAGGTATACATTCTGGCCCAAATTTCATCTGCAGGCAAGAAAAATTAAGTAGACAGAGTGAATTTGAAGGGGACAGTAGTTTGGGGAAAAAAAAAGTTTTCTCTTTGCAATCTACCAAGTTCAGTTTACTCTATTATCTTTTATAAATTTAACATTTTCATGCAGGAAATAACACTTTCATATTATCTATTATAGATAACAGAACCATGTATTTTTGTATTAAAGGGAAGAAGACACAATGGTTGACATAGGGAAACAATAGGACTGCATAGAACTAATGCAGACATTGCTGTGATCTGAGGAGTGACCAAAACTCCAAAACCGAGAGATCTTCAAAGATAACTTCAAAGCACCTGAGTTTTAAACCGGGTATAATGTCTGGCGTGATCTGGCAGGTTTTGAAAGGATAACGTTCTGTCTGAGTTATGATAAAACGTCATAAAGATTTATGTGTTTCTTGGAGCTTATGATTTGTATATTTCCTTCATCTTTCCCTTCATTTGTTATTATAAATCCCAGCTGTTATTGTCCGCATTTTTAAAGGACTGTGAGCTATATATTTTCCTGCTAGAGACTGTTTGGATGTTTTCAATCCATGAAATGTATTCAGATTTTGAAAACTTCACAACAGAAAGGGACTCCTTGGAGAACAGGAAAAAAAAAAAATCAAGTCCTAGCATAGATTGTTAGTATCATTAAGCGTTAAAAAAGCATAGTTCAATGTTAAAAATTTCTAGTAGAAGTAGGAATTAAAAAGAGATGAAGGAATTAAGTGGAAAAACAGCAGAAATCTCTTGGGACCAGAGGGGGTAAAAACTTGAACAGATGAGCATTGACAAAAGTATTTTTTTAATGTTAAATTGTTTATTATTTCTTTGAGAATTGGATATGTGTATGTCAAGAGTCAAGTTTTCAAAGACACCATTTGGGCTAACCTGAAGCAAATTGCTTAATTAAATTTAATAATTAAACATTTTTGGCTCATGTTAAAATATCCATTTTTGATATAAAATAGGTTTACTTTATTCTTGCTTCTTAACATACTGAAAGGCAATAACAAGTTGCTTTTGAGTCACTATGAGGCAATCTTAAGAAATCCGCATGACTGTTAACTTTTGACACTTTGTAGTTGGAGTGGGAACATCACTCTGAGAGTGATGCAGGGGGCAGGAGAGGGAGCCAGCATCCTGTGTGCCATTTTTCTGACCTGGATTACTTTATACTCACAGTGTTACTATGAGATTATGGTGATAAATAAAGTTGTTTTGAAATTGTTTCTATGAAAAAAAATTGGGAACATTGAAAAAATGCTATTGTAAAATATGAAATTATTATCATTTACAAGAAATTGTAAATTCTTACAAAACCAAAATTAGTATGAAAGTTTTTGTTTTAAGTCTTCTAATTTTTTTTGTAATTTTAGTTATGCATCAATTAAATCAACTATAAAATGCATACGTATGTATGAAGTCCACTTGAAATCATCATTCATAAATATCCAGCCTTTAATAAAATATGCCAAAGCAGAAAAAATATTTAACTGCTTTACAAACACTATGGGATTATATATAATGTATTGAGGATATGGGAAGAAAGTGAAATTTTCATCTTATTCTTTAGACTTGGTATTATTATGTTTCCTAATACACAATATCACAATTATTGTGTGTATAAGTAATTGTAATATTATTATACATTAGGAAGCAAAATAATACCAAATTTTTCATATTAATAAAATTAATAAAGAGCTTTCTTGTGTTAAAAATATTAATGTTTTCTTATATTAAAAATACAAAGTATCACAAAATACTTTCAGTGTGCAAAAACTAAGACTGTGGTGTGCTGTCTAAAGTGATTTATGATCTTCCAATGCTTATAGTACTGTCAAGTTTCAGTTTTGGATCACACTATTATGACGTGTCAAACAATTTTAAAAATACTCCCAACAGTTGACTACACCTGTTTCCACTTTGCAAATCCTTTCAAGTTCATAGCACTTTGATCGAAAAGGAAATATTTAACTTCTGTCTTTCTTTTTCAATCTAAAAGTTGAGAATTTTTTCTTATTGTAGTTTTTGTATGATATACTAACATTGTGGAATAATAAATTGTTGAGATTAGTAAGTCTCTTTTATTTGATCATTTGTAAATGGATTTTTCACAGAATTTCAATTGGGTTGTTTCCAAAGACATGAGTAGACCAAAATGTAGTAAAATTTTATGAAATTATATTACCACATCCTAATGAATAAAACCTTTTAACACTTAATCAAAATATTTTGGGTATGAATCTTTAAATTTGACATATATATCTACTTATATGCATGTTCTCCATTTAAATATTTAACAGCATCTTATGGTTAGGCCAAAAGTGGGACACATTCATCATGCAGTTATTATTTCACATTTTGGCCAGCTTACCGACTTTTGGCAGCTTCAAGCAAATGAGGTTCTTGTTATCTTAACACTTTCATGTGACCTGTCATTGGAAGTCATCATTTCTCTGTTTGGTCACCCCTAGTAAGCTGAAATCATGGAGATGAAATGAAGCCATCTTACTATTATTTCCCTCATTCTTTTCATCATGCATTTGATTAATTCTAGATTGCATTAGGAAGGGTGCAGGGAAACACATTTAAACTGTGAAAATAACAGTAACATAAATTTTCCTAAGAAGACACTGAGAAGCATTCTACAGATAAAAACAAAATTGTAGAATGCTGCAGGTGAATTTGGCAATGTTGACTTAGTAGAAAATCATTTTTTTCATTATGCATTAGATTTTATGGCTATTGATTCTCTGTTTTCAGACATTCTCTAGTTCGGTGAGGCACTTTGAGAAATTCTCTTTTTTCAGTCCATTGTGGAATTTTAATAAAGGGTGTGTTAGCCCGAATAAGTTATCAGATAAATATAAAAGAATCAAGCGTAGCCAAGAAATCCCCCTTGGCAGGAATATTGTAAAGGTAACATTTGGATGAGAGATTTCAAAATATATTATTAAAATGCTCAAGGAATATTTCTAAGAATGTAATCTAGTGTGCTATTTAGGTAACTTTTTTTTAAAGATTTATTTATTATGTAGGTAACTTCTTAAAGCTATAAAGTACTTTTTTAAAAGAATGAAGACATTTATTTCCTCAATAATCTCAATTTTTAAAAAAATCAAGCTTGAGAGTAAGAAACATAATTCTTACTGGCAAGAACATAATTTTAAGAGACGCTTCAGTATTTCCATAACGGATCATTCATATACGCCAAGAATGACTTTTGTGCTAGGCCTTTGTTGAGCTGTGCTTATTATTACTTAGAAGTTAGGCTCCGAATGAAATTTGCAGGCACAAGCAATAGTGGCTTATGCTTTATAGAGTTACATAGTGAACAAAACAGAGGGATTTAAAATTATATTTTCTTACTTATGGAAAGTGAGACAACCTTTAAAACTCTGAAATATTTTCCAAAGAGAGTTAGACCTACAGCTCTCTGTAAGGTGGAGTTGGTAAATCAACAATGGTTTGCAGGAAGAAGAAAATATATATAATGTTTTCAATATTGACAATCTTTTCTCTGTCCTCCAGTTTGTAGCGAAGAGGATAATAGTATCTGCATTATGGTATTGGTCTGAGGGTTGAAGACCATCTTTGGGAGACATGTAATATACTGCCAGGCATATAATAAGCTTCTAAACAATGATATCCTAATATAAAGAAATAGAGTGTATTAGCAATCTCAAGATATTCATTCAAATTCATAATCATACTATTACAGCTACATTATTTGCATCACCTTTATTTTCCTGGAGAACATCAGCATCATAATCACTTTCTCTGATTAAGTTTTTGGTTCCACTATAGCATCTTCCTAAGACATATTGATGGTCTGGAATAATGTTTATTTAAAACATTCAGCACTAGTTCTATCATTTGTTTTTCTTTCTTTTTTTTTTTTTTTTTAGAGAGAAAAAGAACATGCACATGTGTGAGCGGAGTTGGGGGAGGCTGTTGTGGGGTAGAGGGAGAGGGAGAGAGAATATTAAGCAGACTCCACGCTCAGCATGGAGCCCAATGTGGGACTGATCTCACAACCCTGAGATCATGACCTGAACCGAAATCAAGAGTCTGACGATGAACCGATTGAGCCATCCCGGTACCCCCAGGGTTGTCTGACTACTTTTATATATTTTGTGCTCAGTAATACCTAAGCAATGGATTTATTAGAAAACTACTTTAGCTACATTTTGTTACCTTTTAAACCCTGTTTCATTTTAAATTAACCCCCAAACACTATTTACCCCCATACTCTTTGTTATGCCTTCCACACTGGTGTTCATGTCTACTGTCATGTCTTATGGAATGGTTAATTCCTCAGGTAGGCTTAACTACCACAACTTGTTAGTTCTTTCTTTAGTTATGATGAACATAAAGAGTGCAAGTAATATCAGAAAAAATAGGAAAAAAAAGCCCCATTTTCAGTAAATCACTTACTAGCATGGAATTTAGCATATAGTATAATAAAGGATGCTATAGACTATGCTTCTTTTATATTTGAATTGTTTTTTCACTTGCTCTCTTGTCAGCCTAGTTTGATAAACGGTTAAGGATAAGTACATAATGTAGTTGTATGTTTTAAAAACATATTATAATTCAATTCCTTCATTGATTCCAAATGGCCTTTCAACCAAAACTCCAAGCTTTTTTTGTTTTAATTTTGCTTAATAATAGTATTTTTAAACTAAAATATAATATTCGTAGTTATAATTTGGATACCTTGCCCAAGAGTTCATTACTCAGGACATCAAAACATCATGTCTTACTTCATTTTATACTCTCCATGCTATTGGCAATGCCAATTCAATATCACCATTAGGGACCACATACTACATACTATTTGTTTCTTAATATGTTTTTCCCCTTGTCTCATTTTTCCTGGCTTAAGCCATCCCATTCACAATTTTTCTGACTTGGCCTTTTGGAGTCTTTCTTCCTATTTTGTCATTTCCTTCTTTTTCTTGACTTCAATCCTATTGTGTTTTTTGAATGCTACTTCTTTGATCTTGTCAAATTGCATTAAATTATGTTTGAAATTTTAAACTATGTGTAATATGCTATTAGGCCTAAGGGTGGCTTCCCATTCTGGCCCACATGCTGAAAAAAATAAATAATAAAAGGCCCTATTAGTTTGCCAGGGTTGCTAACACAAAGACTGGGTGGCTTGCACAACAGACATTTTTTCTCTCACAATTCTGGAGGCTAGAAACCTGAGATCAATGTCTGCAGGGCTGCTTCTTCTGAAGTCTTTCTCCTTGGTTTGTAGATGGTGTATTCCTCTGGTCTGTCTGTGTCTTAACCTCCTCTTTTCATAAGGACATCAGTCCTATTAAATTGGGGCCCACCCATATGATCTCATTTTATCTTAATTACATCTTCAAAGGCCCTATCTCCAAATACAGTCACATTCTGAGGTACTGCGGGTTAGGGCTTCAACATATGACTTTGGAGGGGACACAATGCAGCTGAAAATACTGATGTAGAGCTTTGTCCTTTTCCTGAATAACTTCTAATAGAAATCCAGTGTCCTCATGAGCTCATCCTTCTGGCTGCCCAAGGGATCTCCCTCTACCACCCCAATTACATATCTCATTTTATTTTTCTTTTTTTTAAAGATTATTTATTTATTTATTTATTTGAGAGAGAGAGAGAGAGAGAGCATGGTGGGGGGAGGGTCAGAGGGAGAAGCAGACTCCCTGCTGAGCAGGGAGCTCTATGCAGGATTCCATCCCGGGACTTCAGGATCATGACCTGAGCCGAAGGCAGTCGCTTAACCAACTGAGCCACCCAGGCGCTCCTACATATCTCATTTTACAATGTGCATTGCATTTAGGACTTTACCAAACTGCACACACTCCTCTCAAAAACTTATCTTGTTATAGTTCCTAATCTCTGGTGGAAATCTAAAAAAAAAAATCTAGTTGTACCAATGAGGGCCAAGATGATAAACTGCTACACATTCTGGATAGTGTATTTCGCTTACACAAGGACCCTCTGAAAATGCATACATTTAATAATAGAAGTAAAAATAATGGAAGTTGTTTGTACTGCAGGATACATACTTTGGGGGATTACGTGAGTTTTAGGAACCTTGAAGTTATGTCGCAAATGTGGTCTTTTACTGAATATTTCTTTGTCATTGCACATAAGATCATTTAAGATGACCTTCATTTATGGAAAAATGTCCTGTTTGCTGGTTGGTTTGCAATTTTCCCTTGTGAAAAACATGGATCTTTAAACTTCAATGAGTCTGTATGCTTGAGGGATGTAGACTGACAATGATCAGGCATCATTGTCCATATGACCTTTATCATTGAGCTAAATCAAATAAAGTTAGTAATACTAAGTACTGTGTCCAAAATAATACATTTGTGTCTAACTGTGCTAATTTGATAAGAAGAGACTCCACAGTATGCCTCAGAGTCACAGGTTTTTTCCCAACTCTGTCAGGGCTCTATTTTCCAAAGTAATGGAGAGACAGAATAGCATAAACATGGCTTTCCAGGTGTAAGTGTCAGAATGGAATAGGCACTTTTGAGGCAAAAAATGTTGAAATATCTGGAATATTTTAATGCTTGATGAAAGATACTTGAAATCTGGTACATATGGTAAGCATCATACCTACCCAAGTATTTTTCCTTTCTACCCTCACCCTTGGTAATTTTCAAAATGTGTGGGGTTAAGGTGGGAATTACATAAGCATCTGACCCTGTTCTCCCTTAAGATAGAGCAAAAGGTATGAAATAGGGAACACTTCTGTATGCTGGTGTATTTACAAATCACTTTTGGTATTCCCCATGATTCATTCATAAACGGATGGAAGGGTGATGATGTTTACAAATTAGTATTTCCTATTCTGTGAAGTTTCAGGCTTAAGGCTTAAACATCTTCAGTAAGACGATCGAACAGCTGCTGCTTTCCTGATGAGCTATAGGAATCAGAGATGGGCAGGTACAAAAGGAAATCAGGACAAGAGCATATGGCCAGAGTGGAAGAATGAACGCTGACTCACCTTCAGGGCACAACCCCCCAGGCCCAGGCTCTGGCAAGTTCTTTTGACTCTCGTTTGCACTCAAGACATCACATCAGATTTTTTTTTTTTTTTTCCAAGAGGAGTTTCCCTAAATAGGATGCTCTGATTTTAGCCAAAAGCTGATTCATGTTCTTAGAACTGAAGGAACATCTGCTGCAAGTTCTGATTACAGTTTCAAAGCTGGAAAGTAGAGTATGTATTAAAATAAATATCTTGATTTTCTTCAAAATGAGATTACTAAGATCTCATCTAGGCAAACTGTTCAAATCCTACCTAGACAAATCAGTTATGTTACAACAAAACAACTTAAAAAATTAAAAAAAAAATTTAGAAAAATTCCATCTCCAGACATCATATACATTTCTATCGGTAGTTGATTTTTACAAAATTGCCAACTTTCACTTTTCTTAATTTTGAGATATCAGTAAATGTTATGTTGCAGCATCTTATTGCTTATAATGATCATTTAATGCTATATTTCAAGCACCTGATGAATTATATTATTGGTCTTCCAGTTTTCTACTTAAATATCTAATGTTGCTGACCTAAATAATTTAACGAAAACAATGATTACTTAAAATAAAATGATGCTGGTATTTTTATATTGTGGGAATACTTTAAAAATCTTGCATAAAATTTGCCTATACCAATGTCTACACTGCACAAAATATTACAATAATTGACTATAGTAATCCAAATATTTTATTCATCATGCTCTCTTTAGGATATAAAATTAATAGCTAGCACATTGCACAGCCAGATTTATCTAATTCCATTTAGACAGCCACCCTGATTATAAATTCAGTGTTTTAATTTGCCCTGGGTGTGAAACATACTTATATATTACTTTTAAAACGCAAAAATAATGATCTTGTTGAGAAGCGTTGGCATTATCTATTCTCAAAACAGTCGACAAGAACCTAGCTGTCTTTCTTTTTTTAATCCCTTTCTCCTTTGGGAATGTAAAGCTATTACACAGTTGTCTCAGCTGCTACTTGGCATTCAAACCAGATCCTTGAGCTGCCAGACATTTCTAAATCCCACTCTCTCCACTTTTCCCAAGTAGTTTACGGTTGTAGTGCGGCACCCATAAGCTGCCTCTCTCAAGGGAACATCCGGCTGACAGCAGCAGGAACAGGCCGTCCCGCTGTTCGGGTCTCTCTCCACCAAGACTGTGGCGCACTTAACAAGTTGACATGCATCCAGCCGTCTAACTCACTGGACTTCTCAAAGGCCAATTTATATTCCAAATCCGTTCCTCTAAGGCATTCCTCCACGACAGAAATATTCCAAATCCACAATCCAGAAATTTCAAAACCTCATGAAGCTTGTAGCACGATGTGTGGCAATAAATTATTTTTTTCCCACATAAATGATGACATGTCCCTCTCACTACTTTAAATGCTTTGCCGAGGTTTCAAATGGCCAGTCTTAGCTTTTTGGAGACGGTGGCTTCCACATGCATAAAAAGTGATGGCGTGCTCTTTTCCCTCATTTAATCAAACGCGCGCGCGCGCGCGCGCACGCGTGTGTGTGTGTTTGTGCGTGCGCGCATGTGCGTGCAAACACAAATGTCTGAGGCAGGAAACGAAATTAAAAAAGCTGCTATGTTGTGTTGAATGTTCAAGTGACCAGGAACTTGTCTTTGAGATCTATATTAACAGACATTTTATAAGAAGGCAAAGTTAATATGCCCCTGGAGCTACTATTTAAATGACTTTAGCTTTATGGTCTTTTAATGTGGGACCTTTCAGCCTGGAAATGAGGTGGATTTTCCATCCTCTGACTTAAATCTCTCAGCAGGGTAGCTTCCCCACTATCCTCCGAGCAGCTGTTAGTAGCAGGAGGAAAAGTGTCCTGCAATAAAATTGATTGCTTCAACCTACACTGCTCTCCAGCCCTCCACAGCTCCACTTTTTGTTGGATCTGTTAGCACCTGCTCCCCAAAGCACCAGATCTTATCTCCAATTGGTCTAAATGCAAATTCCAAAAAGAGAATGGATGCCCAGAAAAACCATAAGGTGGTTCTGTGAGAACTGTGAGGAGTCGAGTAGCTGTTATTGCCGAGGTCTTTATGAAGATAACAGGAAAGGTCTGCCAAGGCAGGGGTTTTATTGTGATTAAGATCTTAGTTCTAAATCAAGACATGGCAGCCGGTATCCCTAAATCATTCCTCTGTAGACACTAGGGAGAAGGACAGAATGCATTAAGTGAATTTCCAGCAATATTGAGCCTTACAAATTTCCCCGGTCTTCCTGGAAGCCTCACATGTGGATAAGTAACACCTACTTGATATTTCCTTTCAGATTCCTGAGGATCAGTTGTCAACCTTTTGAAATGTCCTTCTCAGTATAACACAGGAGCTGGTATTGTCATAATTTGGTAATATAAGAGAAGCAGTTCAGCCTTAAGTGTCAAGAGTGATTGGTGTGATGGCAAATTGTTAATCTTAATTTTAAAATGCCACAATACTTCATTTTAGCAATTAATAACTGTCATTGAGTCTTTATACATGGCATTCTGGTTGTACCTTACTCCAATTTAACGTTAAAGTAATATTCAAATCAACTTGCAGACTTTTTCTGATGAAATACTCTGAATTATTAATTCTTATCTTAATGCAGTCTTTGAGTTGCTGTATTGTTCTTAAAGACATGTAATGTGATTTGCACATTCATTTATTTCATTTTTGCATTTGGATCACACTGAGAATATTATAAAATTTGGAAAGTTAGTTAAACATAGCCATTATATGCAACTTTCAAAGTGTTCCACCAATAACTTGGATATTTGGAATGACTTATCCTTTCCCATGCCATTTTAGTGAAGAGCAGTTTTCAATTCTTTTTAAAGAAAAATATCTTCCAACTTTGGAGTTTAAACAATTTATTCTAGAAAAAGCCATCATGAAATACACAATAGTTGGCCAAGCCAAAAAACAGCAATGAAATAATTAGTGGGAGAAATATGTGTCCAGTTTAGAATAGAGACATAGAGTTTATTTCCCCTTCAAGGAGAACTATCTGTCTAAGACAGTACAACAATTTTGCCACTTTGTAAGAACGCAAAGACATATGAAGGGTTAGATGGAAAAAATATAGAAACTGGATTTGACCAGGGTTGTTAATATTACTCTTTGGGCATTCTGTTTGGGAGTTCCTTTGCACATAACAGTGGGATTTCAGAGAAGATAATTTGACCATTGACAGAATTATGACACTCCTAAGACTGTCCAAGTTAGGAAGTCATTATTTGCCTTACAGTTTTGCTTACCAGTGAACTCAGCGGGTTTCCTTGCTGCAGATAATTTCACATTAATTTTCACTGAAGAATTTGTATTAAAAGGTGAATGAGCTGATACATTCAAACAGAATTTTAAATACACATCATTCTCCATTTTAATGTGATACTAAAATAATTTATGTAAGAAGACTGCAGGTACATGCAATTTCATGTTAAGATCAGAGCGAGAATATTCAGAGGTATGGGAATAAAAAATACTTATTTGTGAATAAAAATCTAATGGTCTGATTTCTGAGGAACAGACAGTGCTGCTGCAGAATCTCTTCATTGAAAACCATAAAATGGAATACGAGAAGTTGACTTAAGTCTGCCTAAACAAAAATGTACCAGATCTTTTATTCTAATATGCCAATTTCAATGGGAGAGAAATCCAATAGAGTAGAGGATTAGAGTAAGAATATTGGTAAGGTGAAATTGGTAAGAAGAAATGGGTTTGTTAAGAGGAAACAGTTATGTGTTTCCCCAGAATGTTTTCAAAGATTAGCACATGTCAGGCCATGTTTATTTCTGGACATTGAAGGAATGATCCTTTTGTCAAGGTCTGTAAAGGAAGCTATTTCTTTTTTTTTTTTTAATATTGTATTTATTTACTTAGAGAGAGCAAGAGTGAGAGAGAGAGCACATGAGCAGGGGGAGGGGCAGAGGGAGAGGGAGAAGCGGACTCCCCGCTAAGCAGGGAGCCTGACGTGGGGCTCGATCCCAGGACCCTGAGATCATGACCTGAGCCGCAGTTAGGTGCTTAAACGACTGAACCACCCAGGTGCCCCAAGGGAAGCTATTTCTAATAGTTACCTATTCCTATTTTACAAATTATTCTGAAACTTAGGAACTGAAAACAATAAACATTTATTCTCTTGGGATGCCTGGGTGGGTCAGTCATTAAGCGTCTGCCTTCGGCTCAGGTCATGATCCCAGGGTCCTGGTATCGAGTCCCGTGTCGGGCTCCCTCCTCAGCGGGGAGTTTGCTTCTCCATCTCCCTCTGCTGCTCCCCCTGCTTGTGCTCACTCTCTCTCTCTCTCTCTGACAAATAAATAAATAAAAATCTTAAAAAAAAAATTTTATTCTCTCATAGTTTCTAGGGGTCAAAGACTTGAAGATGGCTAAGCTTAATGGTTCTGGGTCAGAGTCAAGTCAAGTTTTTGGCTGAGGCTACTATCATCTGAAAATTTAACCAGGGCTGTAGGATTCACTTCCAAAATGGCTCAGTTACATGACTTTTAGCAGAAGGTCTCAATACCTTGATGGGTTTTTTTTGTAGGAGGTTTCAGTTCCTGGCCACCTGGACCTTTACGTAAAATTCCTTGAGTGTCCTCATGACATGGCATCTAGCTTTCACCAGAGCCACTAATTCAAATGAGAGTAAAGAGAAATTGCAAATTCTTTAATTATCTAATCTTGAAAATCATGCACCATCACTTTTTCATAGTCTGTTTGATAAAAGCAAGTCACCAATCCAGCCCACACTCAAAAGGAAAGGAATTAAACTTTACCTCTTGAAGAGAAGCATATCAAAGAATTTGTGGATGTATTTTAAATCCACCACTCTCTTTTACTTTCATTTTACTTAAATTTTTCTAAATGACACTTTGTCCTATCTCAATGTATTCTTCAACATTGTTGTCCTTAGTCATTATTCCCAAAGCTCGGATACAGTGCCACTTTCAAATGAGTTGAAATGCACAATTTCACAATGGCAGCTTTCTTATCTAAAGAAACAAAATTCCTAATTAAAATATTAAAATGTCAAAGAAGACTTAAATTTGAAAATATATCAGGTAACATATCTGATTCACTGGATACATGGACTGTTTAAGTGATGGAGTGTTGATTGTGAGCCCTCAGAAAAATAACAGTCTTTTATAAAAAAATCAGTGTGAAAAATGTATTTTCTATAGCCCACAGACACAAAATGACATGTTAAAAATTTTAAGTAGTATTATTTGATAAATCCTATTTTAAGGCTAGAATTGTTTGAATACGACTGCCTCAGAAAGTCATATATCTAATTTTGCTTAGGACTCAGTCTTGCATAAAGTCACTCAGTGTAAGAGTGTCTAAAGGAATTAAAAATGAATAATTCTAAAAATCTTTTCCCACCAATTTAAAGGTTAGCAATTAATCCTTTCCTTAAATTCTGTTTAAAGATAGACTCCCCTTTAAAGATATTAGACTTTCATGTTTTTTTTGCCATTCAATAATGAATATAGTATCTGTGTCCTCCAAGATTTTAGAATCATACAATGTTATTTAAATGATATGTAATACATTTAGAGGTATGATTAATACACATTTTAAGATTGTAATTTGCTATATTAAGCTTTTAAAAATAGTGTTTCCATAGATAAATGATTTCTATATGTGTGTGAATAATTTCACCTATTTTATATAGGCCAGAATTTTATATTTCTATGTGGAATTTCTATATTTTTCATATCTACACAAGAATCAATGTTATGTTAAAAATTAATGAAAAAGATATCAACAGTCATAAAGATTGCAGATTATGTTTGTTGATTTATTTTGTGTGTGTGGGGCAAATTGGAAGTGAGAAAAAGGCAAAATATTACAGATAATATGGAAAATTGTTTTTTAAATGTACTGTTGGGCTTATAGTCCAGACAAGATGACATTGGACCTATTTCTCCCCACTAAGTCCAACTATTAGTCTTGGACATGGTTCAGGGGACAACTCAAGGAGAATTCTAAAATGTGGCAAGAAAAAGACAAACTGGTTTGAAACTTCAAGACCAGAAGAAACACATAGTGGCAATGCATTTGCCTTCCCAACAGAGAAGGTCACTCAGACCTAGTGTTTTCTGACTCCAACTTGGCAACCAAAGCCACCCAGATAGACTCATTATTCTTCCATATCTAAAGGGAGTCCCTCTGACAGCATCAGGTGAGCTGAACACCACCTGCAAAGGTGATTGATGGAGAGCTCCCCCACCAATAAGTGGTCCTGAGACTCCTTTCTCCAACAAGAGATACTGAGGCAGTGGGAAGAATTGGCAGTAAAAACACAGATACAGCAAATGGTCTAGCCTAGGTAGCCACTTTATTCCCCTGGACATCTTTCACACAGAGATACTAAAGCATGTGGGCAGAATGGACAGGAAAGACCTAGTCAAAATAAGTAGCTGGTGATAGATCTTCTTTGTCTTCAAGAGCATGAGACTCTTCTCCTCCATGCACAGACACGGGGCAGGTGGGCAGAACAGGCAAGAAGGACTCACTCACAGCCAGTAGCCTGACCTCAGAAGCCTCTTTGACTCCATGGGCATGAGATGCCTTTCCCTGTCCAGAGATACCAAGGCCACCAGGAACACAAGTAAGAGGGAACCCCACTATATTTTTCATCCATTTTGGGTCCCAAGAAAACTCCTTCCACCACCACCAAGAGCACCAGAAAGAGACAAGTGGGAGTCTCAGTAGCGTCTGAAAAATCAAGCAGACCAAAATACACCACAAAAACTCTGAAAATTAAACTGACATTGGAACCAAAGCATGTAAGAGTAGGTCAAGAACTGTGTGGTAAACCTAAACAGGGTGATAGTCTCCTAAAATAAAATACTTAAGTAAGACCTAGAATCTCCTAACATGAGAGATTAAGTTTCCATGATATAACTGAAAATCACCTATCATACTAAGAAACAAGAAAATCACAACTTGAATTAGGAAAGATGTTAACTGATGACAAAACTGAGATGAATCAGATGCTCAAATTATATGGCAAAGATTCTAAAGCAGCATTTATAAAAATGCTTTATTGATAAATTACACATTCTTTTGAAACAAATGAAAAAATAAAAAATTTCAACAAAGAAATAGAAATTGTAAAAGAGAGCCAAATGGAAAATATAAGATTGAAAAATATAATAATTATAACAATTTTAAAAACCCTTGCTGGATAGGTTCAACAGTAGATCGAAGGGACAGAGGACAAAAATCAGTGATCTTGAAGAAAAATAAATATAATATACCCAATCTGAGAAACAGAAATAGAATACATTGAAAAAAAGTTGAACAGAGATGTGGATCTGTGAGACTATAACAAAAGATCCAATATTTGTATCACTGGATTCCCAGAAGAGAAGAAAGGGAATGAGGCTGAAAGAATATTTGAAGAAATAATGTCTAAAAAAATCCCACATTTTGGATAGATACAAACCTACAGATTCAAAAAACTGAGCAAACCCTAAATAAGACACACCTCCTTTCCCAAAATTCCACACCAGACACACCATTATTTATTTTTGAAAACGAAAACAAAAGAAAAATTCTTGAAAACAGTCAAAGAAAAAGAACACTTACTTATTGGAAAAAATCCAATTTATACAACAATGAATTTTTCATCTGAAAACATGGAGGCCAATAGGAGTTGGATCATTTTTAAGTCGTGAATTTTATATCCAGTGAAACATTTCTTCAGGAACAAGAAGAAATAAAGATATTCAAAGATGAAGGGAAACTAAGGGAATTTGTCACTATCAGACCTACTCTTAAAATTTCAAACAGAAAGAAATGATAAAAGAATCTTGGAGCATTAATAAAGAAGAAAAAACAAAAGAAAGTGTAAAATTATGGATACATACAATGGACATCCTTTATTTCATAAATTTTATAAAACACGTTTGATGAGTAAAACAAAATTATAATCCCATCTGTTACTCTAAACAATGATGTTTAAAGATGGAGAGACTGAAGATCTACCTAAAAGGAAATGAGGTTTCCACATTTCACTCAAAGTGGTAAAATGTTACTATCAGCAGACTGTTTTAAGCCACATTTGTTTCAAATTAAGTCACATATCAATAACTACCTAAAATGTAAATGGTCTAAATACATCAATCAAAAAACAGAGACCGACATGAATGAATTAAAAGAAAGAATGACCCAACTATATGCTGTTTACATAAAACTCACTTCAAATTCAGTGACAAAAGTCAGTTGAGAATAAAATGGTGGAAAAAGATACACTATGCCAACATTAATAAAATAAAAAATAGGATTGGTCATGTTAATATTAAAGTAGATCTCAGAGCAAGGAAATTATTATCAAAAAAGGGACAATATATAATGGTAAAAACATTAGTCCATCAGGAAGACATAATAATCCCAAATGTGTATGCACAAAATAACAGGGCCTCAAAATACATAAAACAAAACTGATAGAACTGAAAGGAGAAATATCCAAATTTACAGTTATCATTGGGGGTGTTAAAGTCCCCTTCTCAGCTACTGATATAAATACTAGACAAAAAAATCAAGAAAAGATGAAGATGGGAACAGTCAACCAACAGGATCTAATACATATGTATTATATATTTTATATTATATATAAATATATATTTTATTATATATATTATATATTTTATATATACATATATATATTTTTCCCAATCACTCATGGAACATTCACTAAAATAATGTGGGCCACAAAAAAAGCTTCAACACATTTTTAAAAAATGGAATAATGTAGAAATGCTCTTTGAGCAGAATGTAATCTAACTAGATCAGTAACAGGATAAAAACAGGAAATTCTCTAAATACATAAAAATTAACAGCACTTTTAAATAATCCATAAGTATAAGAAAAGGTAAAAAAGGGGCTCCTGGGTGGCTTAGTCAGTTAAGCAGCTGACTCTTGATTTCAGCTCAGGTCAAGATCTCGAGGCCCTGGGATCCAGTCCTGAATCGAGCCCACCGTGGGACTCTTGCTCAGTGGGAAGTCTGCTTCTCTCTCTCTCCCTCTGCCTCTTTCCCCTCTCATGCTCTCTCTCTCTCTCTCAAATAAATAAATAAAATCCTTAAAATGTTTTAAAAAAAGAAAATGTAAGAAATACATAGAACTTAATGAAAACAAAAACATAATTTATCAAAATACATAGGATGTAGCTAAAGCAGTGCTAAAAGAAAAACTTCTGTAGTAGCATTTGTATTATAAATGAGGAAAGTTTTCAAATCAATAACCTAAGTTCTTACCTCAAAAAAGCAGAAAAAGAAAAGTAAAATAAGTCCAAAGCAAGCAGAAGGAAGAAAATAATAAAGAGCATAAATCAATGAAATTGAAAATAGTAAAATAATAAAGTTAATGAAACAAAAAGATTGTTCTTTTTAAAGAATCAATAACATTAATAAAAATAAAAAGTCAGAAAGCAAAAAATCATCCAAATAAGGAATGAAATATGAGATATCACTACAGATCCTGTAGCCTTTAATAAATTAACAAGGGGATACTATGAACAACTGTATGCTAAAAAATTAGACAACTTAGAAGAAATAGAATACTCAGCAATAAAAAGGAATAGAGTATTGATATATATATGCAACAACTTGGATGACTCTCCAGAGAACTATGCTGAGTGAAAAAAGCGACCCTGAAACGTTACATACTTTGTAATTCCAATTATATAACATTTTTGAAATGACAAAGTTCAGAAATGGAGGGCTCAGTGGTTGCCAGGGAATAAGAATAGTGGGGAGTAGGTAGGTACGATTCTAATAGTAAATCAGGAAGAACACCGTGATGATGGAGTTGTTCAGTTTCTTGACTGTTGGTGGTAGATACATTAATCTACATATGTGAAATAATATATAGAACCAAATACACACACACATGAATGAGTAAGTAAAATTGAGAAAGTCTAAGATTGGTAGATTATAATCAATATCAATAATGTGATTCAAAATGTTACCTTTGGAGGAAACTGGGTAAAGGCTACACATTATTTTTTACAGTAGCAAATCAATCTACAATTTTCTCTAAATTTCAATTAAAAATGTACTTTTGCTGAGATTTTTAAAACAGCCACGATCCTCAGACATGCCATTTTACCCATTTTTTGATCTTGATGCCATGATTTTCTACTTTTTTACCCATTTTATCTCTCCTTCCTTCTAATTCACTCCTATTTTTGGTTCTATATTATAATTTTTCTTCTATTTCCAAGATTATAAGGACTATGTATGAAACATTTTAAACTGAAAAAAAAAAAAAAAGTGTTAGACAAAACTCCTGAATACAGTCATTGCAAAAAATTGTAACCTCAATATCTGGTCAATATTTCAAAATCAAGAATTCTTATTGCTTTCCAACTTGGGATCTCTTTATACTGCCAAGAAAATTTTGTAAAATAGTCCTGGCCAAGTTTTATAACAGTGAGTATCAGTTCTTATTACCTATGCATTTACTCTCCTTGGGAAAAATTATCATTAATGTCATTTCACTGCCAAGTTACTATTATTTATTGTTTATCTTAATGGAAAAGAAAAAAAGAACACTTATGCAAGTTAAAACAGCCAGCATGGAAACTCTGGCTTGGCAAAATTCCAATTATGACCATTTTATTATCATGTGATCCATAATAAAATGTTGTGCTTCTATTTAATATTTTAGTCAATGAGAGGCTACTGATGGCTTGGAACAGTGATGTATCATAATTCACATTTGTGGGCTCAACATGAATGCAGAGAGGGAGAGAGTCCATTTAGGAGGCTGTTGCTAAAGTGCCAACATAAAGGTTGCCAACATAAAAAGAGGATATTCCATAGGCAGTACAACCTTTAAATTTCTTTCTTTTCTTTTTTAAATCAAATTTATTCCCAAATTCTCATTTAAAATATTTTATTGTTACTTGTTTAGGTTTTATATAGTAGTTTGAGTGGTTGAAAATTAATATTTACGTTCATACTGATATGTAGGATAAACAATAATATAAATGCTAAAATGCATATTTCTTTGAGATTATTAGTGTGGTTTAATTCTGGCTGGATATCAAATACTGATTTACATTAAAAGATTTATGGGTATTCCTTAAAAGATCAAGAATTTTATATCTTGTAACTTCTCTTGTTAATGTTTAGGGAGCCCAAAAATACTGTGGAAATTTCTATCCTTTGTTTATAGTGCTTGTTTGCAAGAGAACCATGGAAACTTTAGGGAGGTTAAAAGGCCTGTGATTTGCCTGGGAAGATTTTAGCATCATGGGAGGAAAGAGAGCCTAACTTGTTTCCCATTGTATCCCAGATGTTTCTTGTTGCTTCCTTCTTCTATGAAATCCAGGCAAATTAGACTTAAACTCTGCATACCTATATTTAGTAGCTCAAAACCATCTCCAAATTCCCAGACTTCACTTCCTTGTAAAGTTCCACCTTCTAATTTAATTACCATGGTCATGGTCATGGCAAAGCCTCTTTTGAAGCATGATTCTCCCTGTTGCTGGTCACCCCTGCAAGTGTAGCCCAGTCACATATTTTGACTTTTTTTCTTATGAGTTATAGCCTCCTTAGAAAGCCCACCATTTTGCACCTTTATCTGATAGAGGTAAAAATAGGGTTTCTTGGTTAAATTCTTGATCGCCTGATGTGTAGAAGGCATTAAATCCGATAGCCCTGAACATATCATGCATTGTTTTCCTGATCTGACTTAATGAGGGCAGAGGATTTAATATCGGAAATTAAACTGTGTTTTTGTATTTTGATGAAAACATAGTTACTTGCATACTTTATCAAGTCTCCAAATGATGTACTAAATGGGATGGACACGAAATTATTGACTCTGAATTGATTTAAAACACATATGTTCTTAGACACATATTTGTGGTCTGTGGTGTTGAAAGTTTGAGAAAGCTTTTGGTGCAACCAGGAACCCAGTGCAGCAGAAACTGGATTATGTTACTGTGGGACAGTGAGTAATTATTTGCTTAGCCTCAGGGCTGCATGGGCCGAACGGACCAACCACCCTGATCCCTCAGCCTAAGAGCAGTTAATATCAGCAACCAAAGTTCTGGGTTCGTCTAACATGGCGGATAGTGAAGATCACCAAATGGCGGGTTTGCCCCTGTTTGTACATCAGAAGTACTTGCACTGCTTGCCAGTTGTGACAGTTAACTGGAGGGGAAATAACTTTACAGAGGTCAAGTGTTGGAATGTGGACCTACCTAGGTAGTCTGATCAAGAATATAGGATAAAATGTGGAGGAGATTGTATGATAGTCAAGAGTGGACCATGGACTTTGCAGCTAGACCATCAGTTTAAATCCTAGTTCTGTCAATATCTGTGTCACTTTGCACAAATTATTTCCCTTCTTCATGCTTCTCTGTTTTTAAACAATAGTGAATACTTCACATGATTATTATGAAAATTAAATGAGCTCACATATGTAAATTACTCAGGACATTTGCCTGGCATGTTTTAACCCCTAGATAAGCATTTTCTACTATTATTTAATAGAATGCACAACATATCTTTTCATTCTGCCACTTTTCTATTGTAGGACAGAGCACATTATTCAAACTTACTATTTCACAATAATTCAAGCATCTGTTTATATTTTTGTAACAGATTTTTTTTTTTAAGTCAAGGAAACTGTCACATTTAATACAATTTCTTGATGTCTCAAAGTGTTCTTTTATCAGGAAATCATAAACTGTTATAAAATTTGTTAACCAAGATGGCAGCTCCTATTAGGCACAAATAACTTTTGCAGGTGATGGTGAAGCTGAGAGAAAAGGAAATGCAGACTGTCTCAATACTGTAAATTTTAAATTTAGTCATCTACCAAATGTCTCTTTCCTATCCTTTTTCCTAGACCCTGGAATCTGTGCTGACTGAGCCCATCTGGGAATGCAAACCAACCAGATGGCCATTGTGAACTGCTGGGGAGACCCCGCGGCAGCGAGAGCTGGTTTCAGAAAAGAAAGCTCTTTGGGACACAATGAATACAGACCTAATTTATATTTGAGGGCTTTAGAAGGAGATTAAGGCCAACAGTGGCATGATTTTAAAGCACAGTTGGGAGGGTTTTTTGTCTTTATGCCAGTGAAGCTGAATTATAAGTTTGGGGAGCTTTGCAAGTGTGAAAAGAGATGCCATAAAAAGAAAGGGAGGCTGAATAATTGTATGGCTGTGCAGATTACAAACAGTATGTAAAAGGATTGAGGTTAAAGAGCCTCATCAAAGCAATGCCCTCTTCAATCGATTTTTGTCACAAGGATTATGACTTTAGGAGAGGTATAACCAGCAGGGGATAAAGGAGTGGCATTCCCCCTCCTTTTAATGCCAAAGTACTTGAACAATTGATAACAAGGGATTAGAAACTGAAAATATATTGTGGCCTTGCTCTATTCAGACTAGTGTCAAGGTTGAAGGGACATGGTTCATGAACTTGAGAAGCATTAGTGCACTAGTTACGGGGCATCCACAGACCTCCTGTGTCTAGAGTCTCAGCAAATACCATGATGATGAAAATTAGTTCTGGCCTAAGTTAATCAGTAAATCAGATACAGATACTCATCTGGCATTTCAGACATGATCTTAATCCTCCCTTCATCTTTTCTTTATTAGATGGCATATATTAGATTTAGTTATTTCATTGAAGATCCTTTTCCTATGGGAGATGTTTCATAAACACTGATGAAGGATTCTAGATGAAGCTCAATCAACACCAGTCTAAATGAAAAATGCAATTAATGTTTATCATATTTTTCCATGCTTGGTGACTATAATTACTGTTAAACCACATTTTGCAATTCACAGTTGCCTTAGACAGTTTGTGACTGACTCTATCATGCCTATTAATTAATTATCCATTCATTAATTAATAGCAATGTGTTGAGGACCCATATGTGCTAGGCCCAAGGGGATGCAAAGATGAACACTCTTCCTACCTTCAGGCATCTCACTGTCTAGTAGTTTGGAAAGAAATATTAGAAATTATACAAAGTGCTAAATGCAATGATAGAGATACATTCAGGACATTAAGCTACCACCAACCCCTCTGACATAAATAGGGTTATAGAGAGGAAGACAATGAAGTGGGAAGATAGGACGAATGGAAAACATCACAATGTATGAAAGCTTGTCTGAGATTTCTGGACTAGTGATATAAATTTGAGAACAATCCACGTAGGTGTGTGAAATTCTCTAATGAATGGCTTAGAGTGAGTTAGGATGTACTCTAACCTTCTAGGATGTAGAAGGCTTTGAATGGTCTTTGGTTCTGTTGCATTAGTTATCTTTTGCTGTATGACAAGTTACTCCCAATCTTAGCAGCTTAAAACATTATTATCCCACACACTTTGTGTGGCTCAGGAATCTAAGAGTGGTTTAGCTCAGTAGTTCTGACCCAGGTATCTCATGATCTTGCAGACAAGTCCCTTGGGCCTGCACTCATCTAAGGCTTCAGTGTAGAGGGTCCATTTCCAAGAAAGTGCATTAGTGCAGCTATTGAGTCTGCAGTTTCTGAATATGTGGTCCTCTACACAGACTCTCTGAACATTCTTAAACCATGGAAACCAATTCTCACAAAGCAACTGATCTGATCAAGAGAATGAGCTAGAGAGAATATCTTCCCCAAGCTAGAAGCTGTAGTCTTTGGGAACGTGCTAACACTTTTGCCATATTTTACTCAAAAGTGCATCCTGAAACCAGCCGACATTCAAATGGAGGGGAATGAAGTTTCATCTCTTGAAGGGAAAAGAATTTCAGAGTAAGTGTAGAAATATTTTTAAAATGACCAAATTGTGGTAATAACAAGAAATCCTGCATAGACAAAAAAAATCACGTTTTTCTTTAAACCAAAAGAAACTCTTAACTCTAGGAAACAAACTGAGGGTTGCTGGAGGGGAGGGGAATGGGAGGATGGGGTAACGGTGATGGGCATTAAGGAGGGCACGTGATGTAATGAGCACTGGGTATTATATGCAACTGATGAATCACTAAACTCTACCTCTGAGACTAATAATACACTATATATTAATTAATGGAATTAAAATAAAATAAAATAAATAAAATAAAATAAAAAAAATAAAGTCCTTGGAGAGCTTTGGATGCATTAAAATCTGAAGAAACTAAGTTCCAGAGGGATAGTGTCTTCTAAAAAGATTGAGGGCCAAAGGATGTTTCTATGCCTGGAGTCAGTTGACAAAGTTGGGTAAGGATGGTGCTGACATTTTTTTTTTTTTAAGTACTTCTCATTTTTTTTTCTTGAATTGATGAATAATCATAGATAGCTTTCATTATCTCTCTTCAACAAATTAACACAGTTCAGGAGTATCCACATAATTCCAGGCCCTTATTTTTATAATTTTCCTAGTTTCTTTCTAGTATTAGATATGTTATAGCAACCAGTGGGGCCCCTTTACCAGTATGCATCCAAATTTACAACCAGTGAAATTTGTAACCATTTTACAATAACAGGATGTCAGGGAATATCCACATTCTTAGGCTACCAGTGTTAAGAATCTCATTGCTAGAATAGCCATCATCTGAGAGGGACATGGTAACTAGGGGCTCAGACTACTCAAAGATTAGGGTCACCCCACCAAAAATTCTGCCCAGACTAAGGGAGGTGTTAGCTGAAGGAAGGGGACTTAGGCACAGATAGAGAAGGGGGATGACTAAGTATCGGTTATGGCTTCAAGATCAACTGCAACAACAGATCTTGAAGAAGCTACCCCAAATGGGGCAAAATTACTAACAGAAGCAAGTGGTTGTCAGTGGCCCAAGGAATGCGCTGTAGTGGATACTCTTCCCAGTCAAAGGCACTCACTCTTCTGTTGTTAGAAATATTGATTTCTGATGGTTCACAGATGTATCTTATATAGGAATTTCACTGAGTTGCTGAGAACAGCTCCACCCAGTGTTTCTCTCCCACCCAGAAAGTGATTCTCAGCTAAAAACTGGCCGAAGCAGGCATACAAAGCCCTGGCCGTGTAGCTTTGATTGGAGACAACTCTCACTCTAGTTCCATATGAGATCAGCTGATATCCTGGTTGCAACCACATTGCGGGTCAGCTTCTCCCTCTTCCTAATGTGCTTTCCTCACTTCCTTATACGCAGATCTCCCAGATCTCTTATAGGCATAAACTGTGCCTCCGAATCTGTTTCCAGGGGTCTCAGTCTAAGATGCGATTTTGGAGGAAAAGAGAAGAGGAAAAAATATTATTAACTTAAAAATATATATACATTTTCAAAGGCACTGGTAATTCAGAACTTTGCTATCTGTCAGGTTGTCACTTGGAGAAATCTGATTGACTCAAGTGACATTCATTATCTACATACTTTCCTTAGTCATTACTTCATTTAAATGAGTGATATATAGTTACTATAAAGTGTATAATTGTAATTATAATAAAGTGTAATTGTAATAAAGTGTAATTGGGTATATTTTTGGTTTAGAAATAATAAGCCAATCTTGGATTATGTTCTAGATCCAAGTATCTTTTCCAAATGCTACTCAGCTGCCCTGCAGTGATCACAGGCCCATCACTAGATGCTTTACTGTGAATTCACAGAAGGGTAAGTGTAAACAATAAACAGCCTTTCATAGACTCAGAGACCAGCCCACTTTGCAGTCACTCCTTAGCAGCTGGACATGCATAAATGCCAGATTTTTCTTCTAGCTGTGAGTCATTCATTCATGTAGGTGCTTGTTAGTGACCCTTCTCTGATTCTTCAGCTCCTTTCTTTGGACCTTATTTTCCATGATCTTTCCACAGTCATTTATTGTCTAATTTTGTAATTAATTACTTTCTTCAAAATACTTACAATGGCTTTGCTTCCCTGATTGAGTCCCTTGACAAGTTCAAATGTCCTTAAATTGCATTATAATTTATCCAGTGTTCTTTTTCTTCTTTCTAAAAATGTATCCATGTAATTTGGCTCTTTATAATCCCTTTTAATATCTTTCTCAACTTCAGGAATTTTGTTAGACATTTACTTGAGTTATTTCTTCCTAATCAATTTATTCATTTATTTACTTTTTTTTGTTCTATCTTTTATTTGAACTCTATCGAAAAGGATGTTGGCATCTGTACTCTATCCCTTTGATCTCTTAGTTTTCCATTTATATTTTCCACTTTTTAATCTTATATTGATATCTTATGCAGGTGTTCCTAGTAAAGTGTTGCATATTAATTTATTCTTCAGGTATATCCATTCTCACATTCAACCTGCCTTTCAAATTATTTATTTCTCATATATTATATTTTATTATGAATACATCCAGTTGGTTCTTCTTTAAGACTTTTTGTCCTTGATTTTATTTTCGAGATTCTCCCTTATTTGTCTGATGATGATAGGCTTATTTTAAATACTTGTTCTCTCTGGTCCTTTATTCTTCTTTGTCTGGTATATAATAGTTTGTTGCTTTTCCCTTAGGGTGTCAAAAGCTATAATAGTGTTTCCTTTGTGTGATAAATCTACACAAATTATAATCAAGAAACATTCAACGTATTATCGTTAAGATGGGCAGGGGGTGGTGGGAAAAAGAAAAAGATACCTATTATCACCAGGACTATCAAAGTAGTAGCGGAGTCTGAAGTCTGTGGTTAATGCAGTAAGATACAAAGCATGTGAAGAAGTACAATGCATATCCTAGTAGACAGATAAGCAAACTGTTATTATAGATGATATGATCAGTTACCAATAAAACAAAAAATTTACTAACATACTCTTTTTTGCAAATATAAAATGCAACAAAATTGCATACAATATCAACCTATATAAGCTAAGCATTCCTCTACATTGGCCAAAACTAACTAAAAAATATAATAAAGTTATATTAGCTATAAAAATATATCAAAAACCTAGGATTTTACTTAATGGAAAGAACAAGAACTTTATAAAAAAAATCCACTCTTTTAAAAGACATACAGGAATATTTGAAATAAAAAAAGAAATGCAACTTGTTCACGGAGAGAATGACTTAAGAGTTTATTCGAGAAGGTCATGGACATACACTATTAGAGCCATGTGGTGCAAGTACAATATAAAGTTTATTGGAGGAAAACTTACAGCTGAGTAGTGCAGAACTTGTGCAAAACCCTCATGATAATACAGCCTAGGTAGTGTATATAGATAGTCTGTGTACACAGTGGCCAATGATCCCATAGAGAGTTACCTACCATGGCCAAGAGGTTGGATATGCGACTGAGTATACTCCAAGAGCAAGAACAAGTTCTGCCCCTAAACCTCATTACATATCTATAATCTATCCTAACAAGGATAGGGAATACCTAGCTTTTCTAAGTAACAAGAATTATATTTAAAGGATTTTCTAGTCAAGGAGCCACCCTCAGGACTATGCATACGAAAGGCCAAGGTCTGTAGACAAGGGTCGTGGGAACAGCATTGCATGCCAAGAATATTGCCATCAGCCGAAGGCCCTGCCAGTTCCCTGATAAACTAGTGATAGGGGCACAAAAGGAGTCTCCAGGGCCAGCCAGAGTTGTCTCTCATCGTTAACATTGTAAAAATGTTTATTCTTCCAATTTTATTCTAAAAAAATCAATATGCTATTCCAAATAAAATTCCAGTAGGTTATTTTGAGGGACTGAACACTTATTATAACATTTATCTATTACAACCTATTTTTTTCCTTAAAGAGAGGGAGCCTATATCCTAAATGATATGAAGATATACTATACAAATACATAGTAATAAAAATAATGTGGCACTGAGACAGCCATAAGCACAATGACCATTGGGATAGGCTAAAGCCGGTTTCCTCAACCTCAGTATTATTTATATTTTGAGCCAAACTGTTGGTGGGGTGGGGCTTGGGCTTTGTAAGGTGTTTAGCTTGGGCTGTGCATTGTAAGGTGTTTAGGCCTCTACTCACCGGATTCCAGTAGGACCTCCTCGCTCTCCACCCAGCCTACCCTGGTTTTGACAAGCAAAATGTTCTTCAGATATTTCCAGATGTCCTCTTGGAAGTGAAATTACCTCTATTTGAGAACTACTAGACTAGATTGCTCAAAAATAAAGCTGTGCATTATGAAAGATCCTGTTTTTGATGAAATTGGCAGTATAAGCCAAGAAGGGAAAGATTAATAGATGGCATTAAGAAAACTGGCTCACATATAGAGTAAAATAAGGCAGGATACTTTGGTGTGCTGAATAATGGCTCACTGAAAGATGTCTGAGTCCTAATCCACAGAACCTGTGAATATCACCTTTGAAAAGGGGTCCAAGGAGAGTTTGCATATCTTCAGGATTTTGAGATAATTTGATTATCCAATGGGTCTGATGTAATAGGAAGGGTCCTTATAAAAGAAAAGATGGTGTGAAGATGAAGGCAGAGAAACTTAAAGATGTTATGTTACTGGCTTTGACAATGGAGAAAGGGTCCATGAACTAAAGAATGTAAGAAATGCAGCTCTAGAAACTGAAAAGGAAGGAAATGAATTGTCCTCTAAAGCCTCCAGTAGGAGTCCAGCTTTGCTGACATCTTGATTTTCACCCAGTGAAACCCATTTCAGATTTCTGTTCTTCAAACCTGTAAGAGAATAAGTTTGTATTATTTTATGTCTTTAAGTTAGTGATAGTTTGTTATAGCAGCAACAGGAAACTAATACAGACATCTGCATCTAAACCATATATAATGATGAATGTTAAAAGGGTTAAAACATATACATAAACCAATAAATGGACTGAAGCTAGCGACAGAAATATTTGGAAACTAACTCTTGGCATTTGGGTTGGGAGAGGAGTTTTTAAACAAGATCTCTAAAGCATAAATCCTCAGGCAAAAATCAAATACATTTAACCACATCTAAAATTTAATTCAATGGACATTGGATAGAAGAACTATTTACACAATCTGGACTGAATCGAGGGACAGAGTTTTAACTATGAAGCTGTCTAAAATGGTGATAACAGTTGGGGTCGGCAAGAAGCTGACCAAAACACTTAAAAGGAAATGCTGGGTACTGAGAGGACCAAAAAGGGCTTTGGAGAGCTTCAAAGTAAACTTGGGAGTCTACAAGGCTACACACACACGCAAATGCAAGGCTACGTGTGTGTCCAGGAAAGAGCGGAGAGGCCTCTGATCTCTCATCTTTGATGGATCTTGGAGCTCTGTGCAAGCAGAAAGTAAAGGCTGAAGCAGAATTTTGACTGCTAGGGGGATCACTGAAGGTGTGCTACATCACACAAACATAGTCCCATGGTGAAATGCTTCGAGGCATTTAAGGAAATCTCTGTTTAATCACTGGCTGACCACTAAAATAATCCAGCGGAGTCTTCAGTGGCTACTTGTGACAAAAAGTACCTAATTTACAGAATTTAAGTCTGTCACTCACTAAGCCACAGCAGCAGCAACAACAAACGACAACTGAATCACACTGAAGGTGAGTGGGATCTGAATCCCTATGTTACATTATTTAAGGTATCTAGATTGAGGGGCACTTGGGTGGCTCAGATGGTTAAGCATCTGCCTTCGGCTCAGGTCATGATCCCCAGGTCCTGGGATGGAGCCCCATGTTGGGCTCCCTGCTCAGCTGGAAGTCTGCTTCTCCCTCTCCCTTTGCCTCTCCCCCTGCCTCTCCCCCTGCCTCTCCCCCTGCCTGTGTTTTCTCTCTCTCTCTAACGAATAAATAAAATCTTAAAAAAAAAAAGTATCTAGATTTCAATAAAAACATATCACAAGAGTAGCAAGAAATAAGAAAGTATGGCCCATATGCTGGGGGAAAAATGCAAGCAGTAGGACAGAATTGTCTTTGAGGAAGTCCAGATATTGGTGTTACCAGGAAAAACTGTATCAGCTATTTCTACTATGTTCAAAAACTAAAGAAAACCACTTCTAAATAATTAAGGAAATGCATGAGAACAATGTCTCACCAAATAGAGAATATCAACCAAGAGATAGAAATTGTTAAAAAAATTGTGAAAAAAAAGTGGGAATTCTATAATAACTGAAATGAAAATTTCACTAGGGGGCTCAAGAGCAGATTTGAGCTGGCAGGAGAAAGAAGCAGCAACCTTCAAGGTAAGTCAGTGGAGATTATCCAGTCTGAGGAACAGAGAGAAAAAAGAATGAAGAAAAATGGATAGAGCCTCAGAGATGTGAGACAGCGGCTTGAGCTACTATGTTCCTCTACCCAAGGCCACTGCTTCTCTCGGGAGGTAGACTTCAACATAGTCATCTTTTTTCAGGTTTCAACAACCACTCCCTGCACTCAAGCTTTTAAACCTAGGGATTGTAGAACTCTGCTTTTAACCTTGGGCTATTAAAATAACCTTTGTGGTTCCCTTAAATCCTATCCACACCTTTAAAAAAAAAGTCCATTTGTAAATATTTGCTCTTAAATTGTCTTATATGAGTAATAATCATACACATGTTTATTAAAGTAGACAGATGGAGAACACCTACTTGTCTGTCATCAGGAGAATAACTATGTAAAACATGGTGATATAGACCATGGAATACTATTCCATCGCTAAAAGGAAGAGCTGAGACAAATTTATAGCAACATCCTCTACCTTACAAACAGTGTTGAATGAAAAAAGAAACAACATAAACCTGTAGTTTTATGTACATTTAAATGCCACAGAATTCTATTGTGTTTTTAAAGATACATAGATATTCAATGACAGGTACTATAGTGGGCACCCATTGAAAAAATGAGAGTGATATCAGGAATGAAGGGAAGAATAAAATTATATATGTGAATATCTTTCATGGACAACTAGAATATGTCATGAGCTGAGAGGTTTGACTAATTGAGCTCATGCTTAGATGTCCAGCAAAAGGCAAGTACATAAAAAGAAAATTAGGGGTCTGAGTTAAGTGATTGACAAAATATTTTTTGGTTTTGAAGTTCTTTTATATATACTGTAATTATGAATTTAAGATTTCTTAAGATGAAATAAGGCAACCCCATTTAAAAATGGCATGTTAATGATTATTTTGCCTATGATGTGCACATTGAACACAGAAGTGGAGAATTTAGCTCAATGGAAGTTGCCATTTTGACCAGATAGGAGAGGATGTGGGATAGGGTCATGGGTAGAATTGGGGCTGTGGATGGCTTGAGGGTCAGAACTGTTGATGGGTAGAGTAGAACTTTGGGATGTGGTAACTAGGAGACGTTGAGGGGCAGAATGAGGATATGGATAGAGCTAGGGATGGGGTGACACTTCAGAGAAGGGGGCATAACACCTCTTTGCTTGTTAATTGGCTGTACTTTTTCAGAAAGCTACATCATATTGTTCTTAATGCTGCATGTCAATGTATTATTATATTAGGTCACATAGAATTGTCTCTGAAATAAAATAATGATATTAAAATGACATTCATTTTTGTCTTTGAATAATCTAAATTAACAGAAATGATGCAAGCCACTGATCATTGATGGGAAGGATTAAAAAAAAAAAGGAGTAGGTTTGATTGGTGAAGGAGAGGCCTTTGAGGAGGTGGTGAGGAAAGAAAAACACCAGTTGTCACTCTCTTCAGAAATAAGAGATGACTATTTATTTTGATTAACATTTCATGTGCCTGTCAGGCAAACCCAAATAATTTAGATGTGGGCGAATGTGGGCTGTGTAAGATTTATTTGGGGTGATAAGTGTGGGAAGGAGATTTGGCAGGAAGATTCTAAAGATAGAGAACAGATAATTTTTAGAAGAAAACTGTTTTGTTTATGACATTGATTTAATAATAAGAGTAGAAATTGTTTAATCCAGGTGTTTCTTCATTTTGGGATATAGTATTTTTATGGGAATGATGACTTAACTTTATCACACACTAACTTAAAAGCAGTTGTGTATTCTTAGTGGATTGGTTTCGGTAGGCATGTTCCCAGAAAATAGCAGCCCACAAATAGCATTAGAATGTCTTTCTTCATGACTGTCTTTGGAAAAGGAATGTATGTATATAATTGTTTACGTTATATGATCTGAGATTAAATGAAATAAGCTTTGTTTATTCTATGGAACAAAAAGGGCCAGCTGGATTCCTGTGGTGCTAGCCCCAAACCAGAGACAATTTCCACCAGGTCCAGTTAATCTCTCTCCCCATTGATGGAATATTCTCAGAGGTAACTCTAAGCATTGAATTGCAATTTGGAGTAGGCTCATTCTGGACAAGAGGAATCTTCATTCACAGAAAAGGTAAAGGGTAGAGAGAAATGTGCTCTCTTATACTGAGAAAATACTTTGGAGTTCAGTCTTGCCAGACAGTTACATAATTGGCAGTCAAAAGCACTGTTAAGATTTTCAAGACCCAGAAGTCAGAGTCTTTGGTATTACATCTGTTTCACATGTATGCTCAAGACCCCAAATCACAATAGTGGAGATTACTGTTGTTTTATTTTCCCAGCCAGTTGCTATTTGTGCTCAACTGTGCAAGAAGCATGCCTCTCGATTGACGTAAGTTTCTAGGCGAAACAGAAAAGCAGGTGGAGGCAATGCTGTGATTCTGCAAGCTTTCACAATCATGCAGTGTCCCCCTTATCTCTGAGCAGGGAAGTGTTTCCTGAAGTGATGTGAACATTCACCAGACTTCTGTGTTACTTTGAAGTGCTTGTCTTTCCTAGCAGTTCTGACTGGTCTTTAGGGGGAATCGGAATTCTCTAAGCTGGGTGCCTTATGGAGCATGGAGAGTAGCTGGTGGACGGCTGGCTTTCAGATAGTAGAAGCTGAAGGCTGGGACAATCTCTCCTTGGAAAGTTTAAGTGCTCTATAAGCTTGTAATGAAAGCCACACAAACCCTTGCCTGACTGACTTTTCTGCTTCCCTGATGAATTAGCTCGTGTGAAAAGCAGGAGGGGCACTAACTTGTGGTGTAGACTGCCATTAGGAATCCCATACTGCCTGATGCCTTCCTTGTTCTTTTGAATATTCATTGCTTGTCAACTGGAGGACCAGGGACATTGAGTTGTCACTGAGCTGTGCATGTTACCAATAAAAAAGCCCCCAAAGCTGCCTGTGTTCTACATTAGGCTAACAGAGTATTTACTCCGAGTCCTTTCACATTCTCAGGTTTGAATAATACAAAGTCTATATACTTTTCATAATCCAACATTTTATAAATTGGATTTCCAAGTGGTTAGAGATGTAGCACAAATAAAAATTAGGAGTCCCAATTACTGGGTGTGTGTGAATGGATGGGGGAGTTCTCCTCTAAAACGTGGATGGTTACTGGAATATAGAGCTCTTTATCATTGGTCCTTGACGTTTTAGAAGAGGACTAAGAGAAGCAATGCTGTAACTGGAGTAGACAGCGTATTTGGGTGTGATGATTGGAGGGCACTTTCGTCTATTATTAGCTATGGAAATCCTGGTCAACTGTAAGTCAGATGGTGCCACTTCTCTGCTCAAAACCCTCCAACAGCTTTCCACATCACTCAGAGTATTCGGTTATTGAATGGCTCTTCCCCTCAATGCCCACGTGATCTACTCCCACGCCCCCTACTGTTCCCCATGTGCAGCTCACCTGTCTGATCTCTTGTATCACACACCACCTTGCTCACTCCCTTCCAGACACACTGATCTTTTCCTTGTTCCTCTAACAGACCAAACATACTTCTCTCCACTTTTGTGACATGCCTAGAAAACTTTTCACCCTGAAAAGACTTCTTGGTTTGCTTTCTCATTTCCTTCAAGCCTTTTCTTACCTATGGCACCTTTTCAGTGCTATTTCCCTAGCCATCCTGTCTCAAATTGCTTCCCTCACCCTGAGATATCTTGTCTCTCCCCTATATAGTACTTTTTCACCAGCAGAATATATACGTAAATATTGGTTATTGTTAATTTTCCCATTAGAATGTCATCTTCATGAAGGAAGCTATTCTAATCTTTTGTGTTCTTTACTCTCTCAGGCAACCAGAACAATGTCCAGAGCACAGTCATCACTCCATAAATATTTGTTTAAAAATAAATAGCTGACATTTATTCATGTTTCTGTTCTGCTATGCACTCTTTTAACTGCTTTTTACATGTATCATTTATTATTCACAGGAACACAATAAAAGCAGTGGTTCTGCTTCCCTTCATTTTACTGAAGGGAAAACTTATGCAGATTTCGAAATACTTCAAGATTATATTACTCAAAAGCAGTGGAGTAGGATATAAACTCTGATAGCCCAAATCTTACAGATCAAACTCTAGCACTATTTCACTCTGTTAACCACGATAGTACTACCTACCTGAAACCTATATTTTATTAAGATTTTTGGGGAGGATATAAATTTGTTTTCCTAAGTTTAATTTTTAAAAGATTCTCATAATCATGTCTCAAGCACAATTTATTTAGGGTGTGAATACTTACAAATGGCATTTACTATTTGCTCCAACACCAGAATACGTAAACACTTTAAAACCCTTCGTAACACTGCAGATACCATAAAACCAATGAAATCAATATTTTTGGGGGGATAGGAACAATACATCTGAACCACAACGCTATGTATATCTCTTAGTTTTATTTGTAGACATTAATTATAGAAACTTTATGCCTAAATTTATTATTTTTTTATTTTTAAAGAAAAGTAATGACTTCTTAAGATGTTGTTATAAATATGTTCTTCATGTAGTCCTTTCAGAATGCAGATAAGAAAATCAAAGCTCACACTGACCCCTTAGCCCAAATAACTTCTGAGCAGTAAAACTAGCAGGGTAGTGACATGATAATTACAAATATTGTTTGCTGACTGAAGAAGTATCTATTGCCTTCTATAAACTGAAGTTAGTTGTTTATATTTGTTTATCTTGCAAATAAGAAATGCATAAAATGTTTTAGAGAAAGAAGAAAATATATATGTATATTGTTTAAAATATACTTAGCCATCACTTAGATTATTCTTACATGCCTCTAAGTTATTTTCATTTGTCTTTACACAGGCAAATGGAATGTTAACCTTTACACAGTGGGCAGAATAAAGCCATAAATGTTTCTGATTTGTTTATAGTGGATGTAAATGAAATAAAGTAAATTCTAAACTTTTTCCCCTAAAGCTTTCAGAAAACATACCGTGGGAGCATCAAAAGATGCTTTAAACTTCTTATATTCAAGATTAAAATTGCAAAATTGGTTAACCCCCCCCTTTGCCACTCCACCAAATGATATGACATAGAATGATGTACACATGTCCTCATCATGTTTTGTGTTCAGAACAGATTACTTTAGAGGATATTGAAATGGACATATTTTTCAAATGAGAGCATGCCCCCTCATTGTATTGCCATCTAAGACAGCATGGGCATCATCCCAGCCTGTTCTGTGTGTCCAGTGCAAGCCCAACATTTTTTTTGGTTTGCGGAGAGGAGATGGAAATTAGAGGAATACGGAGGAAGTAAGGAGGGAAGAGGAAGGTAAAGAGAAAAAGAGTGGAAAAAGTGGCTTTTTTTTTTCTTTTCATTTTCCCAAGAAAATTTACCATTTCAAGAGCTTTCACTTCATATATCAGGCAAGTGACTTTGGAATATGCTGGTCCTATTAGGGTAGCCACTAGCTACAGGAAAGCATTCCTGCTCCAGGAACCAGAGGAATGTGGGTTCAAGGATACAGTTCTCCAAACAGAATAAATGAGACTCCTTTTATTATAAGATCACAAGGAGTTTTCTTAGTGAGATATGAAGAATTGCCACCTTAATATTTGAGGCAATGCCTACTGTTGGCATAATTCATTTCATCTATAACTCTTGAGCATCTGCCTAATGGGATGCAGTACATTGAGTTCATTACTTGGCATATGGACAGAACTAATAATGCTCTGCTATTTTACTCTTCATTTTCTCACTTGCGTTTCTGAAATGGGGGAGGCAAAGTACTGCATCATAGTCTCAGTACCATACTTTCGCTTCTCAAGCACCTGCCCCCTTCCCTGCTTCCGCAAATCGACCTTGCACTAATTTCTCAGCAGACTGTGCTGCTGGTCCTTCAGATGGGCAGCTTCTTGCTGTCTGCTCCGTAGTCAGACTTCCTTGTTACTTTCTCACTCTTCCCAGATCCCATCTTGACTCGGTTCCTGTCTTATGTAAACTCCATGGATCTGCGTTGGTGAGATGTTAATCTGGGAAACATGGCTTGCAATTTGCAGAGCAACAAGAACAGCGGGTGCTGCTGCTGTTTAGTTTTTCTTGGCAGATGGACAAAGAAGGAATTACGAAAGGGGAAATTGGCCTCAGCCTTGGCTTCTATTTCCTACAGAAACGTTCCATTCGCCAGCACTCCTCCTCCTATACCACTGGAGCACCAGGGCTTAGTATTTTAAGGCATTCCTCTACATTCATGGTGCAGAGCTTCCTGTGTAGACTGTTCTAAGCTTCATCCTCAGTAGCCCTCTGACTGGCTACTGACCACAGTAGAGAGGCCTCCACAGAGTCCTCTGACCACACTGAGAGGCAGATTCAAGTATATTTAAGTGGCTTGAAGTATACATCAAGTATATATTATTCCACATCCTTAATAATTTTAGGTCAATACTTAACTGTGTTATTGTCATTTGTTTATTAATATACACTTCAGGGAGCATCTTGTCTTCTAATTTGTCAGAACAAAATACCATAGACTGGATGGCTTCACTGATAGATGTTGATTTCTTACAGTTCCAGAGTCTGAGAGGTTCTTCTATCAAGGTGCTAGTCAATTCAACTCTGGTGAAGGTCTTCTTTCTGGGCTTTTAGATGGATAACTTCTTGGTCTATCCTCACATGACAGAAAGTGCAAGCTCTGGTGTCTCTTCCTCTTCTTATAAGGAACTAATATCAACATGGGGGCTCCACCCTCATGACCTCATTTAAACCTAATTACCCCCAAAGACCCCACCTCCTAAGCCATCACATTGGAGGTTAGTGTTTCCATATGTGGATTTTAGGGGGACACATACATTCTGTCCATAACAGTGAGTTACAATCTATGTACCATAAGTTAAATGTAGAAATTAACATGGTTTGAACCATCAGCATCATCATGATATTAGAACATTTTCATCACCGCCAAAATTCCTGTGCCCCTTTGCAGTGAATCCCTGTTTCCCACTCCTAGCCAGCCTTTGGCAACTACTATGCTTTCTGTCACTATAGTTTTCCTTTTTAGAATACCATTTAAATAGAATCATGTAGTGTGTAGGTTATCTTTACTGCCTGGCTTCTTTCATTTAGCTTCATGATTTAAAATCCATCCATGTTCTAGTGTGTATCATTAGTTTCTTCTTTTTTTACTCTGGGTTTATTCATTCTCCAACTGATGGACATGTGGGTTGTCTCCAGTTTTTACCTATATGAATAAACGTCCTATAAATATTAGTGGACAAGTCTTCCTGGAAACATAAACTCTCATTTTTGGGGCGATGATGAGGGGTGGAATCAGTGGGTTGTATGAGCATAAGTTTAATTTGATAAGAAAGTATGACCCTAAATTTCAAGTTGTATACCATTTTGAATTTCCTTCAGCAATGTATGGATTCCAGTTGTTCTATATCCTCACCAGCACTTGTCAGTTTTTAAAAACTTAAACCATCCTAGGGGCACCTCAGTGGCTCAGTTGGTTAAGCGTCTGACTCCTGATTTTGGCTCAGGTAATGGTCACGGGGTCCTGGGATCGAGCCCCATGTTGGGCTCCACTCTCAGCAGGGGGTCTGCTTGAGGATTCTCTTCCTCTCCCTCTGCCCCTCCTCCCACTCATGTTCTCTCTATTTCTCTCCAATAAATAAATAAATCTTTAAAAAAAAATCTTAACCATCCTAGGGGGTTTGCAGTACTATGATGTTTTATTATGAATTTCCATATTGACTAATGATATTGGAGATCTTTTAATATGCTAATTTACTATTTATATATCCTTATTTGGTGAATTTTCTATTCAAATATTTTATCCTATCTTATTTAAGTAATTTGTCTTATTGTTGTACTTTGTATTTTTGGTATACCAGTCCTTTATTAGACATATGTTATGCAAATATTTTCTCTCAGTCTGTGGCTTGTCTTCATTTTTTCTTAACAGTGTCTTTGAAAGGAGGAAAAAAAACCTTTACTTTTTGATATCAATATTTTGTTTTATGGTAATGTTTTTTGTGTCCAACTAATGCATCTTTGCTAACCCAAGGTCACATAAATTTTATTGTTTTCTTTTGAAATTTTATAGTTTTAGGTCTTCATTTAGGTTTATTATTCATCAACTTCCAGCTAAAATTTTCTATGGTACGTGGTAGGGTTTGAGGTTCATTATTTACATTTGGATATTCAAATGTTCTAGCGCCGTTTGGTGAATCTAGTCCCTGTTAAACTAAGATGCTCAAAAGGAGAAATCTCCTAAGTACGGCTTTGATAGATCCTAGATATAGTTTGTATGATGTAATTTAATTTAATATAATTTAATTTAATATAATTATGTTTCTCCAAACAAAAGGTAAGTTGACATGTTTTACTTTTATGACTTCTCATTTAGAATAATCACAAACACAAACCACAAATAAAATAGTTATTTTAAATTTATGAATTACTAGTTCAGAAAACATGGTCATGTTCTCATTGGGTTTTTGTATTGATTTCTCTCCAAATTTTAGAGATAAGCATATTGTGAATTCAAAAGTAGCTTCTGTAAATAGTAACTGTCTTTTCATTGCAAGGCTTCATCTAATAATTTTCCATGAATACTTATTAGAATATAAGTTCCAACTTTTCAAATGATATAATTGCCAGCTCTTTCAGAATAGAAATACTTACAGTCTTTATCCAAATGGAAGCAATGCTATTACTAAATTACTTTGGTTGCTCATTTAGGTTAATATAGAAAATAATGATAGGAGGGTCTATGTTTTCCATAACCATGAAATGGATCCATCATTTATTTTCATGGTTTGCATTTGTAGCTTGTCATTGTAACGAAAGTCTTTTCACTTTGTTTCAATAATAGATTATTTATAGATTAAATTGATACATTAAGCTTTTTGCCTTTCTGTTGCAGGACTCTAACTTGATTTGTCACCATTTTAAAGTGGATAAACTCCATGCATATGCCACAATAATCAGATGACCTATTCTTGAACACTGTAGGATGACCTGACAAGAGATATCACAGCTGAACACACAAATTTAGTTCTGTTCTTTAAATAACCAAACGGTGTGACAGACCTGGGGAGTTCATTTAGGTCTTTCTTATGTGATAGAGATGTAATGTACCCTAAATCTATTTTTAATTCTGCCTTATGCAGCGTCACAGCAAGATTTCACACATGCAAATGAGCTTGTTAAAAAAAAAAGCCTTCTGAAAAAAATCTGTTAGTTTAAGTGGTGTTGAGATGTGAGAGCCAATTTTGCATTTTAATGCCTAATTAACCAAATAATTACTCTAAACTTACGCCAAATTTTCCTTTGCATTAGGATATTTGATCTAACTGGTTAAAACATACACAATTAAACTATTGGGACTTCACCAAAATAAAAAGCTTTTACACAGTGAAGGGAACCACCAAAACAAAAAAGCAACCTATTGAATGGGAGAAGATATTTGCAAATGTTTTATCTGATAAGGGGTTGATATCCAAAATATATAAAGAAATATATATATATGTGTGTATTCACTGCTGCTTCAGTGAATTGTTGAGTTATATATTATATATATAACATTTATATATATAATTAGATTAAAAAATGGGCAGAGGACCTGAATAGCCATTTTTCTAAAGAAGACAAACAAATGGCCAATAGATAAATGAAAAGATGCTCAACATCACTAATCATTAGGCAAATTTAAATCAAAACCACAATGAGATATCACCTGGTATCTGTTGGAATAGCTAAAATAAACTAGAAAAAAAAATAAAGAAATATCAAATGTTGGCGAAGATGTGGAGAAAAAGGAATACCCTTGCACTGTTGGTGGAAATGCAAATTGGTGCACCACTGTGGAAAATAGTAGGGAGGTTCCTTAAAAAATTGAAAATAAAAATACCATATGATTGCATAATTCCACTACTGGATATTTACCCCCCAAAATGGAAACACTAGTTTGAAAAGATATATGCACTCCTATGTTTACTGCAGTATTATTTACAATAGTCAAGATATGGACGCAACCCAAGTATCCATCCATAGATGAATGAATAAAGTGGTATATATGTATACAATGGGATATTACTCAGCCATCAAAAGCAATGAAATCCCACCATTTGCAACAACATGGATGGATCTAGAGGGTATAATGCTAAGTGAAATGTCAGTCAGAGGAAAACAAATACCATATGATTCACTCAGACATGGAATTTAATAAATAAAACGAATGAGCAAACAAAGGAAAAAAAAAAGACAAAAACAAAACCCGAAAACAGACTCTTAACTACAGAGAACAAACTGATGATTGACAGAGGTGAGATTGGAGAGGGGACGGGTGAAATAGATAAAGGGAATTAAGAATACACTTATTATGAAGAACATTGAGTAATGTGTAGAATTGTTGAATCACTATATTGTGCACTTGAAATTAATATAACACTATGTTAGTTATGCTTCAATTAGAAAAACAACACACGGTACTTAAAACAATGCCTAGTACATAGTAAGTATTCAATAAATGTTATTATCATTGCCATCATCAGTGGAGGGAGGAAGAAACCCACAAATTTATGTTTTAGGATTGCCTAGTAAAGAGAAGTTACATGGTACCTGGAATAGTTTGGAGTGTGTCAACATTAACTATTAAATAGGAATATTAATCAATTGCAACTAGAAAATAAAAGCCAAGAATACAAAACCAAAATTATTTAGATGAAGATACAGAATCTGATCATTGCATAATGTATACTTTATAAAATATCTATGCTCAATTCTGTGTATTTAAAAATTAACCATTTGGCTGCAAAAACAAATTTATAGGTAATGCAGATCTTTTATCAAATTCTCTTTTATATTAGTTGATATAGTGTCCAGAACTATTTCTTTTTCTTTTTTCTCTTCTTATTGTATAAAAATACCTCTTCATTTTGGGGAACCCATTTCCTGCTGCTTCAGTGAATTGCTTCCTTCTACCTTCTCTAAATTAGATGCATTAATAAGGAATGGCAAATGGCCAATCAGGATATCCTATGTTCCCTGGCAACAGTCATTGATTCAACATGTGGCATATCAATTTCACTTTCTCTAAAATACATGCAATTTGAGCCTTTCTCCTACTTCAGTAGGTTGCAATGATCACTTGCTATTTCTAGTGAGGTGGGGCTTGCTGGCGTATGTCCTTTTGAGATGGTTAGTAAACAGTGTCTTAGATAATAGAAAGATAAATTATTCTACTGAAACAGTGAAAACGACTGATGACTGTGTGTTTCAAGCACAAATAGAGTGAGGATTTTAGACACACTGTGGAACATGTACCTAAGGAACATGTGTTCCTTGATATGTTAGCCCGAAGCTGTGGTGTTAGGCTTAACCTCCTATTCTAGTCATTGCTTTTGGGAACTTAATGCCCCTCACAATATCCTTTTTCTGGTCCAAGTACATCCCAAATCAAAATTCTCATCTTAAGCTAAGCACCTTTTCATTTTGTTTTGTTTTCCTTTTCAAGTCCCTACTCCATCTCTGATCAAACAAAAGAACTGATTCTAAATTTTATCCCATGGAAACTCTTATATGCCCTGTTGGAGCATCTTAGGGTGTGTGTGTGTGTGTGTGTGTCTGTGTAGCTATCTGAAAAGTGAATACCTTTGAATACCTTTGAAAAACGAAGTAGCAGGATCTAATCTATGTCTTAGCTCAATAAGTCTGGAAGCAGCATAAAAATGGAATAGAAAGTGCACACATTGAAGGGCTAGTGAAAGAGGACAAGAAAGGACAAAAGTCAAAGATATGTTGAAGCATAGAGATGAAATGTTTAAAATGTTTAGAGGGTGTGAACCCAAATTTGTGGAGGTTGTGATGTTGAGTTTTTATTTTCTACATTGCTTAATAACCTATGATTATTATAGCAGAAAAAACTAAATGGTGACTTTGGTTTTACAATTCACATAGTTTTATGTACTCTTGCTAGTTTCTCATGTTTTTGACAATTACATAATATTAATATATCTTGAAGTTGGAAAATATGGGTTTTGTAATGAAGAACTAATAAAATGTGGTTGCTGACTGGAAGTAGGTCAGGAGTGAGAGAGAGAGAAATATTAAAGCTTTCCATGAAATTTCTAGTGGAACTTGTCTAGAAGTCAGTGGAATGGTGTAGAGATTAACAGACTGAAGAAATAGATTTATAGAGCTTCTAATTTTAATAACCTCTTGCGTATGTTAGCTTTCTAAATCTTAGTTTCCTGTTTAAAAGGAATATGATGAGCCAGAACTCTAAATCCTTTCAAGTCCTACTATTCTGTGCCTCTGTGTGATTGGTAAATATCACAGCTTAGTCTGCTATTTTCCTGGACTCTATATATTTGCTGCATTGCTTACATTTCTTATAGTTCTTTTTCCTTATTGGGGTATAATTGACGGATAAAATTGTATGTATTTAAATTGTACAATGTAATGATTTTTTAAATCTTTTTTTATTATTATGTTCAAGTAACCATCATATAGTACATCATTAGTTTTTGATGTAGTGTTCAACGATTCATTAGTTGTGTATAATACCCAGTGCTCATCACAACACGTGCCCTCCTTGATACCCATCACCCGGTCAATGTAACCATTTGATATACATATACTTTGTGAAATAATTGCCACAACCAGGTTAATTAGTACATTCATCACCTCGCATAGTTATTTTTTGTGTGTGTGTGGTGAGAATGTTTAAGGTCTACTCTTTTAGCAAATTTCAAGTATACAATTCAGTGTTATTAACTATAGTCATCATGCTGTACAATAGATCCCCAGAACTTACTCATCTTGTAACTGAAGGCCTGCACCACTTGAAGATCATCTCCCTACTTCCCCCACTCACCAGCTCCTAGTGATCACCATTCTACTGTGAACCACAATGAGGTATCACCTCACACCTGTGAGGATGGCATTTATCAAAAAGATAAGAAATAACAAGTGTTGGTGAAGATGTGGAGGACAGGGACCCCTTACGTACTATTGGTAGAAATGTAAGTTGATGCAACCACTATGGAAAACAGTATGGAGGTTCCTGAAAAAAATATAAATATAACTACCATATGATCCTTCATTCCCACTTCTGGGTATATATCTGAAGGAAACAAAATCAGTGTCTTAAAGAGATATCTGCACCTCTGTGTTCATTGCAGCATTATTTAAAATAGCCAAGAAATAGAAACAACCTAAATGTCTGTCATTGGGAGAAGAGAAAATGAATATGTGGTGTATTTATATACCTAATTTGATATTATTCCACTATGTGGAAGAGAGAAATCCTGCTATTTGTGACAACATGGGTGAAACTACAGGACATTATGCTAAGTGAAGTAAGCCAGAGAGAGAAAGACAAATACCGTATAATACAACTTACAAGTAGAATCTTTTAAAAAATATGTTTATAAGTACTTTGGAGGATGGCAAATAACAATACACTGTGCTTCTTTATATACCTATACATGTTATGTGCCCTTTCTGGGGGAGACCTTTGGGATTCTATGAAGCCTTAGTAATTAAAAAAATAAATCTTTTTCTCTTATTTCTCTAGGACTTTTGCAGTTGGATCTGCCAACTTTCATACCAGACAAGTCAAATACCTGACAGGAATTTCTTCATGATTTTTGTAAGTTTTGCTTTATTACACCCCTTATTCTGACTGATCTGTAATCAGTACATTTTCCCCTTTATATCATTTATTGCTACACTGGTTGGAGTGATGTATTACTATTACATTTTTTAATTTTGAAATAATATACAAAAAACGTGGAAAATTACGAATGCTAAAATGGTATTATTGACTTTCTGGAAATAATAATTGCTAATATTATGTCATAGTTGTTTTATATTCCTTCTTTCTATTTTTTTCAAAGAAATTGAGCTTTAAATAAACATGAAGTCTCTAATATTTCTTTATTTTTAGAAGATTTTATTCATTTATTTGCGAGAGAGAGAGAGTGCGAGTGAGCACAAGCAGGGGGAGCAGAAGAGGAAGAAGCAGTCTCCCTGCTCAGCAGGGAGCCAGATGCAAGGTTTGATCCCAGAACCCTGGGATCGTGACCCGAGCCAAAGGCAGATGCTTAACCTACTGAGCCACCCAGGTGCCCCTCTAATATTTCTTATGTGAATGCTATTCTTTCCTTCTCTTCTTAGTGGTAACCCACTCTAATATATTTACACATGGAGAAACTCTGAGTTTAAATGTATTCCCACAAACCACACGGGTAATGAGTGATAATGCAAGTTTCAGAGCTTAGACCTCTAGATTCTTGATATACTGTTCCATCTGCAAGACCAGTGATTTAATTATTGGCTAAATTAAAAATAAAATCGTATCAGTGGATATTATAATTCTATGATTTTTAAAATTAAACAAAACCATATGGCACTTTTGGTTTTAGTTCAGATTTAGAAAATGACAAGAGATTTACCCTAACAACCCAAAACAATCCAGATAACTTACAGAATCTAGTTTTATAAACCCATCAGAGATCTGAGTATTCAAGGAAACACAAAAGGAACTAAACTCCAGAAGTGTTGTATGCTTAACAGGAGAGAAGATGACAGTCACTTTTACCTCTAGGAGAACGGCAAGAGGAAGAGGCAACTGCTGCAGAAAAAAATGGAAATACTAGAATGAAGACAACATCACCAGAAATGAAAAATTCTGGGTACTACCTGGGTAGCTCACTTGGTTAAGCATCTGCTTTTGGCTCAGGTCGTGATCTCAGGGTCCTGGGATCAAAACTTGCATCTGGCTCCTTGCTCAGGGGGGAGTCTGTTTCTCCTTCTCCTTCTGTCCCTCCCCCCCCAACTCCTGCTCACACACACACTCTCTCTCTCAAATGAATAAATAAAGTTTTTAAAAAAAGAAATGAAAATTCATTAAACAGGCTTAGCAGGAGCATGGAAACAGCAGAGAAAAGGATAAGTGAACTTAAAGAGAAGTTGATGGGATACATATGCTGAAACAAGAAGAAAAAAAGTTGAAAGAGATTTGTAACAATTCTCAATTTGTTTATAAATGAACTCTGAAGGAAGAGAGCAGAAGGAGAATGGGGAAGAAAGAATATTTGAAGAGATGAAGACCAAGAATTTTCCAAAATGGCTGAACACTTTTAACTACACTACCAGAAAGCTTAGTGACCTCTAAACAGGGTAACAGGATTTTTTTAATTAACATATAATGTATTATTTTTTTCAGGGGTTCAGGTCTGTGATTCATCAGTCTTACACAATTCACAGTGCTCACCATAGTACATACCCTCCCCAATGTCCATCACCCAGCCACCCCATCCCTCCCCGCCCACCACTCCAGCAAGCCTCAGTTTGTTTCCTGAGATTAAGAGTCTCTTATGGTTTGTCTCCCTCTCTGTTTTCATTTTGTTTCATTTTTCCCTCCTTTCCCCTATGATCCTCTATCTTGTTTCTCAAATTCTTCATATTAGTGAGATCATATGATACTTGTCTTTCTCTACCCTCTAGTTCCATCCACATTGCTGCAAATGACAAGATTTCATTTTTGATGGCTGCCTAATATTCCATTGTGTATATATACATATATATATATATATATACACACACACCACATCTTCTTTATCCATTCATCTGTTGATGGACATCTGGGCTCTTTCCATAGTTTGGCTATTGTGGACATTGCTGCTATAAACATTGGGGTGCATGTGCCCCTTTGGATCACTACATTTAGGATAACAGGAGTTTAGAAAGACATTATGAGAGTCACAGTTCCTTTTTTAATCTCTGCAATCATAATTGACTAAATTAGTGTCCTTCAGCTGTCAGACTGATGTCACATTCACCAATCACATCATTAGAAGATGGGCAGAGTTCCAGAGTTTTCTTCATTATTACCAATTTTAGTGATGATTGGGCTAATCTTCAACTAATTTCAGTGGCCAAGAAAATATTACACACTAACTGAATTTGTCTTAGATTGCCAGACCACCTGCTGTATGGGTTGCTGTGACAATGGTTGTAGTAAGGAATGTGACATTAACCCAAAGGATGTGGACCTCTCAAGGTCCTACCCAATCCCACCCAGGCTTCACAGTTGCTTCATGATGAAGAATGTTCAGGGATTGTTGAGGAGATTACCCCAATGTCCATTACTGAAGAAATACTCTAAAAAGTTTGAAATATATACAAAACCCCCCATGACTTTATGACCTCAACTGCAAGGTTATAAAAGATACTAAGGCTCAGAAATAGAAATTGTCAGTTTCACAAATAGAGTTGCCAACCACTTTACAATTATTGCATTCACAAAACTTTTATTTTCAATGATAGAGGTAACTGACAGATTTATTGAGTGTTGGAAAACAGAGTCCATTGTGCCTTCAAAATAAATTGTAAAGTTACCAAAGGCTCAGTCCAGCATTCACATACCTCAGAAAAAATAGATTCAAATGTCTACTGCCATCATTGGTTACAATGGCTGTCAAATGAGCTACTGAAGAAAAAAATAACAACAACACAACAGCCATGTTTTTTTGACAGAGCATAATCCTCAGATAAAACTCTATTAATCCTTAAAGATAGGTATCTTCTTCGGGATTTCTGTCGCTGCAGACCATGAGTTTAATCTAAAATGAATGATTTTAACTGACACATGCTTTCAGTACCATTGGTCTTTTTCCACATATCTTGAAGAAATAACTACCATCAGTTCTCACTCTATCTTCTTGAGTCTCACACAAATTGCTGCCAAACGACAAAAGAGAAATACAGGAACTCAATCATCTCAGTATTGAATATGTTTTCTATATAAATTGGTTTTGAAGAATGAATTATTGTGCCCAATTCCAGTAATAGCACAGAAAACTTAACTTTCATTATCAAATGGCAGAAAGCCATAAATTGTGTCCTGTGATGCAAAAGTTATTAGAGGAGATTTCAATCTTTCTTTTCAATATACACCTCTGTTGGTCTAATGGTTTGAAATTTAAAACCTGTAGTTGTATCATTTCAGAATATTATTTGCTCTTTCCCCAATATTTTAAAAGTTATTTAAATGATTATATATATATATATTTCAGGTATTACATGAAAAACGGTGATATAGGAAAGGCAAGGAAGCTTCTAGATTAGATTTTAGCTCTAGCATTTAGTGTGAGATAAAATTGAATACCCACTGACGTTATCGTGGCACCTTAGCTTTCTTATGTGTGAAATGGGGCAATTCTGTATGCATAGTGTTCTTGTAAGCATCGATGATACCAATCATAAATCATAGTGTTTAGTCATAGTCAACATGTTAATTCTACTTGATATAACTTACAGGGTTATATAAGAACATTAGAAAGAAAGCATATAAATGAGAGTATTATGAAGATAATTTTGCTTTTAATAATATTACCTTACAACTATTCTGGTATTCACTCAGTTGCATTCACTACAGCAGAGGAGTGTATCTCTCAGAACTGCAATTACACAAATTCTATTTGGCTTTTTTGAAGATTGTATTTATTTATTTGAGAGAGAGAGGGAGAGCACAAGCAGGCAGAGCGACAGAGGCAGAGGGAGAGGCAGATTCCCTGCTGAGCAGGGAGCCCAATGTGGGGCTCAATCCCAGGACCCTGAGATCATGACCTGAGCTGAAGGCAGACACTTAACCGACTGAGACATCCAGGCACCCTCTATATGGCTTTTGATTTAAATAGCCTGCAACTGGAGAGAGGAAAGCTTCCATATTGACTTTTCTAATTTTTAAGATTTTCTCGATTTGGTTTTGAGTATCAAAAGCAAAATTTGGAGGGCGCCTGGGTTGCTCAGTCAGTTAAGCTTCTGCCTTTGGCTCAGGTCATGATCCCAGGGTCCTGGGACCGAGCCCGCATTGGGCTCCCTGCTCAGCGGGTAGTCTGCTTATCCATTTCCCTCTGCCTCTCTGGCTGCTTGTGCTCTCTCTTTCTAAATAAATAAAATCTTTTAAAAAAAGCAAATTTGGAAACCTCAGATCATATATTTATATCATAAACAAAAGAATGAACAGAAATGAATGAAAAATATTTGTATCATACACATACTTAGTTATACTTCCACACTAAAAAAATAAAAAAAGGATAACAATGATTTCTGGGCTCAGGGGAGAGGTTTAGAGAAGACTGAGAAAGGAAAGCAGAATTTAACCACTAGCATGGAGCTCCCTTCCCTGTCATTCTCTGCTACCATTACCCTCCAAGTGGGGAAGATGGAAATTTCTAGATGTGAGAATCTGTGGATGGATGTGATACTTGCCGCAGATTCTGTCTGGAACTATGACAAAATTTATCATTGTGGAGTATTCTATGTTAACATTGAATCATTGCAATGCAGAAAAAATATTAGCAGAGCATGTCTACCTAGAAAATGTTCAGGGATCTATCCCCTGTTTCCACTCACCATTTAAATTTTCTACTGGATATAGAAGAGATCTGGAAATATTCATAGCAAAGCCAAATAGGGAATGAAAAGAAAGAGGTGAAGATGTTATGCTTGCCAAGGACGTGTCATGGTAAGGGATGAAGGACTCCTTAATAGAGGCTATGGGACAAAAGGCCTAGTTGGCTTCTGAAGGGAGGATGTGGGAGCTGAGGAGAATGATGGGACAATCAGACAAGACTGCTGGGTATTCTATAACTGTCATACCGTCTTTCCCCAGCTGGGAAAAGAGTGGAGGAATTAATCACTAATGATTACCTGAAGATCATGATGGGGCAGGACACTACTCAAAAATATGGCTGAGCATGTTAAATATCATAAGCTAGAGGAATTTTAAAAACCAGCAGAAGCAGCCATTCTGACTTTTGCCCCCTCACTCTTCTTCTCTGAAACAAATTATAAAAATCCCATGTGAAAGGCACTCTCTCTGTATCAGGAGGAGCAAAGAAATTATCACAAAGCCTTTCTATACAAATAAACCGTGTCAAACTCACCCTTATCTTCTTAGTTATTTCTTCACCATTTACTACCCTTTGCCCAAACCCCTTTGTTTAGCCAGTTCTTCACAGATTTATTATTTCTTTGTCTAAAAGGTATAAAAGCTGCCTGGACTGGTCAATTCTTCTGGTCTTCATTCTCTTGTGAAGGCTCTTGTGTACTTGTAAAAATTCAATTAAAGTTGTACACTTTTCTCCTGTTAATCTGTCTTAGTTTAATTTTCAGCCCTAGCCAGGGACTCTAAGAGGGTCGAGGGAAACTTTTTTGTCCCCTACAATAAGAATCTACAAAGTGAACTCTCCTTCCTCAAAGTCATGCTAGTAAGACTCTGAAGCTTAGATTACTTCCCAGAAAAGGAGAATGGAGAGGGAGAGAACTCTCTATCCAAAAAGAAACTTTTATACAAACAGGAAGTGAACATATTTCTTATCTAGATTGTTGCCTCCAGTTGAAAGAAATGAGTACTTGAGAATTATGTGGATTTATTAAGAGGAAAATAAAGTTCTATTTTTGATTATCTGAATTGTTTGAACTACTGTTATGACAAATCTTAAGGTTGCTAAATGAAGTTTTTATATTTATCAAAGTGTATTTATTAAATGATTATTTTTCAGATTTAATAAGTGAAAGTAAATTCAGTTAACGCTTATAGCTTCTGATCACCATAAAATAATTAGAATTTTTGTCAGCCCATAATGTGCCAATTTTTAAAACTCAAAAATAGTAAAAATCACTTATTTGTTTTATTGAATTTACTAACTACTCTCATTTATTACTCTGGTTTGAACAATATGAAATTGCTGATGTTTGGCCATTTTTGAGCTACAAAAATGGCAAGTTCGTGTGGTTGACCTTAATACCTTCCAGAATATTAGATCTTTGGGCATTCCAGGTTGGAAATGTCTAGAATAGATGATAAACAATGGTTGATAAGATTTACAGAAAGATGTATTTAGCAAGAAACTTGTTTATGATGAACATAAAATTGAAAATAATTTTTTGAAAATCATTAAATCTACAAGACATATATTCATGTTTCTCAAAATTTAATCCAATTTTCCAGTGTGGTCTGGTCAACAAAGAATACAAAAAGAATTTTTTTCTGGTATTGATACTTTGATTAAAGCAGACTATTAAATTATTTTGAAAAGCCTTACTTTTGCAATACTCTTGATTGATTAAATCATTCTGGTTATTTTTCTACTAACTCTTATCTATATAAATGTTGAAAGCAATGTTCAAGTAAGTCTCAAACTTGGTATATGTGTGTATCCTGAACAATAAGTATTAGACTCATCAACTGGAAATAAGTGCTCATTATGCAAATATGGTGGAATTTTAGGAAGCACACTTGTGGAAGTGACAATTCAAGTAAAAGGAGGATGTTTTGGGCAGGTGGGCCGATCCTGTCTTCTTATATCATACCGTAAAGTTCTGTTTTTTTGTGTTTAATTCCAAATTCAAATGATTACATTTTACATGGGGAAAAAAAGGTTGCCTTTCTGAGGTGTATAGGAAAGTAAATTGTTGGGATCATTCATTTCTTATCCTGTGTTCACTCACAAAGCTTCAGTAGAGCAAATGATAGGAAAGGTTATCATCACAAATATAAACCTACACTTATGGACAGCAATTTGGAAAGACATTGTTTTCTTTAATGGGGATTTTTGAAGTATTTGGGAAGTTAGCAGCTGAAAAAAATTTATTTTCTTTCTCTTTTTTCTTGAGCACCCTTCTGCAAAGGCCTCTTTTACCCCCACAGAGGTCCAGGCCAAAACCCCTTTCAGAACAGTCTCAGCATTGAGCTGTAGGATGACTCTCCTCCGTGTGAGGAAGCTTCAGAAACCCCAAGGACCAGTTGCCTCTTAAATCTGGAGAAGGGAATTGCATTCCATATATTCTTTCCATCTGTGATGTGCTAAGGCAGAAATGTGTATGATCAATCTTGAAAACATTCCAGGAAAGTTTTGGTGATGCAGTGTTCATGATCTGTTGACATCTAAGATGAATTTGAGATGCCACAGTGATTTTCAATGCCAAATTTATTAATATCCATCTACTGGGATAATTTAATATTTAAATCTATATCATTCTCATCTCTGTTTCTATGCAAAAGACCTTTCATTTCTCTTGTTTACAAAACATTCTTAAATACAGCATCATGATTCTGTTAATAATCCAAAGAAACAACTTTTCATGTTCACCCAAAACCATAACACTTCAGCATTTAATTATTTAGAAATAATAAACAATGGCATCAACATTTTTCCTTAATCTACAGGTGCATGTTGCTGAGATTTGAAAGTCTGGTTCATTTGACTTGTGACCCCCCAAAAATCCAGTTGTTTAAAACACTGTATTAGTTTGGTCTTGATGTGAGTTTTTATGGGAACTATGTTTGCCATGTGAAACAAAATTATTAAAGTTTTCTCATGGCAAAACATCTTCCTTAAATTATTGTGGATTCTGTTTACTATGGGTTTTGTCACAGACAAGATTATCAATGTAAAAAAATATGAATGTTTTAAAATGCTAATGTCAGAAGTGGTGAACTGGAGAGAAACAAAACAAGCCAAAGGAATTTCTTTCCAACTCATGATAAAGGCCAAAGTCTAAGAAGAACCCAAGGAAAATAATGTCCCACATTTTTTTAGACTCCTTTCCTATTTTGAGTATATGGAGTTCTCTCTCATCTAATCCTAAGCATATATGCAATGGCCTTGTCTTATTGTTTCTTTGGAGAATGAAGGAGAAGGCCTTGTGTGGGGCATAGTGACCAAAAAGAGGATAGCCAGTATCGGCTGTTACAATTCATCATAAGAGCTGATGAGGACAATGACTGTAATTCCCCAGGGGAATCATGAAAAATCTTGGAATTCTGAAATGTCCCTTAGCATGGGGGACATGGACTTGATTTATTTAATTTAGATATTTATGAAAATGAACCCAGAAGAATAGAGGATTTGGGGAAAACAAACGAAATGTATTTCTCCCTCATAATTCTACTTTAAATTGATCTTCTTCCTTTCAGAAGATGAGAAATAGAGGTTTATAAATAGTGTAACTAGGAGGGTAAAATTGTGTATTTATAAGAGAGGTCTTGAAACTTGTTAGCCATCTGTACTGTCATGTGCAATTAAAGTGATAATAAGTACAGTATCTCTGTTCATTGGGAAGTTTCAACTCACACGTGTATGTAAGTTTACGATAACCGTGAACAGCTTTGCCTCTTGAAACAGTATCCCACAGGCTAGATACAAACTGTAAACATATTATATTTGCTCTGTATGGTATTTAAAAACACTTAAAAGAATTAGTTTCCAATATTTAAAAACTGGGAGATTTCACAGAATACCCTGAAATTTTGGCCTTTTCCTGAAAAATGGTAAACACTAGCAAAGGGGGATCAAATTCAGAGGGAATTGAACAGCTGGGGCTGGTGATCCAGACCACTGACTCCTCTGGGTGGGGTGTAGAAGCTCCAGTTCTCTGTGGCCCACTTATCTTGTCCCTGTTTAGCCCCTGTAGACATTCAAATCATTTATAAGAGACTTCTCTATGTTTAGCCAACCATCTTGAAACAAACTATTTTGATTGTGGAAGTACTGTTCTCTCTCCTCTCATTTCTAAGCTTATTAGGCCCCAGGAAATGGCTGGGTAGCCAAGAATGATACACACAGAGACAGTAAAAAATGTCTTTTATAAGAAATCAGAAATTTTCAAGTTGGAGGAGCAGATGGGGAGCAGGGGAAAGGAAGATGTTCTAGAAATCAAGTAGAAGCAATAAGTATAAGCATTCGTTGGAGGAGAGAGTAATTGGGAGTTTAAATAAAGGATGCCTAATATTAAATTTTAAGGTATTTGCTGTCCTTCACTAGTGACATAATTCTATTTTGTCCTAAACCTTGTATAAGATTCCTGTTCACATGGCTTCGAGTTGGTGGACATTGGGAAAAGAAAGGAATGGGATGTCTCACCAGCATCCCATTGTTTGGTGAATAAATAGGCCCTCAGGAGGAAAAATAGAGAATTTAGTAGAGGAAGAACTGAAGATGATGAGGAACTGCTCTCGCCTCACCTGTCATGTGTAGTGGGAGAGAAACTGGGCTCCCTATATCTCCTGAAACAGAGAATCTAGCTTATTTTCCTTTAAATGTGATGTGAAGGGGTGCCTGGGTGGCTTAGTCAGTTAAGGGTTCAACTCTTGGTTTTGGCTCAGGTCATGATCTCAGAGTCAAGAGATCGAGCCCCATGTCAGGCTCCTTGCTCAGCGGGGAGTCTGCTTGTCCCTCTCCCTCTCCCTCTGCCCCTCCCCCTGCTCATGCTCTCTCAATAAATAAATAAATAAATAAATAAATAAATAAATAAATAAAAACTTTTTAAAAATATGATGTGATTCCTGAAAACCAGAGGGAACACTGATGTCCAAGAATCTGACAAAGGAGTTACATTTAAAACATTCTGTTACAACCTGAAACATGAGGGGCTTCTTTAATGTAAGACTTTGTTTAAAGACTTGTTATTTTCCAAATCTTAACATTAAGCAATTGGTCAAAAATAATTTCTGCCAGTTGAGATGGCAAATAGAAGCAGCAAGAATTTTAGCAGAATACTTTGAGGTAAGTGCATAATAGGGTGAATAGGGTGGACTCACATCTAATGAGAAAGTAAGATTCTAAAGTAAGGACATAATACAAAAATCACATACACTTAAAATTATCCTTGAAAAATTCCTTCACTGCCATTAAATCACCAGAGTGGGATTCTTTGCATTAAATCTGTAGCCTCATAACCTGGGGAGAAGGGTAAAAAGATAAATAAAAGAGTATTTTCCCACACACTCCACCCACACCCACCCCTCAGAGTACAGACACACAGGATGAAAAGCTGAATGTGTATAAGTGCCACTCCATTGTGTACCAAATAAATGGATTTTGAGAAATCTATGGTGGTGTGATTTTTGGTACTCTCTCTTTTTGTTTGAAGATTTCATTTATTTATTTTGACAGAGAGAGACACAGAGAGAGAGGGAACACAAGCAGGGGGAGCGGGAGAGGGAGAAGCAGGCTTCCCGCTGAGCAGGGAGCCCCATGTGAGACCCCATCCCAGGACCCTGGGATCATGACCTGAGCCGAACGCAGATGCTTAACAACTGAGCCACCCAGGCGCCCCTAGTACTCTTTTTAAAGTGCTCTCAAGTGTTGCCTTTTTTTTCATCACACTGTTTCTAAAATTTAAATGAAAGAACAATTTTGTAAGGCAATTAATGAATATGGTTTACTTTCCAATCTCATTGTTTTGAGTAACTGTGAACTTCTTTTGAAGGGACAGGCTGTGTTGCATCTAAATACAGAACAGCGAATGTTGTGTTCCTTAATGCAATGGTTATCCTTTGTATGTGGGATGTGTTAATGTGTGTACAACAGCCTGATGAAATACTATATGGCCTCTCTTTTCTTTTCAAGTTTGCTTTTAAAAGAGACTGAAACCATCTAAAGGAGAATTAATCAACTCAAATGCTGTCTACACATTACTACATGTCTCTTCAGAGTTTGTGAGATACAGTAATTCTCTTGCCTTTAAAACCACACAAGGCAGTTGTTTTCCCACACTTTTTAACAGTGGTGAGCAAAAGATGGGGGAAAGACATGTAGCTGGACAAGTTTTATGACTTAAAAAACAATAAGATTGACCTGATATTAAGACCTGTAACTTCCTTTTACATTCTATTCTCACATACACTCACATTTCTCTTCTTATAATTCATATGTACTTCTTATCTGTGGCCTTGTTGACTTTAAGTAAATCATATAAATATCTAGGATTTAACTAAAACATTATTGTTTTCTTTAGGATCCTGAAACAAAACTTCATAAAGAATTTATAAATGTTTTGAAAAGAGCTAAAATCAACACATCTGTTTTTTGTTTAGTGACAACTTTTAAGGTGTGGTTGGGGACAGGATTCATCCATCTTTGAGTTCACTCAACTTAGCCAAACTGGAGCTTACATACCAATATGTCTGCGTTTCTATAAAACTGACGTCATGTCAGCATGATTCTGGGAAAAAGTTTTTTTGTTTTCTTTTCTTCTTCCCAGATCGTATTTTACTACAGCTGTTCTAACAAAGATGGAGCAAACGTTAAAGGATTTGTCTAGAGTGCATTTCGGTTGAAAGGAAGGACTGGGATAGAATTAACCCAGAATAAACTTAATTTGTTAAAATATTTTTTCTCACGGATACACTCACTCCAAATTTAGAGTGGGCTTATACTGTAGCTGAATGCTGTACAGAAAAGCAATCTAAATAAAGGGATGATTTGCATTTATCAGACTGATATTTGCCAATATATTTTTCACATCCTCTGAAACTTGCACTACTGACAACTGAATGTGTGGTCCCAAGGAGGATCTCAGTGAATCGACCAGGTTGTCTCTGTTCATCTGGAAGATTCATGGAATATGTGCAAGCAGCTACTATGATAACTCAGCAACCAGCTTTGCCACCTTCTCACTGAGTACTTGCAATTCTGTATCCCTGCAAAAATATCTTTCCAGTGATTATATTTGCGTTTTAGACCAGAAAGCATCAAATATAGATGTGCACTGCTTATTATTTTGGCCATTTCAGAATAAGGAATTTAGACAAAGTGGAGCTTATAAACCATGGTACAGATGGAGTTCCTTGAGCTACAAAGAAGCTACGCTAAAATATATATACATCTATCTATATAATTAGTTAATCATAAATTGAAGCAAGAACTATAATCTATTCTCTTTACATTTAACCCCCAACGGGAAATTTACTAGGCTCCATAAAAAGCATAAAATGGCAATAATCAGTGTTCTCAGACCATTAGCTGTCTATACTGTCATGTATAATTAAAGTAATAGGGCTCCTGCTTTGAACCTTATATTCACGAGTACTTTTCGGACGCTAGTCATAATCGTGGGCATTTCAATACACGACTTTTATTGCATCTCAGGGCCACATATCTTATGCAGCTATTCTGCCATTAATTTTGGCAATACTTTTGCTTAATCACAAGGAGGAGATGGTAAACTAAAAATAGTCACTAGCTGATCATCAAGTTAAACAAGCCAAAATGCATGGTCTTCCTAGGCAATGGGAATGTACTGACTGGGAAAGGATTTCTTAGCCAGGATGTCTGCTTCCATCCTATTCTGAAAATCTTGGCTATATGAGTACTAGAGTGGTATGAGGATGATGGTATGGAGCTGACATATCAGCCTCGGAGGGCTCCGAGTTGCCCATTGAGGTGTTCATTTGAAATTTAGTTATGTCTGATTTCACTTGGAAATCTGGGAAATCTGTCTAGCCTACCAAACTCTTCCATTTTGTAGGAAGTTTCACTTGTCTTCTTTTTCCTTCCACCCTCCCTCCCACCTCATTTTCTCTCTCTCTCTCTCTCACATACACACACACCACTCCCATAGGATCATAGGACATATGCACACAGAGCTTCCTCCTACATTATAAAAATATCCTTTCAAATTATTTCACCACTGTTATAGAGTTTATCTTTCAAATCAGAATGGGTGAATTTATGATGGTGAGGAGAATGTTTATGTTAAAACCATTAAAATGAATATGTTGCAAACAGACATTTCTTTGGGCAACAGGAAATGAACCTGATTGTGATTGGGTTTAAAGTTTATATCATTTCCAGGGATAAGGAGACTCTTGGATGAGTAGAATCTGATTTGACTGTAAGTTTTCCTGTCAATTCCTCACATCTGTGATTTATGAAGTTTTATCCTGACAGCAGAAAATTAACTCACTCTGCTGTCTTGATTGCTTTCCCCCAATGCTCCCTCCATGGCTCTGTACCAGCAATTGTAGCAGGAGAGTGAGAGCGGGTTTGCTTCATGGTGGGTTGGCCCCATTCCCCGTGAGGGTAGGGAGTCTGAGATGGGGAAGGCTTACCAGGAGGGAAATTTTTCTTATTACTTCAGTAGTCAATGGCAAAATTTTAGGTAGAGAGTTTTATCCATATAGAGATGTGGTGGGTTTTTTTTTGCTTTATCCAGCATAGAGGGAAAGGCTAAACAGTTTTATGACCATTTGCTTGCTAATTAAAGTGTAGGGTAAAATCATTCCCCCCTTATAGAGGCCAGTGGTAACATCTAATGCAGGAGGATTTTGGCCCAAAGCCCAGTGCAAGATGTAGTGCAGAAATACTTTCCAGTACTGGGGGCATTTGATGGTCACTAAACAAACACTGGAACACTATCTTGTTTTCAAATTGAGATGCCTGAGAAAGTAGAATTTTCTAACCCTGAATAGTGTGACATTATTTATACACTCAGGAAGATTACAAGGGGCTCAAACTCACCAGGAGCTGTCTATGAAGAAGTGTCTATGAAGGAAAAAAAGACAGATTGTGAGTAATGATTTTCACACTCTTCATGATGTCTTGAAAGCTTGATTGCTTTGATAAATTTGACATCAATTTATAGGGGCCATGCATGGGATAAATAAGTAAACAAGGATTTTAGTTTTATTTGAAAATTTTATAATATAAAATATCACTCCTTGGTTCCCTTTCATTTGCCTGTTAGACAACATGAAGAGTGTTGATTCGGGGCCTAGCAAAAAGAGACTGATTATTGTATAAGGAAATTCACTGAGTACAGATCATTACTTCTAATATATATATGCATATTTTCCTATCCAGGTCCCTCTATCCTTACTTCTAATATATATACATATTTTCATATCCAAGTTCTTCTGGCGGGGGTTAGGTGGGTTAAGGAATGGCCCTTTCTAGGAATCTGGGCACATAATCTGAAGAAACTAGTTCTAAGCACATAACCCCTTAGAGATATCATGTTAGCTTAACATTTTATACAGTTTTTTCATTCTTCTTTTTTTCTTAGCTGGCTTTAAATTAAAAATATTAACTTATTATAAGAAATAAAAACTAATTTTTTTGTTTCATTGACTTACTTATTTCAATTATCCATTCACTTGCTATGTGTATGTGTATGTATGCTTGCCCATATAAACATACAGGTATATTTATTTATAATCTCTGATCTTTAACAAAAATAGATATTTTTTTCGTGTGGGAAAGTTTGATTTTGTTTATTTTGCACAGATTTTATTTTAAAAGCGATGTCAAGCCACTAGGAGAGTTATGCCATCAGACACATGCTAAATGGAAAATAAGCTGAATGTGGAAAAGGGTAGAAGCAAGGATATCAGTTAGGAGGTTAATGCTGAAATCTAAGTAAGAGAAGGAGGGGCCTGAACTAAAGTGGCATAGTCCAGATGGAGAGAAATGAGCAAATTATATTTTCAGAATGAAGCCAGTTTGACTTGCTGGTGAACAGGATGTGGAATGTGAAGGAAAGAGAAGAGTCATAGATGACTGCTTAGATTTTGTTCTAAGTAACTGCATAGGTAGGGGTGCCATTTACTGAGATGGGAAGACTAGGAAGAAATGGCTTTGGGTTGAAAAAAAAAACAACCTTGGTTTTGCTATGTTAAATTTGTGGTGCCTATTTTATATTTTTCATTATAATCATTAAGTAGCAGCTAGATTTATAAGTTTGGACTCAGTGCAGAGAAAGGGACTTAAGATTAATTTACATCTACATTTGCATTTTATTTAAAGTCAAGGTAGTGGGTGAGGTATGTGCAAATGGAGAAAAGAAAGACCATAAGACCAGGCTCTTGGCCACTATAATATTTAGGTTGGAGAAAAAGAAGGCCAAGAAAGAATAGCCAACATTCCAGGTTAGGAGAAGGTGCTTTCCCAGAAGCCAAGAGACGTGACATTTTGAAGAAGCAACTTGACAGTCAACTGTGAAAATACTATTTGACTAAGAATGAATCATTTGAGAAATGTGAGGATGTAAAAAAGCATTTATCTGAACTTGCAATATGGTACTCATTGTTAACCAGGGCAGACTGTTGGCATGGTAGGGATTTCAGCCTGTCTGGGGGTGGGTTCGAGAGAGTGTAGGAGAGGAGAAAACATACTAAACAGAGGCAACAGGTTTAGAAAAAAAGAGGAACAGACAAAAGAGGCAGGAAAGGAAAAGGAATATATGGCCAAATGAGGGATTTCTCAGATGGGAACTAATTCAGCCTGTTTGTCTGCTAATGGTCATGATCCAATAGAGCACAGGAGAAGATGATGCAGGCAGGAGGGGGTGGTTTCAGGAGAGAAGTCACTGGGTAGGTGAGTAATTGGTGTTGAGAGCATGGAGGAATTCTTGTCTATTCATTTCCATTTTTCTCAGTTAATTAAAAAGTGAGATTATCACGAAGGGGAGAAAGCAGGGTTGTTGGAGTTTTGAAGACAGAGGTGTGAAATAGTCTGATCAGGAAAAGGGAAATTGAATTGATCAGGAAGAGGGAAATTGAATTAATAGAAAAAAAAGCATTTATGGTAAGGCTGTTGGGTATGATAATAGACCTTGGCACTTGAGAATTCAATGGTCAGGGTTTCAAAGATTTTAAGATGTCTTAGAGGATATTTGTCATTTTGCAAAGGCATGAATTTGAGTCACATGCCAAAAAAATGAAAGTGTCCCACCTAGGTAGTAAATAAGCTTCCATAACAATTCTTTTAGAGAGATTCTTAAAGAAAAACTAGCAAGAAAATAGAACTTTTTTTCTTGTTATATTACGCCTAAAAAGAAAGCATTTGTGTTGAGGTTGAAAGTGAAGCAAATATCAAGGAGTCTAAAAGGGTCATGATTCTCATCCAGACAGCAGGAGTTTTAGGTATATTAGAGAGTAAAATGTCTGTTTTAGTGAAGACTTGGTCCAATGATATGAACAAGCATACCCCACGGTGGTGGAAACAAGATAAAGTATGACTGGAATGTTCTAGTAATTGCTCAAACCACTCACATAAGGATTATTCTCAGGAAACATGTGGCTTGACTGAAATGTGATTTGAGAAAAAACCAAGAGCCTGGACAAATATTTCTAGTTAGCAGATTCACAAAGGTCTTGGAATATATCCTTCACTACATCCAGGATTTACTTCACCCTCTGGGGCACAGTTTTCACACCTCTCCTTCTTCTGGGTATATTATGGGCTTGCAGATCCCAGTGATAATCATTAAGTTTCTCTCTCATCACCATTCTGAACAAGAAGAAAAATAAGTGTTTTGTTTTTACATTATTGAGTGTATTTAAACATAAAAACCTGCATTTGTTTCATATTTTCCTTTAAAAATCACTTTCAAATTTATGTCATATGATCCTCTAATCAACCCTATTAAGTAAGCATTCTTCTTTTTATTATTATTAATGAAGTTTGAAAATATTTGACGATATATTTATGCTCATATACCTGGAGAAGAAGCAAAGAGCACCCACAGCCTTCTAAAATAACAAATAATAATGACCTTAAATCCTGCATTTTTTATTATGCTTTTGCTAACCGGGAGGTTTCTCAGCTAAGTTTTGCGCTTAATTGCAATATTTTTTTTCCAGTTTAAAATCTTATTTTGTGTGTGTGGCAAAATTAGGGTGTGTAATTTGGTAAATCTTCAAAAACAATAAGTTATAAATAAAATAAGCTCTGAGAGAGACACTTAGATGTCATCCAGTCTAAACTCCACCTTTACATATTAGAAAAGGGAGTCCCAGAAAAATTAAGAGACCTACTTAAGGTTGTTCAACTTGTTAATAGGATTACAGCTGGGATTATATTTCTTGAAACTGTCTCCATGTGTTTTCCATTGTGTTGCACAGTCTACAGAAACTTAACTACAAAACCACCAAGTTTGAGAGCTGAAAAGGACCCTAGAGATTGAGTTTCAACCCTCTCATTTTATGAAAGAGGAAATACAGATCCAGAAAAATTAAATTGTTGTTGCAAAGTTATATAGTGAGTGTAATAGGAAGTTAGTATGGGACTGTGCCTGCCTCAGGTTTCAACGGAGGTACCATAAGGAAAAGTATCAGATAGCAGGGAGTGTAGGCAGTCATCTCTGTCCCCATATGCTGATTTTTAAAGGAAATGGTATAGAAAAAGGGACTCTCACACCCCTCTGCCAGAACAAGGGCATAAGAAGATAGCAGAGACAGTGGAAAAGGAAAAGATTGGTAAGGAAAAAATTTCTTTGGAGAAAGCCCCCCCACTTTGGAGGAAATTTTGGGGCATGCTAATTTCTAAGCCCAAGACTAGTGAGAAGGTCTTTGAGAAAACCACTTGATATGCTGTCTCCATATTTGGTAGTAGAGTCAGAAGAGCATTGCCTTGGGATTGCTTGAACTCTCAGAGTGTGCACAGAGTTTATGACTATTTCTTACAGACCAGGGTGGACCATTGAAAGTCAAAGAGCCGGGGCACCTGGGTGGGCTCAGTCAGTTAAGCTTCTGACTCTTGATTATGGGTCAGGAGATTGAGCCTGTGTGGGGTTCTGCGCTCAGCATGGAGTCTGCTTGAGATTCTCTCTCTCCCTCTCCCTCTGCCCTTTCCCCCTTCCCCAGTTTCACTCACTCTCTCTCTCTCTCTGAAAAAAAAAAAAAGTTGGAAGAGCCAACACGAGATGAGACTTTTGGGTCCTGTCCCACAGTGCCACCTCAAGGTCAAGGAAACCTCAGCAGAAAGAGAAAGATCACTGTGGAATGCCCAGAAGCTGAGGTTGCAGCAGCAAGCCATCCCCAGGATAGAGGTTCATTCCCCTAGGTGAAGGAGTCCTCAGGAAATCGGAGCCCAGAAGGGACACTCTGCAGAGACCAAGAATTGACTTTTATCATCCCTCAAGGCCAGAGAGGACAGTCAACCTGTGATGGCACCAGTCCAGGTAAGAAACATCTAAGTCTCTTCATTCACTGCAACTAGTGAGTGAGAGAAGATCTTGACCAGGACAAGTGGAGGGCAGAGCAACAACCCTGGGCTTCCAGTCTGAAGCCAGTCTGGGAGGGGAAGAGGAGAAGACTTGGTGATAGGCCAAGTTCAGACTTTGTCAATGGACATTCTACATACTGATGTGAGACTTTGACTTACAGAGATTGTAAAATGTTGTGTTTTCTAGGAGTGAGTGAGAACACGAACCATGTGAGCTGTCTGAGTTTTCATCAGGGGTAGAGAAGGTTACAATCAGAGAGAGATGGAATTGAAGCTGCATTTTGTTCATAGTCCCTGGGTTAATACATTCGGGGTGGTGTGAAATCATCTCGCAGTCTCATCTAGGACTTCTTTCATGGAATTCTGTTGTCTCAAATGCAAAGTGTGAGAATTGAGAGAACACATTTATTTAGTTTTATGTCTATCTGCCATAGAAAATGAAGAAAATATTCATATCTTGAAAGCTCAAAAAAAAAAATCTCAGTATGTAGTAGATTTCCAGTCCTGTCTAGTGAATGAATGAATGGGTGAAAAAAATACACGGCCATCAGTGAGAGGTACAAGATGGGGAGTCATGACCACCAGACAAGCAGGAACAGCTGCAGACGCTAATGCCAATCAGAAGGAACGCGAAAGTCGGGGGCACCAAGGAAAGAAAAACACAAACATTGCTCTGTGTGTCAAGACTGGCCACCAGGCCCATCCTGCTTGTATTTAGGACACCAGCTGCTAAATGTAAATATGGGTCAGCTGAGTTAGTTTACTTAGGCCAAGTTGTAGACTCAATGCTTTCAATCAGGAAAAGAACACATGGAGCTTGCTGGCTTGTTTTGAAGGGGCCATGGAGCTTGCAATAAATCTTGTTCATCCCACCGCAGGAGGATCCACAGGGCAATGAAAGCCTTGCCTTATTCCCACCACAACTGGCTCCAGCATATGCTCAAAATCTTCATCCCTGACTTGCCCTCCCATCACTGAACTGTGGCCACCAGCAAGCCTTCTTCCAGACTGAGGGTGGGATTACAGCCTTTCTGCCAACCTGCAGGACTGAAAGATTGAAATGAGTGACTCTTAGCAAAAGTCCAAGTGTTACCAGTCTGTCCAGTCTCACACATGGGAGGAAGAATCTGGTGATAAATGCGGGCTCTCATTTTTAGGCTCCAGTCAGTATCCTGATGACATGGGCAACATTAATGCTACATCCTCAGAGTCACGCCATGGTGTCTCTTAATGGTCAGAATGGACAGAAACATATAGAAAAGATATGGCAAGTAATCATTAAGAAGGCAGCTGACCATATTGCTGGAATTTCAGTGGGGGACATTAGAAAGGGAAACTTTTCTTTCTAGGCTTATAGATTAGCCATAGGATGTTTGATATTATAGTACAAGATCTTAAGTCTGGAGAACAAAGAGGAGACTAAAGAATGTTGTTCTGACCTGGGCCTCAGAGGTCTCCTCACCGTCTTTGAACTCTATGACTAGGGTAGCCTGTTGAGGGATGAGAGATATATAGTCATGTCTGTCACCTTGGTCAAAAATATATCAACTGCCATACAGGTGAGTAAATCTGGTAAGGAAAATCTGTGTCCTAAGATAACATACCAAGCCAGCGAGAGAGTCCCAGTCCTTTCCCCAGGGCTCTTCCGGGTTCTTCTCCTTGCCCTGCTTCACACACGTGCCAAAAATGCCAAGTATGCGGAAGTAGAAGTGTATAAATTGCCCCCTTTGTTTGTGCTTGAGGTTCAGATGTTTGGAGATTACTCTCCTCTGAGCCTGCTGGAGTTAAAAAAACCTTCTATCCTCCAAGATCTCCGGGTGCCACTTGGTTCTTCCGTTGTGCGATCCAGTCCAGGTTCCATAACATTTGGTTTCCTGACCAGGAACCCAACAGCGCTGGCCCATTGTGACCACCGGTTTGGGGTGGTGATGGAATGAGGGATTATAATGGAGAAGGTATGCCCTGCCTAATTTTCAGCAGTCTCCCACCCCGGTTGCCTTGGGCTGACCCCGCTCCGCTGTTCCCGCCAGACTTGAGGAGACTTGGCAGGTGAGGACCTGGTCCCGATGTCAGATTCCAGTAAGACCTGGGGCCCCAGGACCCAGACAAGCCCACCCCCATTGGGGTGGAAGGGGAGCCTAATCACCTCCCAGAGACCTCTTAGAGGTCTCACAGGTAGGAATTCCCCAGGAGGGAGTGTAATAACTTCTGGAATGTGAATGTGTGCGTGAATGTGCAGTCTGACTTGGCTTGATCAAGTGGACTGATTCTGTGACTCCATGGGCATGCACCCTTAAGGTCCCCAGAAGCCTACGGAGTCTGAGTGGGCCCGTCTGTGATTCCGTGGTGAATGGCTACAGTCTATGGTGGCATCGGAATAGTTTTTGATCATAAGTCACAACGCTGAGACCACTACCACTAAGCCTCACCTAAACTCCTTCGGGACACGGCCAGATGGGCATCTGATTGATCTCTTCACCTCAGGAGGCAAACCCACTTTGTCTGTCTCTGCGTCACCACACACGGGGACATCACCATGGGGTCAGGGCAGAGTAAACCTCCAGTTCTAGAGACCATGATCAAAAATTTCAAGAAGGGGTTTCTGGGAGACTATGGAGTCAGGATGAACCCCGGCAAGTTGAGAACCCTATGTGAATTGGAATGGCCCACCTTTAATGTCAGGTGGCCTTCAGAAGGGACACTGGATGTCCCAATGATTCATAGAATATGGTGAGTCGTAACAGAAGAACCAGGACACCCTGACCAGTTTCCTTACATTGACTCCTGGCTAGGAACTGCTCAGACCCTTCCCTCCTGGGTGCGATTCGCTTGCAATAGGCAGGGACAGGCCAGGGTCTTAATCGCCTCATCCAAGCGACCTAAAGAAACTCAGCAAAAGCCCCAATCTCCACAAATCCTAGCTGGAGATCCTGAGGATGAACTGACTCTGCCCCCACCGTATGTAACTCCAAGACTGTCTACACCTGGCCCTTCAGCTACAGACACTCTGCTGCCATTGGTTTCACTGGTGCCCCCCAGGCCCAGAGGATCCACCAGTGCCCCTAGGCCCAAAAGATTCACTTTCTCCAGGACCAGCAGCCAGGCTGTACCCCAGGCCAGGCGCAAGTGCCCTCCAAATGCCGGTACGAGAGATGCGGGAACCCGAGAGGCATGATGAAGATGGGACGGTCCAACCCGGCCATTCCATGATGTATTATCTGCCCTCCTCCACCACCAACCTCCTCAACTGGAAACATAACACCCCATCCTACTCTGAGAAACCACAGGCTATGGTAGACCTCATAGAATCCCTCTTTCAGACTCATCGGCTAACATGGAAAGACTGCCAACAGTTATTCCACACCCTGTTTAACACAGAGGAAAGGAGTTCATTGTTGAACTGATCCCAAGAGCTCAACCTCAGAGGCAAAGGCAATACTCCCTTCCACAAGAAGCTAAGATCGGCATCCAAGAACATCTGACCAAACTCAAAGAAGCGGGTATTCTAATCAAGTGACAGTCGGCCTGGAATACCCCACTCTTGCCAGTCAAGAAGCCAGGAGGGGGATACCAACCAGTTCAAGACCTGCGGGCCATCAACAAGGTGACCATCTCTCTGTGCACCCAGTGGTCCCGAATCCATACACCCTCCTCGGCCAAATCCCAGGGTCGGCCAGATGCCACGTGGAAGCAGAAGAAGGCATCCTTCAAATCTAGGCAAGTGAAGCATCTGTCAGCTGCCAACACTATGCAGAGCACCGAGTGAACGATGCATAACATGTGCTAAAAATAATGCTCGATCTACACCACAGCCCCTGCCAGGTGTCCAGAGGATGGGAGCACCCCCCTTCAAAGATCTAGAGGTAGAATTCACAGATGTGCAGCCGAGCAAGGGGTTCAAATATCTCCTAGTAATACTATGCACATACTCTGGGTGGGTCGAAGCCTTCCCGACCAGGACAGAGCAAAGCCAGGAAGTAGCTAAAGTCCTCTTGCAGGAGATTGTGCCCCGGTTCGGCCTGCCATTAACAATCCATAGTGACAATGGACCCGTATTAGTGGCAGACATTGTACAAGTCTTGACCAAATCTCTCAACATCACCTGGAGACTCCACACCGCTTACCAGCCCCAAAGTTCAGGGAAAGTAGAGTGAATGAATCACACCCTCAAGGGAACCTTAGCAAAGTTTTGTCAGGAGACTAACCTCCCATGGCCAGATCTGCTACCCCTAGCTCTCCTGCATGCTCGCTGCATGCCTTGACATCAGGTTTCTCCCCATTTGAATTAATATATGGATTGCCTCCCCCGTGCTTGGGAAGCCTTCCAGGAAACTCACATCAAGTTGGAGATAAAGGGATAAAGGAGCAACTTCAGGCCCTGGGGGCACCCTAAATAAATTACAAAAGTACACCATTGAGAGGGCCTCAATCTCCTTAGGGTCTCAGGGGACACTCCTTCCAGACAGGGGACTCAGTTTCAGTCAAAGATTGGAAGAAAGACCCCCTCAAACCGCAGTGGACAGAGCCCCACATTGTTGTTCTAACTGCCTCTACTGCCCTCAAGGTCTCAGGTGTCACCCCATGGGCCCACCACTCCAGAGTAAAAAAAAGCTCATCATTCAGACGAGGAGCCGCACCAGTGGAGAGTCCAGCCAGACTTCATGAACCCACTCTGGCTTCACCTTCGACGAGACCCCACTGACTGATGGACACCAGCTCACCATGGTCCCTGGCTCTCATTGGCATGATTTCTCTCATCTTGGGAGTCAGACTCTACACTGTTGCCCCTCCTGACTGGACTTTCCCCCAGAGGCTTACTACTGTCATTGCTTATTGGGTGTCCCTAGGGTATATTACTGCACTTACTTGTCCACAGGTTTCATCTGCTGGCGGGTTAGCCACGATGGCTCCCTCTACCTAAGGTCATAGATCCCACTTTTACTGGCCCTCTGCTGTCTACTCCTGAGCACATGTCATCATGGTTTTCCTGGCCCCAGTCAGTCCCAGTCTTCTGCTACCTGGTGTGCTGTTCCTCCTCACTGCCTCTAGCTTGCCCGCCCAGGCAAGGGGGCAAACTCTCATATCACCACTACTGGCAAATGGACTTTCCAGCTTATCCCCCTCAATCCTGCACCAGTGCCCCCACTGACTTCTTCCACCTGGGATGGGCACACACCAAAGGTTAACCTCCATTTTGATGGATGCCAGCTTCTTGATACCTCATAGATGGTGTTCCTACTATGGCCCTCACTCAGGTTACCAGCTGGTAGATAGCTACATCTGTGGGGGCCCTATGCCTCAACAGACAAACACCTGTCCTCAGTTCTGCTCGAAAGCCTGGGGATGTGAGTTATGGGTGGTGACTTGGCTGGGAATGGAACGATGGTCCACCAGGTGGTGCCTCAAACAGCACAGTGACATCCAGATTTCCTTGTAACTCAATGCCACCCCATCCTCTTGCCCTAACAATCACTGTGTACCACTCACCCTCTCAGTCTTAGAACCCAATGTCACATCATGGGCTACAGGAATCATTCTCCCGTTGGGCCAATATCCCTATGGGGACCAACCCCATGGCCAAATTTATGATTAAGTCCATGTTCACTCCAAGCCTTATAGTCAACCCCCAGAGTCAGACAGAAAATAACTCTCCCTGGCGCATTCCTGGGTCCCCCATCCACATGCAGCAAGCATCTATAGTGCAACTGTTAGGTATGATTAACACCTCCCACCAAGCGCTTAACCACTCAAAACCACCCCTAGCATCTGACTGCTGGATCTGTATAAAGCCCAGTCCCATCCAATACCTAGGTGTCATCCTCAACCAATCTACCGTGTCACCTCCCACCTCAGATTATCCCTTTCTGGCTCTGGTACCGCTGTATGGCAACTCTTCCACTCCCATCACGGGCCACAGTTGGGTCTGTGCACCTAACAACACTCTTCTGGCTTATGATCGAGGTGTATACATCTGCATCACCCTGTGCGATCAATCATGCACACTTGTCAGTCTCTTACCCGATCTTTCAGTCCTCCCCGGGAGTGATGCCCCACTCATATGGAGACCTCCTAGCCATCCTCAATGCTCCCCCACGGCCATCCCTCTTATTGTGAGCCTGCTGGCCAGATCAGGTGTTGCCCTCGGCGCCGCTGATGTCAGGATTTCTCAGGTTCAGTACCAGGGGTTAACTCAACAACTCACGGTGGATTTTTCCTCCCTCACTCAGTTGGCCCCGGCCCTGCAGTGCCAACTGGATTCACTGGCCTCAGTGGTCCTCCAAAACAGGCACGGGCTCGACTTGCTCATGGCCATGCAAGGGGGGCTCTGCCTCTTCTTACAGGAGGAATGTTGTTTCAGTGCTAATGAGTCGGGGGTGATCCAAGAAACTCTGACCCAATTACAGGAATGAGTACATTGCCAGTGGGAAACACTCTAGCGGACAACTTGGTGGGATACCCTCTCACAATGTTTCCCTTGGTTCGTCCTCCTTGTTGGCCCCCTCCTATTGCTTCTCCTCATAGTAGCATTTGGTCCTTGTATTCTTAATGCCCTTAGTAGGTTTGTCACTACTCAAATTGCTAAAATCAGACTCCAGTTACTCCTTACTCACTATTGTCCCTTAGAAGATGAAGACAATGCCCTCTAAACTAGGTGTTTAAAGGGGCATCAAAGGGGGGAATGATAAGGAGAATCTGTGTCCTAAGATGGTCGACCAAGCCAGTGAGAAAGTCCCAGTCCTTGCCCCAGGGCTCTTCCAGGTTCTTCTCCCTGCCCCGCTTCGCGCGCACACACCAAAAGTGCCAAGTATGCGGAAGTAGAAGTGTATAAATTGTCCCCTTTGTTTGTGCTCAGGGCTCAGATGTTTGGAGACCACTCTCCTCTGAGCCCACTGGTGTTAAATAAATCTCCTATCCTCCAAGATCTCCGGGTGCCGCTTGGTTCTTCCGTCGGGCCACCCAGTCCAGGTTCCGTAACAAATCTACCCTAAATTAGCGAGGGACCAACCCACCAGCTAACTGAAGAAGCATAAGTGTGCCCAGTGGAGATCAGCTAACTACCCACCTGACCCACAGAACTGTAAGCCAAGAAAAAGAAAGAGGAGAGGTTATTGTTTTAAACAGCTAAGTGCTGGATAGTTTATTATATAGCAATGATGAATTGATGTGCCTGTTTCTGTCATTTACAGAAGTCTCTTCTTTTTCTCATTCTTACAAGTCCACAGGCCGTGGCTAGAAAACTTTAAAATCATTTAAGGCTTACAGTTGGAAGAGAATATAGCTAAGGGTAAAGACTGTATCCATATGTCATTGCTCTGAGTCACTATAACTTCCTCTGCTTCATGAATATTATTATTTTCATAAACACAAGAGAGAAAAGAAAGTAAAAAAGATCCCTTGTCCCACTGCTTTCCAACTGTAATATTACTGACCATGAGGGTCAAGCATCTGGGTCCACTATCCATACTGACTTGGGGTCATGAGCCTTGAGGGTCTTACTTGTGTTTTTTCCCACACTGTGTTCTACATAGCCCTTCACTGTATTAACACACCGTAGTGACTCAAATACAATTATCTGAAATGAAATAGAATTCATTTGAACCCAATACTGTCTCAGGGAGGATACAGTGCCTTCCTCATCCAGCAGTTGCATTCAGGTTTCACACATTACCACAGAGCTTTCTGAATAGGCTTGAAATACTTCATAATGTCTTAGACATTTGGTCAGGATGGTGCAGAATCCATCAGCTGTCATGGAATTTTCAATCTCAAATTAGGAAAATCTCAAAGATACAAGAGAATTATATTAGCAGGTACTCTGAATAGACCCCACATGCGGGGGTCCTGGAAAGTCCTGGACTGAAGAAGAAACCTCTCAGCTACTGTCTAAATTCTTAAGTCCTAAATCCATGAATTAAAATTCTTTGGGTACAGGCTGTGATCTGAGAACTGATTACTCACCAGACCTTTTTATATAAGCTCAGTATCCTAGAGAATAGACAACTTTTCTGGACTCATGCATAAGAGCTACTCGAAATGTAAAGATATAGTATAATAATCAATATCTCTTTTCAGGAAGGTGTCCTCAGATGCCCTCTGCTGAGACCCCTGCTCACCTCATCATTCATCACTGCCCACTCCATTGTACTTCAGCCATCCTGAGCGCTTCCCTCCATTTCCTGCTTCTGTGCCCCTACACATCTTATTCTTCTGGCCTGAACTATACTTCTAAATGTTCTCCAGGTGACCACCTTTTCAACTTTCAAAACTCAGTCCAAGTACATCCTCTTCTATAAAGTCCTTCCCAACTGCATCCCTGCACGCTCTTCTCTAAGTAGATTTCATTTCATCACAATTTCTTCTGTGAGTGTGTGTAAGTGTGTGTGCATGTGCACACAGTATTTTCTTGTTGTCTTTATGGGGCAGCTTTGCCAGATTTTATTACCAGATTTTCACCTCTTTAAAGGCAGGAACCATTATTCATCTAATATTTTTTATATGGAATTTCCGGCTTAGTGACTGACATATATTGATATTCAATGAGTGTTTACTAAAAAATGTATAGGTGAATATTCTTATATTGTCTCATATTCTCCTTTTTAGAAGAAATGCTTAAGTAATTTTAAACATATGATTTTTCCAGTGTGGTAAGTTTAAATGAGTATTATTTCATTATGGTTCGTTACTTAATATCTCCACAGTGGAAGGACAGACTCTCATGAGCAGCAGTATTTTATAGTATCTAAGGGAAATATATTTCCTTTTTTAGTCAGAGGTTTGTGCTTTAAGCCAATAATAAGACAGAAGATCATTTACATTGCTGATTCATGCTTTATTCAGTTAAAATTTTTATTAATTGAATGAAATTCTACATATAAGTGTGAGCAATACGCAAGAAATGCATATACTTATGCATACATATAAAACTAATAAGTAGTCATAGATAATAATGCATAAAATTTATTTTAAAAGCACTTTGAATCAGGAAAAAAATACCATATGGATTATATCAGCAAGTGACTAAATCACTGTGATCAGATTTAAATTCTCTTCATTTTAGCTTTTTTTTTTAAGGTGAAAAATAAGGGTAACAATAGACAATTCTACTCTTCCTGAGATTGTAGTTTGGAGTGAGGAAAAAAATATAGAGTAAGCATTTTGATCACTTTAGGAAAATGGCAAGCAACACGTATAGGAGACATGTATGCAGCCATCATGATGTAAATAATATATGTTAACTTGGAAATCAATGTGTGATGAGTTGAGCTGACATGACGTTAAAATGTCAGGATACCTCAAAGCCTCTCATGAATATGAGCCATGTAATATAAGCTGATTCATTCTCACTTGTTGGCAAACTTGAAGAATGTGACAGTGTCTTCAACTGGGAGTAAAAAAATTGCCCAAACATATTAGGAATAAAAGCCTGCTCATGAGAAGAAAGAAATATTCTTGCATCTAAATTATTTAGGTTGGCTTTCAGCATTGGTCAGGTTTCCTGAGTACTTTTCAACTCCTCCTCCATTTATATTAATACATAAATCTACATATAGGCTTGGTCCAAGAAAAGTACTGGGGGTAGAGTAAAGAGCAGGAAGACAGGGAGAAGCCATGTTATTCTTTCCCTCTTTCCCAGTTTTCAGATGCTTTTCTGCAATATCTATATTACAGGTTTGCCCTGCTATCTCCAAAAGTAGAGCTTTCCCATGAAAACCTTTATAAACTGAAATGGCATAAAGAAGCAATTACCATTAAATTATATGGAAAATTGTTTTAGGATTCCCAGACCTAGACCCAAAACACAAACCTCTCTTAGCTTTTTCCGATACCTTGGGATATATCTTGCTAATAGATGTACAAAGTTAAGTCGAGACAAAGCACAGACGCTCACAGACACAATTCAAAACTAGGGCAGCCTGATGCTGAGATGCTGAATGTGGTTCTCCGGGAAGGAGTTTGGAGTGCCCCTCTCCCTGCTGCTGGTGCAAGCTGTCTACTATAAGGCTAGCTGCAAAACAAACACTGAACGTTCTTTTAGCTTTTCACCTTTTTTTCATAAAAGCAAAAATTCTCCTCAGATTTCTTTGGTTTTCAAAGACAGGTACTAATGTAGATCTTTTTGTAAAAGCAAGTGACACAAAGTAAACTTTCAAAAAACAAGGGATACCCGTACCTTTGTAGCTCCCTTTCGACCAATTCAGTGGCACCCTTTAAAGTTCCTCTACCCACTGCATGGATCAGTGGATTTGCAATCACCAGTGAGAGTTTGTTTGTTTGTTTGTTTGTCTGTCACTGGGATCAAATGAAAAACAAAACAGTCTCTCCTCTTGCCAAGCAAGTGTTTCACAGTTCTATGAACTGGCAATAATTCTACCTGCATTTGACTTTTATGCCACAAATTTTAAGATAGAAAACCAGTTTATTGCTGAATTCTTACATGATGAGGGATATTCCCTTACAATTTCAATACCTAAGGAATACATCCTTTTCTCTCTTTCTGAATTGATGTAAAGGAAATAAACACTCCACTGATACTACCACATCAGTACACCCCTGGATTTTAAATATAGCAGGACAAAAAAGAGGAATTATTACCACTCAAAGATATTTTGAGGTTAAAAAATAATAAAGTAATGTTAGAAATGATTGCAATTAAAAGAACAGCATAACGGTATTATTTGGTCTGACAACTCTGTTGGCCTTTTTAATTATATGGGCTCTACAAAGGAAGAAGAAAGATACTGTCATCAGATTCTGTAAGAGCCTCCATTCACTGTGACTATGAAATAAGAAGATCCAGTAAGTATTGAAGAAGGTTAACTTTTGAGAGAGTTGATTATAACAATATGAGACATTCAGGGGAAATCACTAACAGTTTCTGGCTTTTGTCACATACACAATAAATTGCATGTACGTCAGTACAATTGCATTGAAACAAAATTTAATTTAAATGTCTGTTATGTCATTTTAAAGAAGAGCATTTCTTATTTAATTACTAAGATTCCACAAACTCTCAAATGTTATCTTTTAAAATATATCCAAAGGATACTCAATTACACGAAGACATTTTGTCACGTGACGACTTTCCTGTGAAAATAAGGGCCCTTTCAACAATGAAAATCTTCTCAATCTCTTTAGGCGTTTGTTCCTCAGTGCTTGTGGGAGATTGGGTGGTCCATTCAGGCACCCTTCTTTCTTAGGATGGCATTTTCTACTGAGCATTAAATCTTTTGTATTATCACTTAATCTGCAACACAGAAATACTAGTAATTACCTGAGGATCATCTCGAATTCAGTGCCACTAAATACTTGTCAATAGATCAACATAAAGAAATATTATTCATGATGTGCTGCCTGATACCTATTGTGCATCTTCTCTCTGGACCTACTTTGTCCTGCATGGTAGCCACTAGCCACGTGTGGCTCTTGAGCCGTTAAAATGTGGCAAGTCCAAACTGAAATGTACTTTAGGTCTTAAATACACACCAGATTTTTAAAGACTCAGTACCAACAACAAAATGTAAAATAGCTCATCAATAATTTTTATATCTATTACATGTTGAAATGAGAATATTTTGGCTATATGAGGTTGAATAAAATATATTAAAATTATTTTTATCTTTTTAGAAAATGTTGCTACTACAAAATTTAAAATGACGTAGCTAGTTCACATTTGTGGCTTACATTATATTTCTGTGGACATCACTATTCTACAACAGATTCTTTAGAGTCTCAGGCACCTCCTGAAATCAAACAACAGTATGCATACATAGTGAGTTCATGTTCCTGTTAATTCTGTCCATGAACTACAGGTTAAAATTTCATGCTCTAGATAATTTACAATCTACCTTTGTATTAAATAAATACCAAATGCCATACTTGCATTATTTTTGTCTATTAACTCATCACCTAAACTTTGCTTTTGTGAACGCATTTGGAGGTAATAACCATAGGCATTGATTTCAGAATGATATAAAAAAATGGCCCAAGTTCTTTATTGTATTTAGCAAGGGTGCTGTTAAGATGTTGGTCATTGTATAATGAGGCTCCAGAGACATACTACATTTCATATTACAGATACATTCCTGAAACGTTATGAGCAAATAATCTTGTAAATTTAAGTATGTTTTCACTTGACAAGCTCATATTTAAAAGTAACCTCTAGTAAATCTTTTAATAAATTAAATGATAAAATTAATTACTTTGCTGCTCACTATTTGACCAAGACCTTCATTTAACCTCTAGAAAAAAAATAAGAATAATCCCCAAATACCTGAAATACAACATGCCGTTTGAAAAAAGACTAAACCTTGATTAATTTCTCCTCTAAATTCCTTTCTGATGACTCACAGCTTCTCCAGCTCTGTTGAAGCCAGAATGCTGAAACAAATAAACAAACAGAGTCCTCAGATTTCATTGGTTTCCATTTCTTTATTCATAGAAGTAGCAGACTGTATTCAGTGATCTTTGAAGTCCCTCTTATCTCTAATTTTCTGTGACATTTTCTTCCAAATCCAGATGTTTAATGTATTGAATATCCTTAAAGCAGAAGATATAATATTTAATATGGTTTGTGATTCAAGACTAAACTATAATCATAAGTGTTGTTTGCTCCAATACAATAATTATGTAATTCTCTTCATATTTGAGGAGTGTTTGGCTTTAAGTTTTATTTATTTTGAACAATGACACTTGCAAAATATCTGTAGAGTTGGCAGAAGCTACTCAAGGTTGAGAAGTGGGGAATCTGGAACAACTGATTAAAAACTTTCTATTTTTTCTTGTTATTTCTTGTTTTCTTTTTTCTTTCTCTTTCCCTTTTTATCAATTCTGAATTTATCAAAGGAATTGCCTTGAGGTGCTAGAGACACAGAAGCTTTCTTTATCCTAGAGAATTTATTGCTTTCAAAAGGAGACTGAGTAAAATCCATTTCAATAGCAGAGTGCTCATTATAAAAATTGAACTTTAAAGCTTTTTAAACATCCTCTAGCTGGATAAAATATGGCTAGCACTGAGTTTTTGCAATAGAGTGAAAGGAATACACTGATTTTTTTTTCCTTTTTACATTTTTATTTAATCCAGTTAGTTAACGTATAGTGTAATATTAGTTTTGGTAATAGAATTTTGTGATTAATCATTTACATGCAATGCCCAGTGCTCATCACAAGTGCCCTCCCTAATCCCGATCACTCTTGTAGCCTATCCCCCCGCCCCCCAACTTCCCCTCCAACAACCTTCAGTTTGTTCTATGTAGTTAAGAGTCTTTTTTAGTTTGCCTCTCTCTCCTTTTTTCCCCCCAATGTTCATCCATTTCATTTCTTATATTCCACATATGAGTGAAATCGTTTGGTACACACTGATAATTAACAATATCTTTTGTTTGTCTCAAGTCATGAGGTGTTTGCTTATAGTCTCATTTGCCTTAGTTCATATGTGTAGTGACCTCAGGAATTGCTGGGAGGGTGGTGGTGGTGGTGGTCATAGCAATTATTCTAATTTCACAAGTACATCAAGGTTTGCCTGGCTATGGTGAGCTTGTCCCTGAATGCTTTGTGGACCAAGGATTGCACCATAGATTTGCATGCTGGGTGCAGGGACAACAATTGCTTTTTATTGGGAAACTTGCCTGTGAAGACTTCCCAGAGCCAGTGATGAAACACGAGTATACTCCTTTACAATTTAACTTTTTTTTTCATTATTTATTTGTCAGAGAGAGAGAGAGAGAACAAACAGGGAGATCAACAGGCAGAGAGAGAGGGAGATGCAGGCTTCCCGCTGAGCAGGGACCCCGATACGGGGCTCGATCCCAGGACTCTGGGATCATGACCCGAACCGAAGGCAGATGCTCAACTGACTGAGCCACCCAGGCATTCCTACAATTTAACTTTTTAAAAGATAAATAATTCTTAAAGTTTAGCAGGTGTTAAACATCTTTTCAGTTGTTTGTTAATTGGGGAAAGTGAGTTTAACGTAAGGAGTTTTTCCAGGATATTTGAGAGTTTACAACTGTGGTTGAAAATAATCTGATATTAATGCTGAGGGGAGAAGACATTACAAGTCCAGAATCAAGTAAGCATTGGCCACGTAAGAGCATCAGTTGTGTTGTGCCACGAGGAATCATCCCAAAACTCTTGAACTATAGCTGCCTTCCGGCCTTTACCAAGAAGTCTCATTTTAAATATGGTTCACATTAGCAATGGATTTCAACCTGTCCTCTAACATGAAAGGATCTTCTAATTCCTGGCAAGAATCAGGCAAAAGGTATGATACTTCAGAACAGTCAACAGATCAGTAAAATTTCATTGCCATTGTGATGAAAAAGAAACAGCAACAGTTCCCTGCTTTCAGACTCAGAGAGGCAATGCAGAAATACCAGTCTGTGGTTTCACTTGGCATTCCAGAGCGGTGAAAGTGATCTCACTTGCATGTTTGAGAAATCAAGTCACACCGCTTTTACTGATATTAATTGGCAAACGATATGGTGAATGACCTGGGAATTCAATGTAGTTTTGCATCAATTATTGCATAAATCATACAGCTGTTACATATTGCTTTTCTTCCAGGGAAGAAAGCAAAAAATTAGCTAGGGAAAGAAAAAAAAAGGAAGAAGAAACAATGTTGTGTAGCAATGTTTTTCCCTGATGACTTCTGAAATGTATTTTTTTCAAAGAGGTCTTGAAACCACAGCAAGATGATTTTCTTCTTAGAAATACCGAAGATTATGATCTAAAAACAGTTTCAGAATGTGGTTCCCTGATCCCTGCTTCCTCCCAACATCATACTATCTTTCTTATATATAGCCTTCTGGTTTGGGGAAGAAGACTGGAATATGTCAACAATAAAGAACAATTCTTGTCATAACGAATAGGTTGTATTGAGGCAGGATGGAATTATTCCTTCCTGAGCCTGCCCATCCTGAAACTAATCTCTGTGATTGAAGTGGGTTGAAGCTGTAAGAAGTGCAGTATAAGAAAATGGCAAACAGCCTACATAGTATGCCTTTAGGGAATGCTCAGGTATGCTTTCTTCCAATGAATTCTATTCCCAATACTAAGACTTCAAATTTTATGAGGAGATAATTCTTTTTCCCATTTGGGAGAGTTAACAATATAATGAGGTATATAGATTTTATTGGCACAGATTCATGGCTGTTTATACGAAAAAAAAATCATGCTTAAAAAACATACCTGAGTTACAATCAAACCGATGATTGTCAGCAGCAACAGTTCAATGTTAAAATATTTACCAGTAATGTGAGGAATCTGTGATGTCACCATGCAGACGGTTTCATCTTCAATGAGGTCAAGATTTTTGTGTACTACTTTACTCATAAGAAAGACTTTGCAAGTAAACATAAGGTAGCATCCATTTGGATTTTAAATATACTTTTTTTAAACATATTAGGTTTAAAAACAAATGAACAAACAGAGTCCTCAGATTTCATTGGTTTCCATTTCTTTATTCATAGAAGTAGCAAACTGTATTCAGTGATCTTTGAAGTCCCTTTCACAATATAAGGTTTTCAAAGTAAATATGCATTGTAAATATACATTTACTAGCATGAATAGTCATCGAAATCATAGTAATGCAGTCAAAATTTAATTTTGCAAAATTAAAAGAATGAAAAGCATCATATTTATCAGTTAATAATCAAGCTCTTAATGTTATACTTTGAAGCAAAAGATTATATTAAACCTCTGTAATATGGTAGGTTTCTTAAGAAAAACCTTATAGGCTTTAGGTAAAGCAATTACTAAAATTAGCATGAAAGTTTGATCAAAAATTGTATTTCATTTTTTGTTAGAGAATCATTTATTTTGACCCATTGCATAAAATTATGTACTGACACAATTTATTTTATTATGAAAATAATGATTCTTTTTATCCACTTTTATATCTACTTCTATCCACCTCCATCGGTTTACTCTTGTGTTCCCAACTGGTTGCTACATTCCCATTTTCTTGTGATACTCATTTCATTTTGGAGTCTGTGGTCATTCGAGAGGCTAAATTTACACTGATTTGCTGGTTGGAAGAAATGTTTCACACTCTGCCTTATGATAATACTGTATTGGACTATTATGAAAATAAAATAGATTTGCCTTATTTTGATCATCTAAAGCTCCTCTGTCCAATTTGGTAGCCTTTAACCACATGTGGTTATTTAAATTTAAGTTATTAAAATCAACAGTTCATTTCCTCAATAGCTATATTTAAAGTGCTCAATAGCCACATATAGTTAGTAGCTACCATATTGGACAATGTGAAGTATTTCCAACTTGCAAAAATTTCTACTGGAGAGCACGGATACTTTAAGTGTAAAAATAAATGTATATGTCTTCTGCAACCTCTTTTGGACACATCTAATAGAACTTTATATTATTTTCATAAACAGAAGAGAGTAATGACCCTACCTCTCCAGAGAAACTCTTTAATAACAAACCCAGAAGGCCCAAATATGAAAGGTACAGCAATAAACTAAAATTACATTCTCCTAGGAGACTAATAAATTTCTCTATTGCCTTTATCTTCTTGACTTTCCACTATCTTCCCTCCCTCCTCTACCCCTAACTGTTTCATACCCAAGTTTATGTTATTTGGCCCTTTATTTTTTTTTTTTAGTTCTTTTAAACAAATAGAACTATTAAAAGACAATCTCTATTAGGGATTCTCTAAATTCCTGTCTTCACTCACCATTTAGGCTGCATCTCCGTGGACAAAACTGACCTCCCAACAGAAAACAAAACAAAATTTGCACACTATCACATGGTTGGAATCCTAATGGCAAATGTACAGTCTAAGCTTATTTTTCATTCTTTAATTATTCAATTTATTAGCATATCAATTTGTTATGTATCACTATGTTTCAGGAACTGTTCTGAGGAACTGTTCTGGGAAACTAGAGCAACATCAAAAAACATCCTGTCTTCATAGAAGTTATGTTGTATTGCATATGCATTTGTGTATTGGGGGAAATGAAGCTTACACTGGAGTGGAGTCAATATGGACTTACAGATTCCCTTCTGGACTACAGCCTTAAATGGTTTATAATAAAAATTCTTACTGATGTAAGTTTGTATTTCTTCTGTATTTAACATAAAAAACAATGAAATAAATCTTATTAAAATAGTAAAAAGAAGCATATAGGTTCATAATAACCATACGTATTTTTATCAAAATGTACATTTACTTTGTACAAAATGTTCATACAAATGATAAGTTTAAATTCAAGGCAAGTAAAGCATTGGAAGTAAAGTATATGCAGTTGTTACACCTTTGAATGGTGACAGATGGTAAATGGGCTTACTGTGGTGACCATTTCCTGACGTATATAAATATTGAATTCCTGTGTTATACACTGGAAACTAATACATTGTATTTCAATTATTCTTCAAAAACAGAGAAAGCATATATACATATGTTTGTCTGTATGTATATAATATAAATTTTAAAGTTTATAAAATTTTAAAATTAAGTTAATACACACACACACATACATATATATCTTTTTCCAAGGATAAAAAGCTGTTCAACATATTTTGTTTAATTATGCTTTAAAGTTCTAAAATTATACTATAAAGCTTACCATAAAAATATTCCAAATCTCATTAATTCATTCATCCATTCAACACACATTTATTGGGCACCTACATGCCATATGCTATTATAGATAAAAAGATTAGTTTTTCATTTTATATTCAACAATAATATAAACAACAATAATATTAGGTCTTCACAGACTAAATATTATTTTAAATTAAATGCTTTAAATAGGACATTAGAAAAAACTGTTTTGATTTGCTGTTTTACATTTGTGCTTTTGAAATAATAAAATGGCAAAGTTCTTTTTCTTTTGATAAAATAAGCCATGATTTTAGCTTTTTGTTATCATGCACATGTGCCCTTTAACATTTAAGTTTTCTCGAACACCTATAGACATTGAGCCTTCTTTGTATTAATTGCCACCTCCATTATTATTAGATTTTCTTATAGCTTTCATTCCATTCAGATTACAAAGTCCTTCTCTCCAGATTCCTGATCTCTTCCTCAACCCCCATAATTTACCATCATCTTTCTTTCTTTCAAAGATTTTATATGTTTATTTGAGAGAGAGAGTGAGAGAGAGCATGAGAGGCGAGAGGGTCAGAGGGAGAAGCAGACTCCCCACTGAGCAGGGAGCCCGACGTGGGACTCGATCCTGGGACTCCGGGATCATGACCTGAGCCGAAGACAGTGGCTTAACTAACTGAGCCACCTAGGCACCCCTTACCATCATCTATTTAGGCTCTAATCAATTGTTGAATTCTGACAGAAGCATTTTTCTCATACACCTTTTGAATGCATCATTTCCTAACTTAACTATTTCTTTACACTGGGTGTTTAATTCTAAGATTATAATATAATTTTTCTCTTCTAGTTTTTAATGTGGTTAATTACACTGATTGATTTCTGAAAATTGAACCAATCTTGCTCTCTTGTAATTAACCTCACTTGATTTGGGTCTATTATCTTTTTATGAATTGTTGGCTTTGTTTTGCTGGTATTTTCCTAAAGATTTTTGCCTCTATGTTTCTAATTGATATTGTCATTAATTGATTTTCTTTTAATGTGTTTGTCAGGTTTTGTCTGCCTCATAAAACAAGCTGGGAAGTATTCCTGCCTCTTAGATTTTCAAAAAGAGTTTATGTAAGAAGTTTGTGTAAGATCAACTTTATTTCCTCCTTAGGTGTTTGATAGAATACACTAGTGAAGACATGTGGTACTAATGGTTTCTTTTAGTGAAGATTTTTAATTACTTATGAAAGCTTTCTTTCTATGATAAGTTTCATCTACAATGTTGAATTTATTGCATAAAATCTTTCATAATATTCCCTCTTTAATGTCTTTAAGATTTGTAAAGATGTCACTTCTATTATTCTTGATAGTGGCAATTTGTGCATTTTCTTCTTTTTTTTGAAAAATCTTTGTAAAGATGTCACTTCTATTATTCTCGATAGTGGCAATTTGTGCATTTTCTTTTTTTTGAAAAATCTAGCAGTTTATCAATTAAATTAATATTTTCACCAATTTTTGATTTGTTGATTTTTTCTCTCTAGCTTGTTTCCAATTTTATTGTTTTCCTGGTTCGGTTGCTTTTCTGTTTGTTCGTTTTACCTTTCTTTTACTTAATTTGAATTTGATTTGCTCTTCTTTTTTTTACTAGCCTCTTAAGATAGAAGCTTAAATCATCTATTTAAAAACTTTTTTTCTTTCCTAATATAGAATTTCAAGTTATAATTTTTCATCTAAGTCCTGCTTTAGTGGTCTCCCATCATTTTTAATATGTTGTGTTTACATTATCATTCAGTTCAAAGTATTTTCTAATATCCCTTGTGAATTCTTCTTTGACCCGTGGATTATTTAGAAGTATGTTGCTCATTTCCAAATATTTGAAGATTTTATTATTGTTATATTTTAATTTAATTTTGTTATATTTCTTTATATGTTTAGTAAATTTTTTAATATACCCTACACATTGTAAATGATAAAGTGAAGAGGGCTTTGTCTCTATTTTATCCTTGGTATGAGATCCCTCTGCTAAATCTTGGTGGAGGCAGCCAGCCAAGTGCACCTCCTCCCATTAATTACACACCCACCACTTTCTAATTCTTTCTCTCAGGTTTACTTAACTCATTTATGCCCCCAATTTTGTCCCTGTAGGCTTTTTAAAAATGCTGGCACCTCCCATTGAGCACTTCACACATAGTCATTTTTCAAAGCCCTTCTTTCATGATTTTAGAGTCGATATATTGAGTTCTTGACTTTGACATACAATTCCAGATTCTTCTCTCTCTCTCTCTCTCTCTCTCTCTATATATATATATATATATATATATATACACCAGTCTTACAAACTCTTTAGTATTCCCTTTATTCATAGTCCATTATTTTCCATAGATAGATCAGACACAAATGCCTCCTAAAATTAGCAATGAATTTTTTTCCCTTAATATTCCTGTTCTAGACAGGAATTCTGTCTATTCTAAACAGAAATTTTTGCCCTAAAGCCAAATATTATTTCTATCCACCTATCAACCATAGACTTCTCAAGAATGCTGTCAAACTTTATTTAAAAGGCAGCTTGTTTTACGTGCATGGTTAAGTATAACCGGTCCTACAGCACTTCTGTGACTTTCTTACCAAATCTAGGATCCCCACAAGAACTTCACGAACAAAGGACTAGAGAGGTTACACCAGCTAATGTCACCTTCCAGAAATTTTGAAAAATAATTCTCTTGAGAGTATTAGAAACACAAAAAGAGGAAGTATCACATTTCTTTATTAAGTATCACAGAGATGTGTCCAACTAAGCCACTTTTAGATCTAATGAGGAATGCAGTTTTATATGCTCTTTGCTCCGTATTACCCTTTCTTTTTTAGCATCTATCTCATCCACTTCAAAATTATTATTATTATTATTATTTTCATTTTTGCCATATCGTAGGTATCTTTAATCATTTTCATATCCCAGAAGTCTTTTTTCTTGAAGCTGTGTAAATAAATACATTTACCTAACCTCTCTCGACATCAGACAACTTCCCTTTGTGATAGGGAGAGTAATTCCTATTTCATAAGACTTTTATGAAGATTAAATGAGAAAACACGTGTAAAACATCCAGCAAAGTGTTCAGGCTGTAGTAGCTGTTTAATACATATCAACTTTCTCCCCTGCCCCATTTAATTTTTTTCTTTGCGTCATATGGGCTCCATATTGGTGGACTCAGTGATGCCAGGGAAACATCTAATTACCCAAAGTCTATGATTTTAAACTGGCTTCATTTATTTAATTATTTCTTTTCTTAAACTCTTAAAAATACAATGACATTTTTCTTTCTAACAAGTTCTTTTACTTTACTCGGAGGTCCCTGAGGAAAAACCCTTAGGGAAGCTGATTTTTTTTTTATAAATTTACAAATTCAATGTTTCATTCTTTTGCTGCCATTTTCCAACCTGTCAAACACATCTGTTTTGCTTTTGCCTCAGTGGGTTCTCTGCAGGAGCCGACTTCTTGACATGATTATCCCAGCAATCTCATTTTTAGCTCTCACACTGGCAGCTACCTCCTGAAATGCTTTAAGATATTTTACAGATTTTTCTGTTGGTGACTCTTGAGAGACCACTTTTATGGGGGATAAGATTCCTGAATTAAATCATCTGCTCAAGTGTCTTTCTAATTTCTATGTTCAGTCTTGTTCTTAAATGAATAATTTATGTTCTGTGGTTCCTGTGTAAAGGAAGGTGCAAACTTGCATCTCTCTTCAGGGGAGAACTCTGAGCAATCCTAACTCTTGGAAACTTAGCTGATGGTACCCTGAGCTCTAATGCATTAACAAATATGTTGTGGCCATAGGGTGCCTTTGAGACAGTGAGGAGATGTCAGATTCCCTTTGGGTCTGAGAATTCCACAAAAGACAGCATTCTCTGTTACTGAGACATTTTCCTCCAGAAACCAGGAATTTCTGACTCACCATTGTTTTACCACCTGCAAGCTTCACCTTCCTCAATGCACCCTCCTAGATGACATATGACACCTCCCACTTCAGAACAGCTTTATCACATTTTCTTCTCTACCACTCTAATGCCATTCAGTAGCCACCATTCACTTTGACAATCCCACTAAGTTATAAATTTCCTATAGTTTGCGACTTCCTCTTTGAACCCATCCTTTCCACGGACAGAATCAGCAAGCCTATCTTCTGTGTCCTTTATGTATATTGCACACACTTCTGTTCTCTTTTTATGGCTTTGATATAGCACTTATGTTTAGATTTTGTCATAGTTAAGATTCTCATCATGACATAATTGGATGTGTATAATTACTTCCTCTTTCTCCCTGCCCCTTATCTTTTCCTTTCTCCAATTCATCTTCTACACTGTCACCAGCATGCCTTTTTAAACACACATAGCTGATTACATTACTCTACTTTTAAAAATCGTTGAGTAGATTTTGGAGGCATCTTTGAGCTCACCGAGGGGACACCATGAGCAAAGCTCACCCTCCCGAGTTGAAAAAATTTACGGATTAGAAATTATCATTGAAATTAAATGGTGGAGACATGTCCAAGGAATACTGCGGGGGTTCGATCCATTTATGAATCTTGTGATAGATAAATGTGTGGAGATAGCAACTAGTGGGCAACAGAACAATATTGGAATGGCGGTAATACAAGGAAATAGTATCATCATGTTAGAAGTCTTGGAGCGAGTATAAACAATGGGTGTGTTCATCAGAAGAAATCAACTGCTTCCACATGTCCCCTCCATAGTACCTGTTTTACTACAATATAAAAATCAGGTCGTGTGCATTTTCATATTGAACTTTTTTGTTAAATAAACTTTTATAATAGTAAAAAAAAAAAATCATTGAGTAGGTCCCTGTTCCCCATAGGTAGAGGCTCTGCTCCTTAATGTGCCGTAAAGGGTCTTTGCAATCTGACTCTTATCTCCCTTTTGAACTTCATCTTTTACTACTTCCAAAAATGCATCTACAGTCCAGTCTTCCTTCAAAATTCATAATGCAATTTCATATTCTGTGATTTACATATGGTGCAACCTTTCTCTGGAATGCCACGGTGTTTTCAATCTCCTGATTCTACCTTTAAAATCAGTTCAAATATTAACCCTCCTAACATCCCATCCACACCTACTGTCTCACTATGTTCTTACCATTACTGTGTTCCTGAAGGTTTTTTTTTTTGAATTGCTTATTAAGAAATTGCACAACTTGTACTTATATTTCTCTTTAAATTAGAGAAAGTTGTCTTGGAAAAAAGTCTTTAAAAGATGGCATATTTTTGTACACCACGACATAGCCCATATTCGGCTACATAGCAAATATTTGTTAAATCAATGATTGGAGGAAAGAGTGTAACAGAAAGCAAATGAGAATATACTATATTAGTATGTGAAGTTATTTTTTAGAAACAGATTAAAAACAGAACAAAACTGGTCTTTGGGGAAAAACAAGGATCAAAAGTATTAAAAAGGTAGAAAAATACCATCTGGAGGGACTGTGTGGGAAACTAGGGAGAATAAAAAGAAGAAATAATATAGGGGGGAGGTTTACAGCTCTGAATAAGTGTGACTAGCCACGCTGTGGCCTTCAGAATTTAAGGCTTGCCTCTCCCACTAGTGTGTATCTCCTTAGGGAACATGGAGTTCATGTAGCCAGACGGCTACTAGGCTAGGCCTCTTCTGACATTCTTAGGTAATTAACATTAAAGATATTAGGGACTCAATAAAGGCATAAGGTTCCTCTAGTAGTACCATGCTTGAGTTGGCCAAGGGTCAGAGTATTCAAATAATCTGTTACTTAGATGACTTTGCCTGACACAAGGGGGTAAAGTCTGCAAAGATTGAGGGAAAAAACAGAGTTAACAGAAGTCCTGCTTGCTTAAAAGTGGGAGAGAGAAAATAAAGAAGAAAAGAGAGCAACACAGTACACATCTGTGGTGGAAAAAGAGTACAGAACATAAAATCAGGAGCCCTGAGTTGCATATCGAATTTGCCAGTTTCTAGTTATGGTTCTTTGGAAAAAAAAATCATTTAATCTCTTCAATTCTCTGTAAAACTAAGACATTGATACCCACTTAGCAGTGGGTATAATGATTGAACTACTTTACGAAGGTAAAAGGAATCTGCGTATGTTAACATACTATATCAATTTAAGTATTTTTCACAATTTTGCCCATAGAAGTCTATTCTTTATTTTTATTTATTTATTTATTTTTAAAGATTTTATTTATTTATTTTGACAGAGAGAGACGGCGAGAGAGGGAACACAAACAGGGGCAGTGGAAGAGGGAGAAGTAGACTCTCCTCTGAGCAGAGAGCCCGACGTGTGGCTTGATCCCAGGACACTGGGATCGTGACCTGAGCTGAAGGCAGATGCTTAACGACTGAGCCACCCAGGTGCCCTTATTCTTTATTTTTTAAAGGTTGAAAAAAGCACACATTAAATGTACAATGGTATAAAACAAAAATGCTCAGATCCCTCTTGCTTTGGATAACTTTGTATTTATCAACACAGCAACACAATTTTATTCATAATACTAAAATAAAATGAGTGAAAGCTTAGTCCTTTCCTCTAGTTTAGGAATTACTTTAATTTCTCTTTGGTTTCATGCTTTCCCACAGGCAGTTTAGAATGTCACATACGCTTAGCGTGGACACGTTGTACAATGAAATTGTGCAAAACGTTCATGACAATCCTCATCTGAGACATAAACACTTCTTGTTTCCTGCTCGTGTTTTCAATAAAGCCGCATTATTTCAAGCAAAATTACTCAGAATATGACCAAACACATGCTCTGTAAGAAAACATATAATAGAGTCATTTCCTTTCATTGCATGAAAGAGAAAAAAAAATGTATCCTAAGAGTTTCTTTATTTAACTGACAGTCTTTGGAATCGAGCTAATTAAATTACCATTGAACTCATATCTACCAATTTTTAGGATCTGTCCCAAACTCTCTTTGCTAACAGATCTTCCTGCCTTTTTTTCCACTCAAGATGTCTGAGGTGCCTACTTCTTTTCCAATAAAGATTTTTTTTTTTCCTCAGTCTTCCTCACAACTTCTCGTTTTTCTTGTCTCCTCCATTGAGGGAAAGAAGGCACAAAGCAGGAAGCTCCTTTGGCAAGTCCTACTCAGGCCAAGAAAAACAATTGTCTTCAAATTAATTGAGTAATATCCTAAGCTTGACTATTTGTTCCTTTCATGGTCCCCAGTGTACGAAGAGATCTGAAAAGATTCATCACCTCTTTGGACGGGCTTATACCTATTCATGGAGGAAGCAATTTCCTAATGTATCAACAAGAAAGATATATGCCCTCATATCTGTTTTAATATATATTACTCAGAAGGTTAATTTTTTTTAAGATTTTTTATTTTTAGGTAATCTCTACACCTAACATGGGGCTTGAACTTACAACCCCAAGATCAAGAGTTACATGCTTTACTGACAGAGCCACCAGTTGCCCTCAGAGGTTTGATTTTTTAGATATTTATTTATTATCATGAAATTCTTGAGTAATATAGGCATTCCTTAAAGGTCAATAGCTTCAGGTGTCTAGATGGGTAAATCACACTTATTAACTAATAACATTTTAAATTCTTTCTGGACAGGGATCATTTTTATTCTTCTGGATATCCCAAAGTTCTAAGAATTCATAATAGAAGTCTGATAAATATACATTAAATTGAGTTTATCTTATCTCCTAGCTCAAGAGAAAGATGTGAATCATAGAAATAGTATTTACTTTTGGTAAGAGAATGCAGTGATCAAGGGGAAGAAAGATCAAGAATGTTAGCCTACTACTGTCCTGTTTAAAGCATAATTGATAGGTTGTTCTCTAGATCAAAGGTTAATAAGGTAATATTATTGCAGCAAACAGATCAAGAATGCATTCCTACTCCTCTTCCTCCTTTTCTTCTTGTTTTTTTTTTTTTTAAAGATTTTATTTATTTATTTGACAGAGAGAGACACAGCGAGAGAGGGAACACAAGCAGGGGGAGTGGGAGAGGGAGAAGCAGGCTTCCCGCGGAGCAGGGAGCCCGATGCAGGGCTCGATCCCAGGACGCTGGGATCTTGACCTGAGCCAAAGGCAGACACTTAACGACTGAGCCACCCAGGCGCCACTCTTCTTAGGGTTTTGATAGAATCAAAGGTAGAAGCATCACAATAGTTGCAGTTTTGACTTAAGGAATTTGGTCCGATACTGCCATATAACACAGATGTACCATGACAACAAAGTCTCTGCCGTCTCCAGTATGTTTGGAGTATAACTGAAATTAATATTTAGTTGTTTAATAACCCCTTGGTTTTTTATTTTGGTTTTTGCTTTAGTCTTTATTATGACTTTATTTTTATTGACCAAATTATCATGTACTGTTACTCATGAAGTGACAATCTTTTGGGAAGACAACGATGTTTATCCTTGCTTTGGTGCCTTTTGGGGTTATGCCATTGCTATACATTTCAGCCAGTAGCGCCTGATACAATTAATATCATATGAATACACAGCCCATACCACTAAACTCGAGGTATGTAACTTTTCTTGAAAGTTTTAGGCAGATGGCAAGGTATTGTGACAAAACACTTTTTAATTGAATACAAAAAAAAAAAAAAATCCTCTTTGGGTAATTGATGTGTGTTGTGCAGTTAGGTTTCAGTGTGATTTCACCGCAGTCCAGCCAGAAGGACATGCAGCTATGTGAATCGTACTCATTGAGCTTTCCAATCCTTTGTGCATAGTTACAAATCCCCACCCCCTTCACACCACAGCTGGTGCTTGTTTCCAACACTGAGTTTTAAATAATTCAGTGAAATTCTTGAGAAATAGGGAATGTTTCGCATAATTTTGAAGCTTGATTACTATTTGCACCAAATGTTGCTGATCAGCAAGATTGCTTCAATGGGAATTGTGAAGATTCCCTTTGAATTGAAATTCAAAACAAATTCATTATCCTAAAAGCTTGAAAAGAGAAGGATTATCCCAATGTCATTTTGGGTTTAATATAGGAGAATTATGAAGGTAGATCACAATGCAATGAGAGTATGAGGCCTATTTGGTGGGCTTTGCTTCTGAACCGTTAAAAAGGAATAACACTCCCTTGTGGCAGTTATATTAAAACTTGCCATTTATTTTTCTTTTTTCTTTCTTTTTTTTTTAAGATTTTATTTATTTATTTGAGAGAGAGAGAATGAGAGAGAGCGAGCACATGAGAGGGGGGAGGGTCAGAGGGAGAAGCAGACTCCCTGCCGAGCAGGGAGCCCGATGCGGGACTCGATCCAAGGACTCCAGGATCATGACCTGAGCTGAAGGAAGTCGCTTAACCAACTGAGCCACCCAGGTGCCCAAAATTTGCCATTTATTTTTCTTATGGTCTTGCTCATTCATTTGTGGGACTTTCTCTATTCCACCCATTATTATTAATAGTAAATATTCCATTATTATTCAAGAAATATGAAGCATCCCATTTGAATGTTCTTTGTACAAAATTTTATTTGTAATTAAACAGAACCCAGTTCTTTAAAGAACATGAAAGGCAAATAAAACACAAGACTCATGAGAGATATAGAGGAGTACTTGGAAATGATTATATTTTATATAATATGGAAATAATATAGAATGGAAATGATTATATTTCCAATGGAAATATATGGAAAATGATTACATTTTGGAGTATACTGACTAAAATGGTGCTCAGGTCCAGAAATAAAAGGAAAATAGAGCAAAGAAGTAACAGTCAAGGGAAGAAGTATCTCTAAACATCTTCCTTACAGCATTAGAATTGGAGGATGGACTAACTCTATGGCTTATGCAAAGGGTCCAAGAAGATTGGGACTGGGTTTGAGGATGGTGGCAAAGAAATTTCTAGATTCAATTAGTTCCATGGATAGGCATTATTAAGCAGTTGTGTTGGCATTCATGAGTGAGAGCAGCTTCCTTGAGTCTGTTTTCTGTCTCTCAGATGAAAGTGCCAGTGGTCATCAAGCCAAGCAGGATGAGTAAACTTCCAGTCTGAGGAACTCTGAACAAATGGCTACCCTCACACTAGCTGGAATGGTCAGGTCATCATGCATGAAAAAAATCTATGCTCTATAAAGTGATCATTTATACTGCTACTCAGGAAGTCCAGTCAAGAAGGTCCAGATATCTGGGGATTTTCAAGTCCTGAAATTCTTGACATACTGTATTTATGCAATATTCCTTTTGATGCATCTGAAAGACACTTTATGCCACCTTCCATTATCTATACCTACTCCCAATACCTAAAAATTCCCTATTTATGTCTATATAGGGCTTTCAGCAAAGACAAAGTGATGGTCTGCACACCACCTTTTTGTCAGCATGTAATTTATTAGATTTATCCCACATGAATTTGCTAGTCTTTATATATTTCACATAAAAGGAGGAGAGATTTTTGTTTTATTCAGTTGTTAATCTCAAGCAATACCTGAACAGAGTAGCCATTCAATAAATATTTGTTGAATAGGAAAATAAAGGAATGGGGGCACCTGGGAGGCTCAGTCAATTAAGCATCTGACTCTTGATTTCGGCTCAGGTCATGATCTTAGGGTCATGAGATTGAGCCCCACATTGGGTTCCGTGCTCAGTGCAGACAGAGTGCTTGTCTCTCTCCCTCACCCCACTTGCTCTTGCTCTCTCTCTCTGTCTCAAATAAATAAATAAATAAATAAATAAATAAAATCTTAAGAAAATAAAGGAATGGAAATGGCATTTAATCTCTAGAATATTCAAGTCATTCCAATAAACTATGTTATTACATGATAAGTTGACTTTGGCTTTTATATAACAGCAAAGAAGATGATTTTCTATTAAGGTAGCAGTCCTTTGGTCACTGCATTGCCATATAGATATTCAATATCTGGGGACTCCATCCTATGAAGCATTTGTACAAAGAATTAAAGAAGTGGTAACTGACAAAATTTTAATGTGAATAATATAAAGATGACACATTAAGCAGAAGGAACCAGAAAATGGTTCAGATTTTCTACGAATGAGAAAATCTATGTTTTTTATTCCCTCTTATCATTTAGATTGTCAAAGAGGGAGAATGCTACTGTCCACATTTGCATCTTTAATATGTGAAGTCTACAGAAAAAGAATGAGCTTCTTGCTCTCCCTTCCTATCTCGGGAAATCACATATTTATTGGCAGATACGAGAGAAGACACCTTGTCTGAGTAAACTCTTTCTGAATTTGGGGCTGAATTATACTAATATTTTATTTGGGGCTACTTTTCATCCCATTTGGGATCACTGACTGACTACAAAGACTTCAGATACTGAAGCTGGATTCAGAGATTGCTAATTCTGTGTTTTAGGAACATTTATTAACTTACCTAGCTTCTTCTGGAAATAACTCAGTGTGGTTAGTGGATGAGTGGTCTCCATCATAAGCCCCATGAAATAATTTCTGTGATTTAATGAATGCATGTTTAATAGAAATAATTATGACCTAGTAAACAGTAGAAACTGGAAAGCAATTAGAACAGTCCAGGATTCCCCTAGATCCTTCAGCTTTCTAGGATGCACATATAGAATAAGTAATGAACTAATTTCCTGTCTGCCCTATGCTGTGGGAACATGTGCCGGACCCTAGGATCCCAGAATTTATGTCAAATCCTCATTTTGCCCTTTGTGCCAGATATTGTAGCTATGGTTGTACTAAAAACAAAAACAACAACAACAAAAAAGAAACAAATGAAAAGATTATCATTTGGAGAAGGCATTTCATTGAGGATTCCATAATGGTGGGCCTTCTTAAAAGAAGGGATAGCAAAACCTTATTTCTTTTCTTTTTAAAGATTTATTTATTTATTTGAGAGAGAGAGAGAGCATGAGAGCACAAGTGGGAGGGGCAGAGGAAGAGGGAGAGAGAATCTCAAGCAGACTCCACACTGAGTGCCAAGCCTGACACAGGGTTCGATCTCATGACTCTGAGATCAGGACCTAAGATCATGACCTGAGTTGAAACCAAGAGTCGGACACGGAATGGACTGTGCCACTCAGGGGCCTCTGAAAACCTTATTTCTATCTACTTGTTTCAAATAACTTCTGAAAGTAAATGCGGGGTATGAGAAGCTCAGACAAATGAATATACATTAAAATGGGTTGGAGAAATCAACCAGTAATAGTAATAACAATATTTATTTCAAAATTTATCATATAAATATGTTACACATATTATGCATATACAAGTCTGTGCATTAATAATTTTCTAATTAATTTATAGTCTGAGTTTGGATTGAACCATGAAGCAATCTAGGGAGGAAAAGAGCAATAGATTCTAATTCCGGGTCTGCCATGAACCAAGTCTTTAACTTAGAACAAATATCAAATTACCTGAAATTCAATGTTTTTATTTACAAGATTTAGGAAATAACACCTGTCTCAGAATACAAATGAAATTAGACAGGTGGAGCTTTTGAAAATGCATATGCAATAAAAAATGCTATAGATTATGTAAGCATTGTCCTCAGTACTACGGTTTCTAATTTCCTCAGAACATATCTCCTTTTTTCCCTAGTCGTCAAGACCTTAACCAGTCACAGTTTTCAGGAAATCTTTGGAATTTCCTTTTAAAAGAAGGTTTCAGTGTCTTCTATAGTTTAAGTTTTAAATGTCTTGACTTTATGAAAAAAGCCAAGGTAACTCAGATCACCCTATGTAGAAAATAAAGTTTTCAGGAATTAAAAAGAATATAGTTTCTTAAAATAATCAAGAATGAAATCCCAAGTCATTAGAATAAGTTTTAATAATCCAATTGCGTTTTATTATCAAGGAAAGTCAATATTGTACAATCATAATATTTCAATCAGTAGAGGAAGCAAAATTACCCTAAATGATAATCTCATTAGTTCCTATGAGGGAGTCAATAAACGAGAAGCTCTTCTTGAACATATATCCAGCTTCCTGATCCTGATTGTCCAATTAAGAAACTTGCATCGTTAATTCAAGTCAAGTGATCGATACACTTTTCAAATGTAAAGCAGATAATCGACTGTAGCAGATTCTTGCATTTATTAAAACTACAATGTCAAAATATGCCAATATTTGCAGGAGTGATTAGAAGAGCTTATTAGATCAGATTTCTTTGTAAACTTTGTTCTTAATGTATTTCATTGCTGTTTGTCTCCTCAATCCACCTAGGAACAAACAGAGCTGGTTGAAGTGCATTTGTTGAGAGAGAAAAATGCCATATTGAAGTTTCTTTGAGGTTTCACTGACTAGATTGCTTTGAGTGTTTGGGTACTTTTACCTTATATTGGTGAAAGCATGCACCCATATGAGCAAAGTATTAAATATGAAATTCTGTAGACTGTTTTCTGATGTAGAGGACCGAAAGATACCCAGATTCTGACTACACATACTTTGAAGTCCAGAGGCAGGCAGGCTCCCAGTGTCACCACAAAGCATGGGCTTCATCCTGATGCTGGTTCCATTCATGGTTAATAGTTTTCTGTCAACAGTGGCAGTTGAGAATATATGTGTTTTTGTTGATGGCTGGAAGGAGAGAGGAGAAACTCCACCACAGACGTGGACTACCACTCTTTCCTTCAGTCTGATGGCCAACTGAAACCACGAGTCTACTCCTGCACCAATAACAGTCACAGAGGAATTTCATGCACAGATTAACTGAAAATCTGTCCTTGGAGTAGGGTTGGGATCACCCTTGTGAGATGGGCAACTTCCATCTCCTTCAAGAGAACTTGCTGCTGGGAAGGCCCAGTTGCCACCTTTCTGTATTCACCATTTCATTTGTTCCAAGGTCATGCTCCTCTAGGCCACACCAAGACAATGACCCCAGTGCAGGCTCATTTTTGCTATGTTTAGATGCCAGGACTCTTTTAATGGGCAACTTCCGAGACTCCTTATCTTATGATATAGATTCTTGTGATGACAGGACACAACACTGACACCAGGATAGATAAAAGGCAGAGCTCTTTGTTTCTTGCGGTTCTAAAATAGAAATGGCCATCAAGCAGGGCCATACAGAGGGTTGCCCCCAGGGACAGGAGAACAGCAAGTTGGAACTGTAAGGGGTAGCGTAAGCATGGCAAGTGGGGTGGGATAGCTAGATTTCCAGGATCCCCATGGACTGGTTAATTTGCATAATTTTGTGGGCTGTGGGGCTAGCTCTAGTTGCATGGTGCCTGGCCCTGGGTATATTAGGGAAGATGCATAGTGTGTATAAGCCAGTATGTGAAAGCCCAATAACAAGTGGTCCGGGTATAGACTTAGCGGCTCAAGAAGGGGCACTGCAGCCTTCTGGCCGGCACCTCAAAACTGGGCCAAAACAACCTTGAAAAAAAACTGTATTGCACCCCTCCTGGCCAGTCTTCCCTCCTTTCCTCTGTCCTTTCACATACTCTCATGGAGGTCTGGAGGATCTCTCTGTGTTGTACTGATTCTTCTGTTTTATATATCTTAAATTTTTCTGTCCCAATGGTAAAAATGAGGTGTTTTCTGTGTCCAAAACCATACAAACAAACAAACGAACAAACAAATGTGGTGACCACTTGGTCAACTGAAAATTTTTCTAAAAAACTCTATGAGTTTTCTCAGGTTCCAACAGATGATAACTATTTCTGTTTGGGTCCAGTAATCTTTAAAGTTTTGCCAAAAGTAAACAGACTTAAACTTTCTTTTGCTTTGCAATATACTGAATGCCTGGCAATTTTATTTACTAAAAAAAGAATAAACTTGTTTGCATGTTATTAATTAGTGACATCTTGGTTGTTCATTTGCACTCATAAGGCATGCCATGTTTTCAAAATGCTTTAGTTACTTTGCATTAATCTATCCAGCAAACTCATTAGATAGTTTTAGTGTTTTTCTTCCTTCAGTCACATGAGATAATTACAAGTGGAACTTTAGGTACACGGGCAAAATAAAATATTTGATTTGCAAAGACTGGACATTCAAGTTCTGTTTTTATTTTATTTTAAAAAAGAAGTTGCTGCTGTTGGTTCTTATTGTTTGGTTTTTACTAATGTATTTAGATGTGGACTATGACAGAGGCACCCAACATGTACTTTTTTCTGGGAGCAGCTGAAGGAAAGTTTGCATGTGTGTGTTTGTGTATGTGTGTTTATGTGTATGTTATGTGTACTAGCAGTATTCCTCAATGTCTGGTTATTGCTTCTACTTTCTTTTTCCCTGGTCTTTGGAAGCCATCTAAAGGATTTGAAATATATTAAAAGAAATTAAAAAAATGAAATCTACTAAATGAATTATAATAAAGCCACCCACTTACAGAAGAAATTAATCAATTAAAATTTATTTTTGATAATCTATGTTAAAGAAGATAGTATTGAGACATAGAAAAACTTCTCCTCATAGGTGGACACATTCTCTCAGACAGGGGAAAACAGACAAGCTGTCCTTCTCAGAGCACTTTAAGGTCGTATGTCAGAGAAAACCACTGGGTCTGGTTGAGGCTAGATTCATCCGGCTGCTCTCATTAGGTGTGGAGTAGTAGGAGTAGGATGAGTAATACAATGTACTTTTTCAAGGTCATAATTCTCCTAGATTCTCACCCTAAAATTCTACATTAATTTTAAGGTCATTAGAATTTTACTAACCAGCTAGGAAGAGGTTATGTAACTTTTCTTGCTTTCATTTTCCAGCACTTTCAACTCAGACTTTGTGTAACTTCAGATATATGAATTCTATCCATCTACAAAATTCTTAAATCTATAACCAAAATTTGTAACTACCCATTTACAAAATGTTTAAGTTCAGGTGCACCTATGAATACAGATATGACATACACAGAAACTCAAAACATAAAAATAAAAAATATACATATGTAATGCTCTGAAACACAGCTACTAAATTTCTACATTATCTTTTATATAAAGCTATGTATTTATAATGTTTGTTTTGCTTGTTTTTGTGGATGTGTGTTAACATTTGTCTTAGATATTAAGTGGCTAGTGGGAAAATATATTTGAAATGAGTGGGGTTAATTTAAACAATATGATTTGAGGACAATTTTAAAGAAGCATGATACATTTTATAAATATAGCTAATTTTCCTTAATATCCATACAATATGAATCATATTACTTAAAAACACACATTAACTTTATTTTTGAGAAATATATAGAAATTGAAAATTACCTAAAGATAATTACCTGAAGGTAACATTTATTTCTCCTTTATGGGGCCCTCGATAACATTAGGGTCTTTAAAATTGCATATTTCTGACAAAAATTTACCATACAAAAATGGGCATTGAAATGCAATTTCAGAGAGACAAAACTTATAATTTGGTTTAATTCCTTAGTTAAAACTGTAGTTTGAATAAAATGAGTTGACTGAATAAAATCTCTACAGGAAATTACTGCAGGCAAATAGAGAGAGTCCTATACAGGAAACATTTGTGAAATAAACCATTATTGGAGTGACATTACACAGTCATTTGCAAATGGTGGCTATTCAAAAGTGATGGGGCATCTTGGTGGATACATACAGATTCTTAATCTTACATAGGAGGATGGGCCTATATGGGATGGGCAAGTGATGGGAGGAGGGGACTGAATAGATATGGCCAAATAGAAATAGAAAAGATTATGTCCCTAGTTAATTCAGTCATGCCCCCACAGTCAAATAAGCAAGCAAACTAAACTAAAGTAACCAGCAAAAGCCTGGTTGCACTGGTTATTCCATTGTTATTTTCCAAACACAAAAATCACACACTTCTCCTTATAAAACAATGGAAATCATTTCTACTAGTGTTACTAAAATAAGGTTAAATTTCACTAAAAATAATCAAATTGTAGAAAATGCTAAAATATATCTCTATATCTTTTATAGACTTTTCCCTCCATTTACATAGGTAAAGTTTAATGGGGAGATTTCCATGATTGACTTTGGATATCCTTTAAGTCCTTTATCAAAAGTGAAACATTTTAAATATATTTCTTTCATCAATTGTGTGATCTTTGCCTTTAAAGTCTTACAGACTCCCCAATTTACTGAAATTTGTTTCTCCCCAAATGAAGTCATTTATACCAAGAGTTTAAAAAAATGCTCACAAATCAAGTGAGATTCCTGTTTAATATGCTGCTGTAAAATGTTGAACTATGCAAGGACTAGCAGACAATAAATGCTCCCCTTACAAACATTAGTTCAAGGCACCGCTAATGAGTTCACCTCTATTATCTTTCAGACTGCAGCTCTATTAGCAGTGTTGTAATACCAAAGATAATTAGTGCAGGCTTGTCAGCTTGATTTTTGCCAACATTATGGCCTTTATTTTGTACTATATTTTTTAAGGATCCCTCTGGGAGACTGTGGATCACTTTGTTGACCAAGCAGAAGCTATTCATCCTGACCTAACAAAAGCACAGTTTAATTAAGAAGCATTCTGCCATTTATTGTGTACTCTAGACTACAATTTTGATGTTGGTCTATAAATGTTAAGATTTGTCAGATTCGATTTCTCTGCTCTGATTTCCTATCAGAGAAAATGTGATACCAGGCATGGATCCAATTTGCCTTTTCTATTAGCATTTATATTGACAGAACTAATGATTTTATTATCATCTTTGGCTTGTTGCTAAATAGCAGACATCATATCCCTCCTTGTGGATGGTTATATACATACTGTAAACCCATTGTCCCAAGGGGGATTATTACTCATTCTATTAGGTTTATTTTAAGGTGGCCAAGTTAGGTGTAGGAAAAGCAGTCAGAAGAGCATTCGAAAAAAAGATAGTATTCCCAAATAAGAAGAAAAATTAGTATTTTTTCTATATGAATAATGTATCCAAATGGATAGCTTGGGAAAGCTCTGTAAGAGTCTCCCCATGGGTTGAATCTAATGCTTGTGATTCCCTGATACTGCTATGGAAATGAAATATTTGAGAAAATGGAGATCCTATATATTTTTACTACCCAAGAAATATTCTAATGGGACTATGAAGCCTCATTGGATTTGAAACAAAATTAATTATATCAAGAGCTCGTATACTTTGCATATATTTCTCACCTTTTGGAACTAAAATTCCTCCATAACTAATCTAATCATCTCTCTGATTTAGCAATAGTTTACGTGTTAATTTATTTCCCAAATATTCAGGTTGGAGTGAGCTTTAAGTCCCTATTCATGAATAACTTACTCACTACTTAAGTGCGAATGAATTAGTTTTACAGTTTTATGAGAAAAAAAAATCCATGATGTGATATTCCTGTTTAATGTATTCCTTTTCTTTGTAGGTTACTACCATGAACCTTTTCCTGGTACTCTCCTTAACATTTAATAGGGCATCAGTGTTCTCAAATTTTGCAGTAGTTATATATTAGCAACTTTTACACCAAGATAAATCCAGGAAACTTCATCATAAAATTTTATTTTACTTTTTATTTAACTCACTGGTAAGTGTATTTAGATATATTTCTCCGCGATTTGCAGTAATGTAAAATAAAAAAAAAGGGATTAGCTGTTTTCTTTGTGCTCGATCAGTGCAAGAATATTCATATTCTTGCCACAAATAAAGTGAAATGGGGATATATTCATGGAATGTAATTAAGTATATTTAGTATCCAAATACTGTCTATATGCAAATTTCATGTCAACATTTTCTAAATTATATTCACCCTCTGAGACATGTATGACTAACATTATGATTTTAGTGTGGTGAACCAAATCAGTCACTCCAGAGATTTTTAAATTAATTTCTAGAGGCATTGAAAAACAGAATCCTTCTGTCTATTACTGTTCACATCCATAGCTTGCATTTTAAAATCAAAATAATAGAATATAGTAGGCAGAAATAAACATAACAGGAAAGAGCTTATGTGGGAAGGAAGAGAGAGGGGAGAGAGAGAGAATATTATACATATGGCCCACTTAAGCCAAAAGAAAAACAGTAATTTAAATGTTCCAAATTGTCCTTTGCATACAGAGATGTAGGTTAAGGACTCATGACTAGGATTCCAAAGACTCAGACTCTAGTTCAGTTTCTTCTTTCAATGTATTGACTATTCTGAAAAGGAAAGAACAGTGTAATAGGAAAGCTTGAATTTCAGCACAGCCCACCTGTGCACCTTTAACCTCTTTGGAATCCATTTTTTCTTACCTACAAAGCAGTAAAAATAACATGTGCACAATATTATGGGAGAATCAAACATGAAATTACAGTATAAACTGTAATGTGCTTCACATATGTGTTGGTGGTAATATTGTCATTGAATTAAATAAATATATATAGGTACCTGTTCTCATGTTTAAGGCATTATATCTTTAAAACTCACTTACCATTCATTGATATCCACACAATTATATTCCATTCAGCAGAGAAGAAAACATGGTATACTGATTTGGTCTTTGATTCTATCCGAGAGCACTGTATCTTGGAAAGATGTCAGCCAGCTTAGAATTTTTTGCTGAATAGTCATTGAATTTAAATCATCTTTTTTAGACATTGTATAAGTAAAAGAAGCTAGGTTTATTACATCAGTATAAAGAAAATTACAGAATGAAAAAATAATCATAAAAATCCTAGAAAGACTTTTAATTGGTTGTAATTGCTGAGTGGAGCTAACAGAAGTCCCGGCTCTACCACTTGGTCACTGGAGACGAGAAAGAACCATTTAGATAGTCCGTCATGTATTCAGGCAGTGGTACTGAAGTCACTTAGGAGGGAAATTAATCTTGTCTATAGAAGTCAAGAATAGGCACTGTGGACTAAAAGTAGGAAGGTCTCTATCCAGACATCTCAGCCTCCATCCATAGGAGTCAAGGAAAGCCTCCAGACATGATTGCCCCTGTTAACCTCACAAATAAAACTGCCAGTTATTTTACCAGCAAAAATGAGTTTATTTAGGAAGAGCAGAGAATTGTGATTCAGGATAAGCAAGCTACAACAAAACCACGGGCAAGTCCAGAGAACAGAGAAAAGGAACACGCTCTTTTATAGAGCAAAGCGGAGAGTGTAGAGAGCTGTTATGAACAAAAGGTCCATTGGAATGAACTGGGAATTTGAAGTATAGTGGCTTTTCATTGGTTGAGTTGGCTAAGGTATTGCTGGGGGAGGAGAAAACCTTTCTTCCTCCTGCTAGGGGAGTAAAACAGTAACTAGAATAGGTAGTATCAATTAGCAAGATACTCTTCTTATTGGATGACCAGGAGTGGTAGGGCGTGAGAGTGCCCCCAGTTGACCTCCTGACTCCATTTTAAATAAGGTTTTCATTATTAATTATCACACCTCTTCTCTAGTTACTGTGTTTCCTCCTACAAGAATGGAGAGGAGCCCCCTTGGCCTCTATTAATCCCAAATTTTTCTCCAAGTATCATGGCCTCACCTCCACTTGTCTTTAGGTTACTAGAAATGATGCTGACATGTCTCTGTCCTGATCACACAGGTGGCCACGAGAAGCCTAGATTCCTAAGCCATCCTCGTCTTCTATGACTTCTAGCTCCTAGTGACTCTGCACATTTGCAATTCTCTATCTCTCAGCCAGCCCCCAATTTCTGAAAGCCTTCCACTGAGTCTTCTGGAACACATAGAACAGTATTAGAAAAAGAAAATCCCCTGTTATCTTCAAACTTTTTCTGAACATTGCCTTTAATTCCTGCTCTAACAAATTCAAATCTCCTTTGAGAACACTGCTGCCTCCATAGTCCTATTTCATAGCACTGAGCCTGAAAGTGAGGCAAGTGTCCTCATTGATATAAATTGCTGTTTTTTAGACCATTCTCCTTTCCTCTTCCCTAAGACCCATTAACTTTGAATTTCACGTACCAGGCAATATTATCCCTTACCTTCATTGTTTTAACAATGTAGCTACTGTTAGGTCATAACCTACCATTTCCACTCCAACTAGTTCTGCATTTTGAAAGCTTTTGCTTCTGATTTACTGTCACTCTAAAACCTCCTCTTGGAGATTTCAGTATGCAAGGCCAACACTTCCAAAGCAATGGTCTCTCAGTTCCTTGAACTCCTGACAATTATTATATCTAGTCCATCCACTCTCCCACTCCCTACTTCTCTTCTCAAAATCTAACACCTCTCTTCTTTCTCTCTCATTCCTCACTCTTACCTGATGACCATCTTTCTAATTTTTGTGAGAAAATTGAAAATCAGAAGAGACATTTTAAAATCTCTAACCACCTTTTCTACCTATCTGCTAGGAACATGTACCCACATACTCTGTCTAACCTTCCTGTATTATAGATAAATCTTTTGTCTTTTTTTAAGGCCAATAGCTTCACTTGCTTTGAAAATGGCTGAGAAATGCTACCCTCTGTCTTCTGCATCAATAATATTTCCCCCCACTGCAGATTCTTTCATGGTGTCATGCATCTATCTAAGCTTTTCCTCCTACCTTAAAAATAAACTCTTTTAGTCTTCACTTTCCTGTATTCCCATTTCTCCATTTCTCCAGTTTTTTTAATAGCAAAATTCTTTTTTTTTAATTTATTTTTATTTTATTTTTTTAAAGATTTTATTTATTTATTTGAGAGAGAGAGAATGAGAGACAGAGAGCACGAGAGGGAAGAGGGTCAGAGGGAGAAGCAGACCCCCCGCTGAGCAGGGAGCCCGATGTGGGACTCGATCCCGGGACTCCAGGATCACGACCTGAGCCGAAGGCAGTCGCTTAACCAACTGAGCCACCCAGGCGCCCATTAATAGCAAAATTCTTGAAAGGTTTTCTTTATGAACTGGATTCACTTCCTCTATTTCCAATGTTTTGCTTTAGTTTTTTTTTTTTTTAAGATTCATCCACAATGTTGAGTATATCAATAATTCTTTCCTTTTTATTGCTGAGTAGTATGCCATTGATTAGATATATTACAATTTATTGATTTTCCTGAGGATAAACATTTGAGTTGTTTCTATATTCAGCTATTACAGATACCTGCTATAAACATTTCTGTATAAGTCTTTTTATGTACATATGTTTTCATGAATCTTGGATAAATGAATGAAATGTATGACTCATATGGTTGGTATATGTCAAGCTTTTTTTTTTTTAAAGATTTATTTATTTGAGAGAGAGAGAGAGAGAGAGAAAGCAAGGGGAGGGGCGGAGGAAGAGGGAGAGAGAAACTATAAGCAGACTCCACGCTGAGCACAGAGCCTGAGGTAGGGCTTGATCTTATGACCCTGAGATCATGACAGGAGCTGAAACCAAGACTAGGGTGCTTGACTGACCGGCATGCCAATGTCTGGCTTTTTAAGAAAAAGTGTTTTCTGAAGTGATTGTACCATTTTATATTCCTACCAGCAGGTTTTGAGATTTCCAATTGCTCCTCGTCCTCACAGAGATTTGATTTGTTCAATGTTTATAATTTTAGATATTCTAAGTAGGTGTAGATTGGCATCTGACTGTGATTTTTATATACATTTCCCCAATGATTAATGATGTCAAATATTTTCTATGTGCTTATTTGCCATGCATGTATCTTCTTTGGTGAAATATATGCTCTTATATTTTGTTCATTTTTAAATTAGGTTGTTTATTTTCTTATTTTTAATTTTGAGAGTTCTTTGTGTATTCCGGATACAAGTCCAATTATGTTATTTGCAAATATATACTCTCAGTCTGTAGCTTGTATTTTTATTCTCTTGATAGTGTCATTTGAAAAGTATAAGTTCTTGATTTTCATAAACTCCAATTTATCACTTTTTTCTTTTATGGATTATACTTTTGATGTTACACCTAAGAAGACTTGCCTAACCCAAAGTCATAAAGATTTTCTCCTAGAAGTTTTGTAGTTTTACATTTAAGTTTATGATACATTTTGAGTTAAGTTTGGTGAAGGGAGGTATAGATCTAAGGGGTTGGTTTTGTGTTTGTTTTTTGGTGCACAAAACTTTTATTTTTTTCCCTAATAGTTTGGTAGAATTCAGCAGTGAAGCCATCTGGGCCTGAACATAACTTTGTAGAAAGGTTTTTAAACTATAAATTCAGTTGCATATGTCTATATAGGGTTACTAATATATATTTCTTCTTAAATGAGCTTTTGTAATGTGTGTCCTTTAATGAATTTGTTCATTTCATCAAAGTTCTAGAATTTAATGGTATCAAGTTGTTCATGATAACCTCCTATACTTTAAATATCTGGAGAATAAATCATTATGTCACTTCTCTCATTTCTAAAATTGAAAATTGATGTCTATTTCTTTCTTTCTGATTAGTCTGGCTATGGATTTATCAGTTTCATAGATCATTACAAAGAATCACCTTTTGTTTTGTTTTGTTTTGTTTTTTCTATTTCATTGATTTCCACTTTAATATTTCATATTTTCCTCCTTTCATATATTATACTTCCCTTCTTATCTGAAGCTTACTTTGAACTTCTTCTACTTTTCTTATTATAATTTTTAAGGTGGAAGCTGAGGTCACTGATTTGAGACCTTTTTCTTTTCTAATATAAGCATTTAAAGTCATTAGTTTTCCTCTGTTTCTGTTGTATCCAACAAATTTGATGTGCTGTGTTTTCATTTTCATTCAGCTCAAAGTGACTTCTAATTTTATTTTGGTTTCTTTTCAACCCATGGTTTATAAGAGTGTGTTATTTAATTTCTAAATATTTGAAACTTTTCCAGAAAGCTTCCTGTTACTGATTTCTAATTTAATTCTACAGTAAAAATGCTTTGTATGAAGAAATACTGTATATGATTGAAGCCTTTAAATCTACTGACACTTGTTTTATGACACATAATATAGTCTTTTCTGATCTATGTTCCATGCACACTTAAAATAATCTATGTTCTGCTATTGTATGGAATGGTTTGTAAATGTCACTTAGGTCAAGTTGGTTGATAATGGTGTTCAAGGCTTCTGTATCCTTTCTTTTTCTTTTCTTTTTTTAAATTTTATTATGTTATGTTAATCACCATACATTACATCTTTAGTTTTTGATGTAGTGTTCCATGATTCATTGTTTGCGTATAACACCCAGTGCTCCATGCAGAACGTGCCCTCTTTAATACCCATCTCTAGGCTAACCCATTCCCCCACGCCCCTCCCCTCTAGAATCCTCAGTTTGTTTCTCAGAGTCCATAGTCTCTCATGGTTCTTCTCATCCCCGATCTCCCCCCCCTTCATTTTACACTTCCTACTATCTTCTTCTTTTTTTTTAACATATAATGTATTATTTGTTTCAGAGGTACAGGTCTGTGGTTCAACAGTCTTACACAATTCACAGCACTCACCATAGCACATACCCTCCCCAGTGTCTATCGCCCAGCTACCCCATGCCTCCCACCCCCCACCACTCCAGCAACCTTCAGTGTGTTTCCTGAGATTAAGAATTCCTCATATCGGTGAGATCATATGATACATGTCTTTCTCTGATTGACTTATTTCGCTCAGCATAATACCCTCCAGTTCCATCTATGTTGTTGCAAATGGCAATCTTTTTTTTTAATTTAAATTCAATTAGCACACGTATAGTACATCATTAGTTTTTGGTGTAGTGTTCAATGATTCGTTAGTTGTGTATAACATCCAATGCTATCCTTAAAGAATTTGTCTTTAATTGTTCTTTAAATTATTGAAAGGGGGTGTCAAAATCTCCCTACTGGAATTGAAATTTTGTCTATTTCTCCTTGTTTTTCTAATAGTATTTTGTTTTACATGTATAAACACTTAGGATTGTTATGTCTTCCATATCATTATGAATTGAAACTCTTTATCCGTGGTGATAGTGTTTGTTTTGAACACTGATTTGGAGTTTCTTTTTTTAAGATTATTTATTTATTTATTTATTTGAGAGAGAGAGTGGAGTGAGAGAAAGAGAGCATGAGTGGGGGGAGGGGCAAAGGGAGAGGGAGAAGCAGACTCCCTGCTGAGCAGGGAGCCAGACATGGAGCTCAATCCCAGGACCCTGGGATCATGACCTGAGCTGAAGGCAACCACTTAACTGACTGAGCCACCCAGGTGCCCCATGATTTGGAGTTATTAATATAGTCACTCCAGTGTTCTTTTGATTAGTATTCATATGATACACATTTTGCTTTTAGCTCATTTGTATCTTTATATATTTTTTAAAGATTTTATTTATTCATTTGAGAGAGAGACTGAGACAGAGAAAGAGAGTGAGAGAGAATGAGCAGTGGGGGAGACAGAGGGAGCCCGATGCTAGGCTTGATTCCAGGACTTGGAGATCATGACCCGAGCCAAAGACAGATGCTTAACCATCTGAGCCACCCTGGTGCCCCCAAATTAATAAACTTTATATTTTGGAACAACTTTGGGTTCACGGCAAAATTGATTAAGAAGTGTGGAAAGTTCCCACATACCCCCCACCCCAGACAAATATAGTCTTGCTCACAACATCCTGAGCTAGTGTGGCATATTTGTTACAGTCTGGTGAATCAACATTGACCCATTATCAAACAAAGTCCACAGTTTACACTGGGGTTCACTCCTTGTGTTGTACATTCTGTGGGCTTTGACAAATGTATAATGACATGTATCCATCATTATACTATCATACAGAATAGTTTCAATGTCCTAAAAATCCCTTGTGCTTCACTTATTTATCCCTCTTCCCACCCAATCTCCCAACCTCTGGCAACCATTGATCTTTTTACTGCCTTCATTGTTTTGCTTTTTCCAGTGTCAAATAGTTGAAATCATACAGCATGCAGCCTTTAGGATTGGCTTCCTTCACATAGTAATGTTCATTTAAGTTTCCTCCATGTCTTTCTATGGCTTGATAGCTTATTCCTTTTTAACTCTGAGGTACGTACTGATGGTATGGAGTTACCAGAGTTTATTTATCCATTCATTTACTGAAGGACATATTGATTGCTTCTAAAGGTTGGCAGTTATGAATAAAGCTGCTACAAACATCCCGTGAAGGTTTTTGTGTTTTGTGTGGACCTAAGTTTTCAACTAATTTGGGTAAATATCAAGGAGCACAATTGCCGGATTATATGCTAAAATTGTGTGTGTGTTTTTTTTTAAAGATTTTATTTGTTTATTTGACATAGACAGAGAGAGAGAGGGAACACAAGCAGGGGGAGTGGGAGAGGGAGAAGCAGGCTTCCCTCGGAGCAGGGAGCCCGATGTGGGGCTCGATCCCAGGACCCTGGGATCATGACTTGAGCTGAAGGCAGACACTTAACAACTGAGCCACCCAGGCACCCCAAAGTGTGTTTGGTTTTGTAAGAAATTGCCAAACTGTCTTCCAAAGTGGCTGTATAATTTGCATGCCCACCAGCAATGAATGAGATTTCTTGTTACTCAATATTGTCAGCATTAGGTGTTGTGAGTGTTTTGGCTTTAAGTCATTCTAGCAGGTATACAGTGGGTATATATGTTTTTAATTGAGCAACTGTTTCTATTTCTTTATTAACTTATTAATTTACTACATTTTATAGTTATAGACAGATAAATAATATCAAGAAGTACTTACTTTTTTTTTCTTTTAGGGAGAAAAATGAAAATGCTCTTTTCCTTTCAGGTTTATGTGGACAACTATTGTACAACATTTTCTTTTTATTATTATTATTTTTTGATTTTTTTAATTTAAATTCAATTAGCCAAGGTATAGTACATCATTGGTTTTTGATAAAATGTTCAATGATTCATCAGTTCAGTATAACACCCAGTGCTCATCACAACACGTGTCCTCCTTAATACCCATCACCCAGTTACCCCATCCCCCCCACCCGCCTCCCTTTCCACAACCCTCAGTTTGTTTCCCAGAGTCAAGAGTCTCATATGGTTTGTCTCCCTCTCTGATTTCTTCCCATTCAGTTCACCCCCCAACCCCTATTGTCCTCTGCACTATTCCTTATGTTCCATATATGAGTGAAACCATATAACTGTGTTACTCTGATTAACTTATTTCACTTAGCATAATACCCTTCAGTTCCATCCATGTCGATGTAAATGGTAGATATCCATCCTTTCTGATGGCTGAGTAATATTCCATTGTATATATGAACCACATCTTCTTTATCCATTTATCAGATGAAGGACATCTTGGCTCCTTCCACAGTTTGGCTATTGTGGACATTGCTGCTATGAACATTGGGGTGCATGTGCCCCTTCTTTTCACAACATTTTCATATTTAGCATTTATTTGTAAGTTCCAGAGCAATACCTTCAATATGAACATCAGGACAGTTTGATACTTATAAGATAACAAAATTTATTTTTCTACTATTTTTTACTCTGCTTTGTGATTATCCTTGTGATTTGTGAAAGTCAGAGAATTTTTGATGGCTTTCACTTTGTTAGTCTTTAGTGTCATGGGTCTTCAAATGGTCTCACACACCAAAGAAAAGAAGGAGGTATCCAGTGAGCTTTAGCCAAACTGTGGGACTGCTGATGTCAATTTCAAAGAAGTTCTCACTTCTTAATGCAGATCTAAGTTAGGGCCTCTTTTGCTTAATCTACCATCTGAATAGTGATGCATTATTGCATGCATTATAACACCTTTGGACACTTGTAGTCAGATTTTATAATATCATAATTTGTTAATATTCAGGATTAAATATCATAATATCAGGTATCAGAATGACTTCTATAAAGTGACAGACAACTTCTTTAAATTTTGTACCTTCTTAGCCTGAAAGTTAAAATCTTTCCGTGTAGAAAATATTGTCTATCATGATACCAGGACAACAGTTCCATGTATTGGAAAAGATATACATTTTGTATTTAAATCCATCTAGGTTCAATTCTAGGTTGGGTCCTTACTGGCTAAATGCCTTTGGATGAGTTATTTAAACGCTATGGCCCCTCTTTCCTCATATGATAAATGAGTTGTTACTACTTAATTGCTATTTAATTATAAGCAATGGACTCAATGAAAATAAAGCCTTTTGATATAATTAATACTGCTAAACATTCAACAAATTATAGCTACCTTTTGTTAAAGAACTTATGAAGCTAAAATAATTAATATTAGATTACCTGGGCTTTGTGGATAATGATGGAACAGATACATCGATAAAGTCATTGCCCCTTTTAGTGTGCCCATTACCTGATAGTCATTAGTTATCTAAAATCACCAGGAAAAATAATGTAATTATAAGAAAAAGTGAAGCTAAATTAATTGAATTATTAAATATAAAAAGATTAAAATATAAAAGTAATTAGAAGTAAAATGCATTAGCTAAGACATTTTTACTAAGTCTCAGTAGTAATGACACAATAGAATTCTAGTATAGAAGAAAAAAAGAATAAAATAAAAGTTAATACAATAGAAAATGAAAATATAATCCTCAAGACACTAAAAAACCTGTTAAATATTAAAATAATGTTAACTAGCAATGAATAACTTTTAAATAAGCATAAGAAAATGTAATTCTATATGTTGGGTTTGAGATGGAGGTTATAAGGTAGGGATGGTAGTATAGTAAAATGATTAAAAGTCTGGATTTGATGACAGAAAGATCTGAGGTTGTATCTGGGTATTTCTGTTTCTGAACAATGTACCCTTAATTAAATTATTTATACACTTACTGCATCAGTTATGCCTGTTTCCTTCCATATAATATGCAAATAACCATTACCTATTTCACATACAAATTATAAAAATAAAATGTATTTAAAGATCTTAGCATGGTGTCTCATATATTATGATCATGCAGAAATATTTAATGGTAGTATTATTGTTGTTATTTCCTGTTCCAGATGCTAAACTAATGTAGTCTATCCTGTGTGAGTCTGGAGGTGGTTAATATCATTTCTCAGTATCAGATGCTGCTAAGACACTGAAAATACTAAAATTATAGGATGTGAAAATTTCAAGAAATTGGACTTCTAAACAAGTTTCAGGAAAGGCAAAACTGTACTCTGAATCATACAGACACAGCACTCTTAGGCTAATTTTATTCTCTAGCATTTATTCCCAAGAGGAAATGAGGGCAGGCAAATCATCACAGACATAACATGCCTTACAGCCATAGGCCAAGCCCCAGTCAATCATACTCAGTAACTACTCATTCCCTTTGGTTGAATAGTAAGTAGAAGACAATGGGCATGTTGGGTGGTAACGAGAGATGAACGTGGAAAAATTCAGGAGCCAGTCGATAGAAGGCCTTGGTCTTGATAAATGTGCATAGAAAGATTCTATTTCCTAACCAGATGTATGTTGCATATGGAAATAATTATGTCTCTTCAAGAGAAGTTCATGTTCAACACTCTATTGTGTAACATTAGAAAAGAAATTTTTTTCAATATGAATGTCGAGATGCAAATCAATTACAGTGTTTCTGCAGTCAATACAGAATATGTCCCATTTTAGACATTCTTAATAAAGACCTGAAGTATTGACTTAACTTTTGTTCTACATTTATTTGAATACTCACATAGGAAAAAGTAGAAGACTGAAGAGCAGTATCAGCAAAACTTTCAGCATTTGTTTGCCTGAGAAATTCCAACCAGTACTATCTTTCATGTCATGTTACTACCTGCTGGAAGTTTTAATTCTATACCAAAGAATGGACTTACAAGTGGAAAACTAGGAATGTAACAACAAATTTAGGGTTTAAGATCCAATCAGTGATTTTTAAATAGGAATATTCAAAAATTAAATCTTTCTGAGATCATGTCTGTAATTGCAGAAATCAAACTTTTCACCTTTCATCTACAGAACTCTCTTATGGGGATAATATATAGTTATATTTGAACAGTTGTCAGCCAATTAATTTCTCAATATTTAGAAGACTAGAATAAGTAATATTTGTATGATTATAATTTTAATTTCCAAGCAGATGCTTAGTGAGCCATTGTTTTCAGAGGATGATGATTTCAGCAATCAGAGAAGAGTTTTGTGGGATAGAAGTGTTGGCAACCAGCACATCTGGTGGTTCGTATTTCCTGGAGACTTTACACTTGTCCCTAGTCTTCATCTGTCAGATTCAGATTTATTGCAAGTAGGATTCTAGCAGAAAGCAGGTGCTGTTTTTTGTATTCTTATGTAATATTTTATGTCTTTAAGGAGGAAAATAATATAATATGGCATCTTGTTGAAATGCATGTGGAACATGTTTCTGAGAGCCTTATCATTCCTTGTACCTGGTGCCTGTTCATGTGACACCATAGAGAGAGTCAAGGAACACCCTTAATATTTGTTTTTTTAAAAGTTTTTGTTTAAATTCCAGTTAGTTAACATATAGTGTAATATTAATTTCAGATGTACAATATAGTGATTCAACATTTCCATATAACACCCAGTGCTCATAACAAGTACTCTATTAATCCCCATCACCTATTTAACCCATCAATCCACCCACCTCCCTTCTGGTAACCATCAGTTTATTCTCTGGTTAAGACTCTGTTTCTTGGTTTGCTTCTCTCTCGTGCGCTTTTTCCCCTTTACTTGTTTGTTTTGTTTCTTAAATTCCACATATGAGTGAAAAAATATGGTATTTGTCTTTCTCTGATTGATTTATTTCACTTAACATAATACTCTCTAGCTCCATCCATGTTGTGGCAAATGGCAAGGTTTCATTCTTTTTTATGGCTGAGTAATATTCCATTGTATATACCTACCACCTCTTCTTTATCTATTCATCAGTTGATGGACATGGGTTGTTTCCACAATTTGACCATTGTACATAATGCTGCTATAAACATTTGGGGTGCAGGTATCCCTTTGAATTAGTATTTTTGAATTTTTTGGGTAAGTATCTAGTAGTGCAATTGCTGGATCATAGGGTAGTTCTATTTTTAACTTTTTGAAGAATCTCCATACTGTTTTCCAGAGTAGCTGCACCAGTTTGCATTCCCACCAACAGTGCAAGAGGGTTCCTCTTTTCCACATCCTTGCTAACACCTGTTGTTTTTTGTGTTTTTGATTTTAGCCATTCTGACAGGTATGAGGTGATATCTCATTGTAGTTTTGATTTGTATTTCCCTAAAATGATGAGTGATGTTGAGCATCTTTTCATGTGCTTGTTGACTATCTGTATGTCATCTTTGGAAAAATGTCTGTTCATGTCTTCTGCCCATTTTTAAATTGGATTATTCATTTTTGGGTTTGTCCCAAATGAAAGAATAAGAAAGTCTGAAAAAAATAAGAAATAAGTAACATGCTTGATGGAGAATTTAAAGTAACAATTGTAAGTATACTCACTGGGTTTGAGAAAAGAATAGAAAACATCAGTGAAACACTTACCACAGAAATGTTTTTATTTATTTTTTCTCAGCTTTATTGACATATAATTGACAAACAAAATTGTGCATACCTAAAGTGTATAATGTGATGATTTGATATACTTGCTTTCATTTTTAAAAAAAGTTTTCGTAGCCAATTTGATTTGTCCAACTTTTTAGCAAATCTAAATTATTTTCTTACTGATGTAACTCTGAGATTTCAAAGACAACATTTTAGGTAGATCATTAGTTTAAATGATTAACTGCTCAGTATACTTATTACATTGCATTATTATTATTTCATAAACTCCATGAGGACATAGATCTAGACCCAGGCTTTAATACCATTTATGACAAATACTATGAATTTAAAAAATTGATTAAATAACATTATTATTATTGGTTTTTTTTTTTTTGGAGAAAAATCCTTTTATTCCTAGTTCATTGAGGGTTTTTACAGGAAATGTATGGTCATTTTCCAAATGACTGTTCAACATTTCTTTATCTGATCATGTGGTTTTTGTTTATTCTGTTAATGCAGTATGTTACATTAATTATTTTATTTTTTAATTTTACTTTTTTTAAACTTTATTTTATTATGTTAATCACCATACATTACATCATTAGTTTTTGATGTAGTGTTCCACGATTCATCATTTGCGTATAACACCCAGTACTCCATTCAATACGTGCCCTCTTTAATACCCATCACCAGGCTAACCCATCCCCTCACAGCACTCCCCTCTAGAACCCTCAGTTTGTTTCTCAGAGTCCAGAGTCTCTCATGGTTCATCTCCCCCTCCGATTTTCTGCCCTTCATTTTTCCCTTCCTATTACCTTCTTCTTCTTCTTTTTTTTTTTTAACATATAATGTATTATTTGTTTCAGAGGTACAGGTCTGTGATTCAACAGTCTTACACAATTCACAGCACTCACCATAGCACATACCCTCCCAATGTCTATCACCCAGCCACCCCATCCCTCCCACCCCCCACCACTCCAGCAATCCTCAGTTTGTTTCCTGAGATTAAGAATTCCTCATATCAGTGAGATCATATGATACATGTCTTTCTCTGATTGACTTATTTCGCTTAACATAATACCCTCTAGTGTGCAATGACGTGGATGGAACTAGAGGATTAAATAACATTATTGATATGATCAATGAGATTTGCAAATTGTGTTGTCATTACATAATCTATATTTGGAACCTATTAAAGTATATAACATATAACATAGATATATGCTTGGAGATATATTGACATATTTTCCTGCATTTTTTTCTATTGAAAGCAATGTTATAAATTTAAAACTGTAAATTCATCAGCAAATTTCTTTTTATATTTATGATTTGCAATTATGACTTAGATAAAGGCTTAGAATTCAGTTTCAGTATTTATTTTATATTTTTTTAGGAAAATGGAAAATAACTTCCTTATAATTTCTTTTATTGCAAATGTGGTACAATCAACCTATGATATATGATTATCTTTTATTGCTAGCTGTGCCTTCCTTCATTTTCCAATGAGTAAGACTCTTTCCAGAATTTTGTCCTTTTCTCACCCACAATTATAAGTGATCACATATTTTATGGAATGACATTTGTTTAGATTCTGAACTAGTACAACTGAAATTTTTTTCACTGCCACTAGTAAATACAGAGGTATTCTTTTTTTTTAAAAAAAAAGATTTTATTTATTTGCCAGAGAGAAAGAGAGAAAGAGTGAGAGAGAGAGAGCTTACAAGCAGGGGAGTGGCAGACAGAGGGAGAAGCAGTCTCCCCGCTGAGCAAGGCAGACGCTTAACCAACTGAACCACCCAGGCATCCCAATACAGAGATATTCTTTTTTTTAATTAAAAAAAAATTTTTATTAAGTTCAATTAGCCAACATATAGTACATCATTAGTTTTTGTTGTAGTGTTCAATGATTCATTAGTTGCGTATAACACCCAGTGCTCATCAGAGGTATTCTTAAAAGAAATCAGGTAGGTGCATTCCTTTCAATGCTACTTTATATTAATTTTTCTTTATTCCCTTTTCAACGGATCTTACTGTATCCATCACATATTCTCTGTAGTCTAGAATTTATAGTAAAATATTTATATTTATATAGATTTTATATAGCAAAATATTAAATATAGCAAAATATTAACAGGAATCTCATACTCAGTATAGCTGGCTGATGAGTTAAGTTTGTTAATATTCTCTGGGCTTACATTTTAAAAGTTCTGGCATAAATAAATCTTTAAAAAAAAGTTCTGGCTAACAACCCAGAAATTTGGACTTTATCCATGATGTTTACATGATAATAAAATATTTGAGAGGGAGATTAAATTTAATTATGTCTTAGGTCTCTGTCAGCTCTAAAATTTCCATGGTTCTCTGATTTTTGTCATTTCTCTTCAATATGCTAAACATAAAATTTAGAAAAAATAATCTTTTAAAATATTTGGTTGTGGGAAAAGAATTTATCCATTAAAAGATGTTTATGCTATGTGCTCATATAAAAGACAAGAGACAAACAACATTTTATTGTCTACTCATAAATCACTGTAGCAAAAAATAAGAACTACAAATTATCACAGTGAAATTCTAAATCACTGCTCCCCTGCTGTACCTGATAAATGGTGTTCAAAAACGGTCTATTATAATGAACAAGAGAAAAGGAGTAAGAGTTTCATATTTTGTTGTGCTTTTCTCTTTTAACCTTTTTATACATAAGACCTTAATCCTAGTACGCTTGAGGTAACTGTTTGCCAGAGCAGGAACAAGGATTTGGTGAAATAGAGAAAAACAACTAGTAAAATGTGATTTTTCATATTCAAATTTAGATTATAAGACTGGATAGAGACCCTCAAGCTAGGGTGCCATGTAAAGAAAATTTCTCCCCCAACTTTTGTATCTCTATCTGACCTTAAAGAGACCCCTGTCCATGATTTTTTTTTTTTTTAAAGATTTTATTTATTTATTTGAGAGAGAGAGAATGAGAGACAGAGAGCATGAGAGGGAGGAGGGTCAGAGGGAGAAGCAGACTCCCTGCCGAGCAGGGAGCCCGATGCGGGACTCGATCCAGGGACTCCAGGATCATGACCTGAGCCGAAGGCAGTTGCTTAACCAACTGAGCCACCCAGGTGCCCCCCCTGTCCATGATTAAGGTATCTGATTGAAAGAAGATTTGTTGCAAGGGCAATGGGCTGAACTGTAGGACGGTCAGATAGAAAAGGGGGTAGGGAAGAAAAATACTGGAGAGCAAAATGATCAGATATGTGTCTCAATTTTACCCCAAACAAGACAGAACTGTGTTAGACAAGTGTTGGAGTTGAAGGCTTGTGTCCACTTGATTCTAAGAATTCTGAAAGGATGTGATCACAAAGTAGCCCCTGTATCAGCTTGGGAGGTGGGGTTACCAACTTCATGGTGTATTACTGGTGGCAGAGGGAAACCTTGAGGTTTAGCAATCTCCTGTCTCCTTTCATTTCATGGGTTTTAGACAAGGAGTAGCAGGCATTTTGGCTCAGGGATTCCAAGTGAGGGTGTGATGATGAGGTGAGCTGACTTTGTGCCTGCATCTGCAGAGCTGACCATGAGAGCTAGGGCAGAGGAGAGTGGCAGCCAGATTCCAGGGGTCTGTGGCATTCGCAAGAGCTGGGTTTTGAGGAAGGCCATCTGTCTTTGATTGGCGAAGCTCATAACCAGGTCAGAGTTACAGCAGCTAGAGATTCAGCTGCACAGAGCAACTCACGTGGACAAGGGACAGCAGGAGGAGACAGGGAGGTAGAGGTCCCCTCTCTTCTGCTGTAATGAAGATAAATAAACCTTCTCTACTCCCTACTTCCACCTGTCATTTAGGGGAGATAAACGTGTGCAGGAAGCCATCTAAGGAGACTGAGTGGCTGAACATTTGTTTTCCATAATACACTGAACAATGCCTGTCAGAAAATTTTAGATGACAAGATTGGGCCACATTTGAAATCTAAGATTAAAAGTTTTTCCCCACCTCCAGTAAATTATAGGCAGGAACTTTTGAAGATGATCAAATCAGTCACTTAAAATAAAATAGATATTTTTCCTTCCTCCCTCCTTTCCTTCCTTCCTTCCTTCCTTCCTTCCTTCCTTCCTTCCTTCCTTCCTTCCTTCCTTCC